>NC_047090.1:60246782-60566413 GCF_902459505.1 Geotrypetes seraphini | reverse complement strand
GGGAGGAGTGTGAGGACCTACAAAGGGACCTGGATAAGCTGGAAGACTGGGCAAACAAATGGCAAATGCGCTTCAACGTGGACAAATGCAAGGTCATGCATATAGGGAAAAAGAACCCGTTGTTCAGCTACAAATTAGGGGGGGTATTGTTGGGAGACAGCAGACTCGAGAGAGACTTGGGTGTGCTGGTGGATGCATCACTGAAGCCATCTGCACAGTGCGCAGCAGCCTTGAAAAAAGCCAACAGGATGCTGGGCATCATAAAGAAGGGCATAGCAACCAGAACACAGGAAGTCATCATGCCATTGTATCGAGCGATGGTGCGTCCGCATCTGGAATACTGCGTTCAGTATTGGTCGCTGCACCTCAAGAAGGACATGGCGGTACTTGAGAGAGTCCAAAGGAGAGCAACGAAATTGGTAAGAGGGCTGGAACACTGCTCATACGCCGAGAGGCTGGATAGGCTGGGGCTCTTCTCTCTGGAGAAAAGGAGGCTCAGGGGAGATATGATAGAGACCTTCAAGATCATGAGGGGCATAGAGAAGGTGGATAGGGACAGATTCTTCAGACTGAAGGGGACAGCAAATACGAGGGGGCATTCTGAGAAACTGAAGGGAGACAGGTTCAAAACAAATGCAAGGAAGTTTTTTTTCACCCAAAGGGTCGTGGACACTTGGAATGCGCTACCAGAGGAAGTGATCAGGCAGAGTACGGTACAAGGATTCAAACAGGGATTGGACGGATTCCTGAGGGATAGGGGGATCGTGGGATACTGAGAGAGGTGCTGAGATGTAACACAGGTATAGAAAGCTAACCAGGGGTCGCGGCCTGCTCTGGTCGTGCATGTGCAAGACCGGAGGGTTAGGACTTCGATGGGAAGATAGAACTCAATGGGAAACCAAGGTGGCAAGGGAGCCCCTTCTGATGATTCAGACAGGTCTTGACCTGTTTTGGGCCGCCGCGGGAGCGGACTGCTGGGCAGGATGGACCTGTGGTCTGACCCGGCGGAGGCACTGCTTATGTTCTTATGTTCTTATCCCTTCCCTACTTCTCCCCCAATATTGTCTTTCACTCCCTATTTCTTCTCCTTTGCACTCTCCCTCTCCCTGTTGAATTTAAACCTTTCTGCTTTCCCTTTCCCCATCACATTTTCTTCTCCAAATTTCTTATCACCTTCTGCAACTCAGCAGCACTGTAAGGCGCCACTTCTTCTTATGCTGCCTATTCTGATTTCTCTGCCTCTCATGCAAGTTCACCCAACAACACTTTTCTCTCTTCTGTGTAGATTTTGCAATCAGCTTTATTTGTATTTGTTCTTCTACTACTACTATTAATTATTTCTATAGCGCTACCAGATGCATGCAGCACTGCACAGAGTCACAAAGTGTAAGAAAACAGTTCCTGCTTGAAAGAGCTTACAATCTAAACAGGCAAGGCACAAATAGGATGTCATGGATACAATTAAGGGGAACAGTTAATCAGCGGGCTGGAGGGCAGAGGAGTAGGGTTAAGGATTGAAAGCTATATCAAAAAGGTGGGTTTTCAGTCTGCTTTTAAATAGGGGAAGGGAACAGGCTTGACGGAAAAACTCGGGTAATTTATTCCAGGCATAGGGGGCAGCTAGATGAAAGGAACGAAGTCTGGAATTGGCAGTGGAGGAGAAGGGTAACGATAAGAGTGACTTATCTGAGGAACGGAGTTCTCTGGGAGGTGTATAAGGAGAGAGAAATGAGGAGAGATATTGATGGCTGTGATGTCTGTCTTCCTGGTTATTTATTGCTTCTCGGTCTGTGCATCTGTCATGGCAGATGCACACTCCTTAACAGATGATCTGTGAAAAGTCATTTACTACCATATACTTACTATTGATGTAAGCAGCCGTAGTGAATATTTCTGGAAATGGTTTCAAAACATAGACCCACTGGAAAGTTTTCTGATTTGTGTTTTCTCATTTAAGTACAAAAAACCTTACAGAAATAATTTCTTTTTCATGCTTTTTCTCCCATGCATGATAATCATTTTGACAATTCCCAGCATTGCTTTTCTAAGTAACATCAGTGCTGTCAACGTTAATGGCAGTGTATCTTTTACTGTGCTAACTAGTGGTCCTTTGTTGAGCCACTTGCCTTCAACCGAAAAGAGATCAGAGGGAAAACCCCCCCCCCCATATGATTACCCTTTGTGATCTGACAGTGCTGCACTGTAAATTCATAGGCATCATTGCCTCCCTGTACAGCATGTGCATTTACATAGAACAAAGTGACTAACTGTTGTAGCTTTCTTGGTTAAGCTTTTTCTGACTATAATAATTAAAGAAAGGTCATTGATCAACAGTTATTATAGACTATGTACAAAACACTACTTCACTGCAAGGCATAGCCAAATACAAGTGTACAAAAAGCAGGGATAAAGCTTGGAATCAACAGCCAAAATGTTCTTCCATAAAACAGCCTGGCTAAACCTTACATTTTTTCTAAATGACACATTTGTGCCTGAGGATCTAAATAGTGTGATAAGGCTGTGGCTTTAGCCAGAAGGATGCTAGGCTATATAGAAAGAGGAATAACCAGCAGAAGGGAGGTATTGATGCCCCTGTATAGACCATTGGTGAGGCAGCACTTGGAGTATTGTGTTCAGTTTTGGAGGCCGTATCTGGTGAAGGATATAAAAAGACTTGAAGTGGTCCAGAGGAAGGCGATGAAAATGGTAAGGGGTTTGAACCAAAAGAATTATGAGAAGAGACTGGAAGACCTAAATATGTACAGTATACTCTGGAGGAGAGGAGAGACAGGAGAGATATGATACAGACATTTAAAATCTTGAAAGGTATTAATATAGAACCAAATCTTTACCAGAGAAGAGAAAATGGTATAACTAGAGGGCATAATTTGAGGTTGCAGGGAGGAAGACTCAGGAGCAATCTTAGGAAATTCTTTTTTCACGGAGAGGGTGGTAGATGCCTGCAATGCCCTCCCAAAGGAAGTGGTGGAGAGGACAATGGTGATGGAATGCAAAAAAGCGTGGGATAAACATAGAAGATCTCTAATTAGAAAATGAAGGATGTAAACAAAAGAATTAATGCCTTTACTGGACAGACTTGCACAATCTGTGTCCCAGATATGGTGATTTAGTATAGGATGGGCTAGAGAGGGCATCAATGGGAACTTCAGTAACTTGGAACATGAGGATGTTACTGGCCAGACTTTATGGTAGATATCCTGCAAACAGGATGGTTGGAAAGGCTGGAGTGAGCTTGGATAGCAACTTAAGCATTTGGAACCTAAGGCACTACCAGGTGGACTTTATAGTCTATGACCCTGAAATATCAAAGAAGAATGCATTGGGAAGGGGATTGCCTGCCATTTTAGAGTGGCGGGCCGGTCAGACAGAGGGTGTGAACATCCTTCCGTCCAAACATTCAACTGAAAGGTATGGGGGGGGGGTAGAATTAGAGGTGTTGGGTAGGGTGCCTGAGCCTTGGGGAGGTATCATGGGGGTTCAGGTTGGGGGATTGACATGAGAGGGTAGCAACAGGAAGGAATGGGCATCCCTCCTGCCTGGCTTGCCTCAGAGGGGGTCAGCAGTGGCTCTGGGGCAAGCAGAAAGGCAGATCAGAGCACCTAGTGCAGCAGCAGCTCAGGAGCCTATTGTATTTCCCTATTATTCCTTATTCAAACCTGCAGAAAAAAAATTCCCTTTAACCCTGCAGTATTTCAGCCTGACACACAGAGGGTTAAAGAAAGGGGAGGAATCAGGAGAGCTGACATGCACCAGGCTGTGCAAGAGCCCGGAAAAGATAAAGCCTTTACAGATGGGTGCTGAAGGAGGGAGGAGCAAGCCAAGCTGAGCACTTTGCAGAGCACGTCAGGAAACGTTGGGAAAGTTTCTACCCCAGTTCCTCCACCACATTGGAAAGTGCAGCCAGGAGCTCCCAGGCAAGAGAGAAACCCATTTCCTAGAGAAAGGTTAGCTTGGGAGGGGGAGAATTCTGAAGCAAAGTTTACACAAGCTGGCTAGGAGAAATGAGGCTTCTCACAGAGTGGGGGAGGGGAGCTAAAAGACAGAGAAGGGACTGCCATGGAGATAAATGAGCACGGTTTTGAGTCAAATAACCTAGACTATGACATGGAATGTAGTTATGAACCAGAGGATAACTAAAGAGCTGATTAACTATAAAACCTTCCTGTTTAAAAGTGAAATAAGTGGATAAGTGTAAAGCGATGCATATCAGTAACAAAAATCTCATGCACAAATACAGGATGTCCGGGGCGGTACTCGGAGAGACCTCCCAGGAAAAAGACTTGGGAGTTCTGATCGACAAGTCAATGAAGCCGTCCATGCAATGTGCGGCGGCGGCAAAAAGGGCGAACAGAATGCTAGGAATGATTAAGAAGGGGATCACAAACAGATCGGAGAAGGTTATCATGCCACTGTACCGGGCCATGGTGCGCCCTCACCTGGAGTACTGGTCGCCGTACATGAAGAAGGACACAGTACTGCTCGAAAGGGTCAAGAGGAGAGCGATTAAAATGGTTAAGGGGCTGGAGGAGTACAGTGAGGGATTGCAGAAACTGGGCCTCTTCTCCTTAGAAAAGAGGAGACTGAGAAGGTAGGGAGAACGAGAGGGCACTCTCTAAAATTAAAAGGGGATAGATTCCGTACAAACGTAAGGAAGTTCTTCTTCACCCAGAGAGTGGTAGAAAACTGGAACGCTCTTCCATAGTCTGTTATAGGGAAAGCACCCTCCAGGGATTCAAGACAAAGTTAGACAAGTTCCTGCTAAACTGGAACGTACGCAGGTGAGGCTGGACTCATTTAGAGCACTGGTCTTTGACCAAAGGGCCGCTACGTGAGCGGACTGCTGGGCACGATGGACCACTGGTCTGACCCAGCAGCGGCAATTTTTATGTTCTTATGAAGCAAAAGATCCTGTATTAGGGAACTGAAATGGAGGTTTAATTAAGTGTTTAGGGGATAGGAGTGTGCATGTGCTTTGGTGCAGTTGGGGGAGGGAATCCCAGTATTACTGAAACATCAGCCTGAGTTAACAGTAAGGCTGCTTCAGATGCCAAAAGTTTATCCCTGTCCTGAGTCACTGAATCACTGGGAACATGGGTGGTGTGCAGGGTCATTATTCTGTGGGTGGAGTGCATTCCCACACATACTGGCCCCAGTGATAGGAAGTCAGGGCAGTATTCTGAGACATTTGCTCTGTGGAGCTGGGTACATGTGAGAGTGTTCGTTGTTGGACTGCAGCTATTAAAAGCAGTCTGAAGAGTGCATTTAGGCAGGAGCTCTGCCTAGCATTGCCTGTGCGCAAAAGAAAATGGACTTGGGTCCCATTTGAAGAGGCTGCTGGAACTGTGGTAAAACTGCAGCCTCTGGGACAAAAACTGTGTGGAATAATTTTGCTTTATTTTTATGAAGTATGATTAAAACCTGAGCTTTTGGGCACTATTGAAGAAAGTGCTATATTCTGCTGCCAGGTCTGTCCGGGAAGTGGCAAGGTGATTTTGATTCTGATTTCCCTGTATGAAGGAATACAGGGAAATCAGTGCTTTTCTATTTTGAAAATAGCAGGGCTCAGAGACTGTCCTGCATAACTCCATTGACACACTGTGGGGACTGGATCAAAGGGCACGTAGTGGGTGTTTGGGCCTTGCCCGCTTGCGGGTCCTTGACCCCGCCACACATGTACTGGCAACATTCAGATCAGTACCCAAATATGTAACCAGATAACTTTGAATAGCCTTTTTGCTGTCCTAACAAGCTACTGGGTTAGAAGTCTGAATATCTGTGCTAGCCAGGTATCTCCGAGTTCCGCCTGGATTCTACCCCTCCAGTGCTGAGGCAATCTGCCCAGATTTTCTGCAACACCTCCAGTATCTGGGTAACTGTGGCAAATATCCTGGTCAGCAGGATTTATCTGATAGGAACTTCTTCTACTTGAATAAATCTCACTGGATATCAGTTCTTATGAGCACTGTTACATACCAGTAGCTTGCATGCTAAATTAGAAAAAAAAAAAAAAATCATGCTGTGCTGCAGATAATTTCAAGTTTTAGTCAAAATGTCTCTTAATGAGAAAATCTGTTTTACAAAATTTCACATTTTAGTTCTCGGATGTTCAACTATAATAAATATTTCAAATAATATCGTGAAATATTTCAAGGCATGCTTTTTTATTACTTGATGCAAGCTGTACTTCAACTTACAGTAAAATTAGTATTATCACTCAGCTTATTCCATTGCAGTTTCTGTGCACTGTAATTGCTGACACTCTAATTAAACTTGATGAATAGTCTTTTCTAAAGATAACTGTTCAACAATGGCCTTCAGTAAGCCATATATCATTTAGAAAGACACCGAAATTTCAGAAAACCAATTATACTGAATTTAGTTGTATTTCCTGCATGTTTCTCAGAAACAGAGAAAATAATGACAGTGGGCATGTCGTTTTTCCAGTCTCCCCTGGATTCTATATATGGCACACAAAATTGTCCATCGAAATCTGGATGTGCATCCAATTTGTGTGGACAATTTAATTAATACACCAATTAGAGTTGATAATTGGACACTAATAATAAATTATCAATTAGAATTTACGTGCACACCTTGCTAGGTGCTATTCTATAAAGATGTGCACATCCCCTCCTCCAGAGTCTTCGATCTCTCTCCTAACCTCCACAATGCCTCTTCCACCTCCCCTCTCCCCTAGCATGGTCACATCCTCCCCACACCAGGCCTTTCCCACCTCCAAGGTCTGATAGACAGACTCCCCAGGCCTACCTGTTTCCCTGGTGGTCCACCAGTGGTCTTCGGGAAGTACCACAAGCTGCCACAAGGGTGTCACAGCAGCCATTTTTGAAGACAGCCATAAGGGTGCTGCATTTTTGCCCCCCAAAAGACCCCTAGTAGACAGCCAGGAAAACAGGTAGGCTCTTTGAGGCCTGGTGTGAGGGGAAGGTGCGACACGGGTTGGGAGAAGGGGGAAGGGGAGCATCGTAGGTGTTGGGAAGGGGATCAATACATTGGGAGTTCCGGTGTGGGAGGTGGGGTGATTTGTCCAATTTCTAGTTTGGGCTGCATAACTATTATGCGGCCCTAGCTAAATGTTCGTCAGGCCCACATAAGCTCTGGGCAGCCAGGCCACCAAAAATTATCTTCAAAAATGTGGACATTGCACAGTATGACATATGATGTTGGAGGTATCCTGTTTTCAAATCCACGTACATATAAGATTTTTCCTTTGCAGTCTATGACTTCATGTATATCAGTAATGGTATTTATTTGCCCATGTGAATATTTTTATATGGGACAAACGTCAAGAATATTGAAAACACAATTGATTGAGCATAGACATTGTTGCTCTGATTATATAAAGTCCATCTAAAATTAGGCGCTGATATCAGCACCAATTCTATAAAACTTAGGTGTCTACTATAGAATCATGCTTAGGTAGCGTTCAGCATCCTAACATTTAGGCATCCCCAATTTATGCCAGGGTTTTCTGCACCCTGATATTGGTGCCTAATGGCACCTAATTCAAAAAGAGGCGCCTAACTTGAAAACACACTCATGATCCGCCCCTAACCATGCCCACTTTTAGTGTAGGCGCTTTAGGCTAGGCACTTACTTTTTATAGAATGACATTTTTTGAGTTAAGCCCCTAACTTTCAATTAAGTCCAATAAAGCTGATTGTGAGTTGTTGTGTGCCAGTGTCAGCACCAATTAAGCCTATTGATCAATTAAGTTAGGCGTTGATATCGGTGCCTAATGTTAAGCAGACTTTATAGAATCAGGGTCTGTGTGTCTTCCAATCAAGCTTTGTAACCTCTAGTACAATGTATTTATTGCAAACTGTGTATTATGGCGCACTAGTGTGCTGCGATGAGATTCCGGGTGTGCTGCAAGACACTGGCAAGGAGAGGCGCCGGCGCCATCTGACTGCCTACAGGACATGTCTCTTCCGGCGAGAGGCATATCCTGTGGGCACTCAGACATGCACCCATGCCTCTTCTCCTTGCCGTTGCCTCTCCTCTTCGCCATGCCTCTCCTGCTCCAGCACCCCCCCCCCCCACACTAGCAGCTCAGGGCTCCGTCTGGAGGGCCTTCACACATGCGCAGACGTCAACATGATGATGCGATGTGCATGATGTCATCATGTCAACATCCGTCCATTTAATTAAAAACTTATACCCTGCTTAAACCTAAGTGGTTCACAAGATACATGCACAGTTTTTAAAAACAATGCAACAAATATTTTTTTTAAACTCTCCAACAGTATTATTAAAGTGAGCAGCTTTCAAGAAAAGGCCTCTATAAATAAAGTCATTTTTAACATCTTTTAAAATCTCTGAATGTCAGAGAACATCCTAAGTGACCCTGTCAGATTGTTCCATAGTAGCACCCCTGCCCCTGAGATTACTGAAGCCCTCATTTTTGAGTAATGTACACTTGTCAGTCCTTCACTAACTACCCATAGTGTCCCCTCTGACCTCAGGCCACAACCTGGTTGATATACTTCCAGTACCTGAGTCAGATACCAGGGTATATGAAAGTGTTTCACTTTAAAAATCAACAAAAGAACTTTATAAACAATCCAATATTTCACTGGTAACCAATGAAGTTGTTTCACTAAAGGTGAGATATGATCGAATCTGTTCCATCCACAGATCAATCGAGCTGCTGCATTTTGAGCAACTTGCAAAGTTTTACATCTGGCAGCTGTAATCCCCAGATACAACGCATTACAGTAATCTAATCATTGAATGATAACAGTTTGCACAACAATCATAAAATCATAATGTGGCACCATTACTTTTAATCTATTAAGCACTCATATCTAGAAGAAAGCACATCTGATCACAGCCAACACCTGTGCCTGCATCTAACCAAACTCCCATTTCTGGGTGCCCTCCAACCGTTACCTGGAGTTTACTGTGCCGCCAAGTAAAAACATTTGCAGGATACTGCTCTAGTAGAACATTGCAAGGAGAAAGGACATGTACAGGTTGTTGGTGAGGCCCCACTTGGAGTATTGTGTTCAGTTTTGGAGACTGTTTCTGGTAAAGGACTCAAAAAGGCTTGAAGCGGTCCAGAGGAGGGTGACAAAAATGATAGGAGGTTTACAACAAAAGACGTATGAGGAGAGACTGGAAGCCCAGAATATGTATACCTTAGAGGAAAGGAGGGACAGGGGGGAATATGATTCAGACATTCACATACTTGAAAGGTATTAACGTAGAACAAAATCTTTTCCAGATAAAGGAAAATGGTAAAACCAGAGGACATAATTTGAGGTTGAGGGTGGGAGACTCAAGAGCAATGCAAGGAAATTCTTCTTTATGGAGAGGGTGGTGGATACCTGGAATGCGCTCCTGAGAGAGGTGGTGGAGAGGAAAACCGTAACGGAGTTCAAAAAAGTGTGGGATGAACACAGAGGATCTAGAATCAGAAAATAATAGTCAGTGGCGTACCTAGGGTATGTGGCACCCGGGGCCCATCATTTTTTGACACCCCCCCCCCCCCCCTCATGTAAAATTTTTTTTTTTTTTTTTTTTTGCAATAACCATGAAATGGAATAAATGGTCAGAATAGAAACAGGCAGTGAAAATTTTCTTTTTTTTTTTTTTTTTTTTTCCAAAGTATTTTTATTGAGAATGGCAAAAGGTCCAGACAAGCAACCATGGTCTGTACAGAAACTTATACATTATCAAAAAGAACACAGAATGAGAGTAACAGCAACAACAAGCATGAACAAGCCTCTCCCAAGAGAAAATTGCCAATGAGAGGCATAGCAATACACAACAAAAGGCCAAAACTTGGGGCAAGCAAACAAATCCCACCCCAGAACCCACAAGAATAATAAGCCGGACTAGACCCTCAGCCATATTTTATAATGAAAAAAAACCCCCACAAGCAACAACACCCAGACCGCTCACCAGACACACCAATCCGCACAACAAGCACCCAAGAAACACCCAGCCACCACCCAGACAAAACTACCAGACACACCTACCCCACCAAGCCCAGACCCAACCCCCCCTCCCCAGAGAGTGCAAGCGCAAAGTGGACCGTGAAAAGGGCAGCTGCAGAAGTGGAAAGCCCCAGATAAGTAGGTTAGCTAAAGAAAGCCCACAGATAGAAGAAATCAGGATAACAGAAGTTCCAACAAATGCTCCCACAGAAAATTTTCTTTTATTGAACCTCATTTATGTAACCATTATTCCAAACATAACATAACATAAATTATGTCTGAATTGTCATGACATCAGAAGTACATATGGAGTAGTTGCAGGTGATGCTTGGGACAGTTCTGATTATGTTAGTTTGGTTTTATGTGTTTTTTTTAATAGAAGGGTTTTTATTTCTTTTTTTAAGGTTTTGTAGTTTGTGGTCGAGGTCAATAGGTTGTAGAGTTGGGGGTCAAGTGTTGCAGCTCGAATGGCTAGGAGGTTGTCGAACAGTTTTTTTCTTTTGACGTTTTTGGTTGGAGGGTGTGTGAATGGTGCGTGAGTTCTCCTATGTCTGTTTGAAGTGGATTGAATTATTTAGCTGAAGAAATTAGTTACCCCCCCCCCATTCCACACACATTAATTCTCTTCCATTTTTGTTCCCATTATAAAAAAACACTGATAAGTTCCCAGGAAAAAAATACATTAAAATAAGAAGTGAAAACAAAGGCCCCTACAGATGAGAACATAACATAAGAATAGCCTAACTGGGTCACACCAATGGTCCATCATGCCCAGTAGCCCATTCTCATGGTAGCCAATAGTGCTGCCCGATTCAGAGAAAAATATTTCATTCGATCCGATTCACCCTGTTGAATCGATTTTTTCGATTAGATTCACTGTTAATGACACCGCTTTTTAAGTTTAAACAAAGTATAACAATAAATTTCACAACAACAATAAATTTCACAAAGTACTTAAAAAAAAAAAAATCACATTTTTCCATTAAAGCAGTTCTGGAGACATTTGCTTGAACAGTCTTTTTTCCCAGTCCATAAGCAAGCAATATGAAAAAGATTTCCTTAATTATCTACTCAAACATTTTTGCTATTTACTTTCATTGTACCTATACTATTATTCAGTAGAAAAAATGGACTTAACTGTGCAGGAAATGAATCTCCTCATACACCCACCATATAGTGCAAAAATGTGCAAAGGTCTGTTTTTTTCTTTCGATCACTACATAGCCTAATGCCACACAAGCAGCGCTGTTACAAACATATTCTGAAGGTCAATGCTAAGGTTGACAAAGTTTCCTTCCTTGGACCAGAAGGAGATACTGACAAACCACTGGAAGAGATTCTAAAACAACTACCCAGAAATAACACCCAAAGACCCACTCAGTGTGTGAACCAGTTGAGTGGAGTGGACTAACTGGGGGTGGAAATGGGCCCAGAGTTTGCTCAGCAGAATTTCCCAGACTACCTCTTCCTCTCAACACACTGACATGCTACCACCACCACCAACACTAGGAACACCTCACCGAGTATGCCAGCAATGCTTATAAACTTTATAAAACACATTATTATATTTTCTTATAAAGCATATATTTTAACTGAACTCAGCCTTGCCATTCACAAAAATAGAAAAGTTCCCATTTCAAGCTGTCTCATGTACACTTTTCAAATCTAACATATTGTAATCACAAAACAGAAAATAAAATTATTTTTTCTACCTTTTGTTCTCTGATCAATATTCAAATCTTGTTGGTCCCAGGCTCTTGTTGTCTTGCTTGCCAGGGTCTCCTTTCTCCGTGCTAACCATCCGTCTGCCATCTCTGTTCTCCCCTTCCGTTTCCCTTCCCTCTCCCGGAGATCTGGCATCTTTCCTTTTTTTTGTCTCCATCCACAGATTCACCTTTTCTCAACTCCCCACCACCCCAGGATCCACCATCTCTCCCTTTCTGTTCCCAACTATCCTCCTATCCAGTATCTCTATCCCCCCTCCACACCATCCCCTGTTTCCAAGTTCTCTCCCTTTCTGTTCCTTCCCTCCCTAAATCCCATTATGCACCATCTCTCTCCCACTCCTCTGTTTTTAGACCCATTATTTCTAACCCCCAAAGTCTGGCATATGCATGTATCTTTGAACCCCCCCTTCCCTCTCTCCCTCTGTGTACTTTTACACCAGGACCCCCCTCCCCCGAAGGTCTGTCCCCCCTCCGAAGGGCTACACCCCACCCCTGAAGACCTGCACCCCCCGAAGGACTTTACCTCCCACCCGAAGGTCTGTCCCCCTCTGAAGGCCTAAACCCCACCCCTGAAGGACTGCACCCCCCCCGAAGGCCTGCACTCCCTTGAAGGTCTGCACCCCCCCGAAGGCCTGTCCCCCCCTTGAAGGCCTGTCCCACCCCCTTGTAGGCCTGTCCCCCCTTTAAGGCCTGCCTGCCTGCCTTTCCCCCCCTTGAAGGCCTGTCTCCCCCTTGAAGGCCTGCACCCCCCTTGAAGGCCTGCACCCCCCCTTGAAGGCCTGCACCCCCCCTTGAAGGCCTGTCCCCCCCTTGTAGGCCTGTCCCCCCCCCTTGTAGGCCTGTCCCCCCCCTTGTAGGCCTGTCCCCCCCTTGAAGGCCTGCCTGCCTTTCCCCCCTTGAAGGCCTGCACCCCCCTTGAAGGCCTGCACCCCCCCTTGAAGGCCTGCCCCCCCCCTTGAAGGCCTGCCTGCCTTTCCCCCCTTGAAGGCCTGCACCCCCTTGAAGGTCTGCCCCCCCCCCAAAGGCCTACCCCCCCCCCCCCGAAGGTCTGCACCCCCCTGAAGGCCTGCCTGCCCCCCTTGAAGGCCTGCACCCCTTGAATGTCTGCACCCCCCCCCCCGAAGGCCTGTCCCCCCTTGAAGGCCTGCCTGCCTGCCTGTCACCCCCTCCCCCTTGAAAGCCTGCTTGCCTGCCCGCCCGCCCCACCCTGAAGGCCTGATGCCCCGACCCACCCCGAAGGACCGCTCGCCCCCCTGGCCTCCCCGCACCACCTATGAACAGCCGCAGCAGGATCGCGAAGTCAGCGTCGGGTACCAGCCCTAAGGGGGTGTTCCCGGCCTTGCCGTTCAGTCCCCCGCCACCCCCGAAGGACCGCTCGCCCCCCTGGCCTCCCCGCACCACCTATGAACAGCCGCAGCAGGATCGCGAAGTCAGCGTCAGCATCCCTGCGCTGCTTCCTGCGCCACGGTCCCGCCCCTCCTCTGACGTCAGAGGAGGGGCGGGATCGCGTCGTAGGAAGCAGCGCAGGGATGCTGACGCTGACTTCGCGATCCTGCTGCGGCTGTTCATAGGTGGTGCGGGGAGGCCAGGGGGGCGAGCGGTCCTTCGGGGGTGGCGGGGGACTGAACGGCAAGGCCGGGAACACCCCCTTAGGGCTGGTACCCGGGGCGGCCCGCCCCCCCCCCCCCCCCCCCCCTAGGTACGCCACTGATAATAGTAAATATTGAAGAACTAAGGCCAGTACTGGGCAGACTTGCACGGTCTGTGTCTGTATATGGGCGTTTGGTGGAGGATGGGCTGAGATTGGCTGGGAGGGTGTAGATGGACTGGAGTGAGCTGTGCCGGAGACTTCAGTAGTTGGAACCTAAGAACAGTACCGGGCAGAGCTTTGGATTCTTGCCCAGAAATAGCTAAGTAGAATAGGTTGGGCAGACTAGATGGACCATTCGGGTCTTTATCTGCCATCATCTACTATGTTACTATGTCTTCTCTTCCTTTAAATGTTTGGTGCTGGAACAACTGACTGTCAGTTAAGGCAGAAGGAGCAGCGGTGGATTTTTGTTCTAAAGACAATTGCCCTCTAGAGATTCAATTTGGCTATTGAATAGAAGGCTTTTCTTCAGGGGGTGGGACTTTGAAATATCATGGCAAACGTCATCTGGCTATGATTTCAAAGAGAGTGTAGTGTTGTACGGCCACCATTTTTGAAGCAGCCGGTATGAAAAGCGTTTGAGAGAGATTATCTTCTGAAGACATGATTCACAAAACAGAGTACTGCTATTGGTATTATGACTGATATGTGCAAATTTGGCTGTGAATCAGATGAATGACACCGTTCAAGAAAATGTGTCCGCTTGAGTGTTTTGAAGAAGGTATATTTCTCTGTTTAATGTATAATTTTTCAGTAAAACTAACAGTTGTTTGATCTTTTGCTGGAGAGGAACTGTTTAAAGTTTAATAGTGGATTTTTTTTTTATGAACAATGAATACTGTGCTTATATCATAGTCATGGAGGGGCATAAATAAAAAAAACGTCTAAGTCCCCTTTGGCCTAAGTCCTTAAACGTTCAAAGCAGAAGCAGGGAAAGTGTCCATAACCAAAACAAACGTCCTTGTTTTGATTATGGCCTACCTCTACTAAACACCATTACATCTAAAAGTATACCCCCAGGACGTCTACACTTTTTGGCCATAATGAACTAAAAAAACACCTAAGCCCTAAACGTCCAACAGAAGGGCTTTTAGGTGAAGGAGGAGCCAGTCCTTCACCTAAAAGCTGGATTCTGTAACCGGTGTCTGTCAAAAACAACACCGGTTACAGAACCCCCCCCCCCCCCTTACGATCCAGGCAGGAGGGTGCCCAAGCCCTCCTGCCATGTGGAACCGCGAGCCCCCCCCCCCGACAACATTGGGGCAAGAGGGAGCTCAAGCCTTCTTGTCCCGTCCAACCGCGACACCCCCCTAACTACATCGGGGCAAGAGGGAGGCCAAGCCCTCTTGCCCCGCCAATTCCCTGACGATATCGGGGCAAGAGGGAGCCCAAGTCCTCTTGCCCCGCCAACTCTCTGACTCCCCGCCGATATCGGGGCAAGAGGGGGCCCAAGCCCTCTTGCCCCGGCAATCGTGGCCCCCCCCGACTCGATCTGGCCAGGAGGGAGCCCAAGCCCTCCTGGCCCCGGCGACCCCCCCCCCTCCGATTTAATGGGCCAGAAGAGAGCCCAAGCTCTCCTGGCCCCGGCGATCCCCCCCCCGCGACTGGATTGGGCCAGGAGGGAGCCCAAGCCCTCCTGGCCCTGGCGACCCCCTACCCCCCCATCCCCAATACACTACGGGCAGGAGGGATCCCAGGCCCTCCTGCCCTCGATGCAACACCCCTCCCCCAATGACCTTCTCCCCCTAGAACCCCCTATCGCCCCCCCGCCGACCCGCGACCCCCCTGGATGACCCCACGACCCCTCCACCCCCACCCCCCTTCCCCGTACCTTTTAAAGTTGGCCGGCCGGACGGGTGCTAAACCCACCCGTCCGGCAGGCAGCTGACGCCAGAATGGGCCTAGATTGGCCTAGCCGTCCCAAAGCCCCGCCCACAGGTGGGGGCCTAAGGCGGCTGGGCCATTCAGCGTCTAGAGGCAGGGGAAAGTCCTAAGTTGGTTTTAGATACATCTAAAAACCAGCTTTGGTACTTGGAAGATCAGGCATTTTGATCGTCCAAGTAGCCATTTAGGACACTTTGTAGACGGGGTTTTTTTTTTTTTTTTATTATGAACCCCATAGTGTTTATGCTTAAAGTAGTATTGCTCCTTTTACAATGAGGTCTTTCATCTCCACTACTTTTTGTTATTTTTTTGCTGTCCATATATTAATGATTGTTTCCTCTTCTCCAGTAGAAGAGAGTAGATTTTTTGTTTAATTTGATTTTGTTCTACTCTGATCCCTAATTAATAATAATTGGTAGCTGAAATCATCCATTATTATACTGTTGCCCAATTTACCAGCTTTCCTAATTTCTGTAAACATATCTTCATCTGTCTGTTCATTCTGTCCTGGCAAACTGTAATACAACCCTACCATTATTCTCCTTCCCTTCACACTTGAAATTTCTATCCATAAGAATTCACCACTACTATCTATTTCATGCAGAATGTTTGTTTGACGCAATTCCCTCTTTAGCATATAGTGCAACCCCACCCCCTTTTAACTTGTTCTAGTCAATTATTGTGATATAATTTGTACCCTGTTAACACACAGTCCCACTTTAATAGAGTTACATAGAAACATAGAAGATGACAGCAGAAAAAGGCTATAGCCCATCAAGTCTGCCCACCCTACTGACCCATCCTCTTAAGTCTATACCTAGCGACCGATATTCCAGTTCGACCCTCATAGGGATCCCACATAGGTATCCCATTTATTCTTAAAGTCCAGCACACTGCTGGCCTCGATCACCTGCGCTGGAAGCTCATTCCAACGGTCAACCACTCTTTCTGTGAAGAAATACTTCCTGATGTCGCTATGAAATTTCCCGCCTCTGAGTTTGAGCGGATGCCCTCTAATGGCAGAGGGTCCCCTGAGAAAGAAGATATCATCTTCCACCTCGATACGTCCCGTGATGTATTTAAATGTCTCAATCATGTCTCCCCTCTCCCTACGTTCTTCTAGAGTGTAGAGCAGTAGTTTGTTTAGTCTCTCCTCGTACGAGAGACCCTTTAGCCCCGAGATCCTCCTGGTGGCCATCCGTTGAACCGATTCAATTCTAAGCACATCTTTACGGTAATGTGGCCTCCAGAATTGTACACAGTATTCCAGATGAGGTCTCACCATGGTTCTATACAATGGCATTATGATTTCAGGCTTCTTGCTGACAAAGCTTCTACTGATACATCCCATCATCTGCCTTGCTTTAGATGAAGCCTTCTCCACTTGATTGGCAGTTTTCATGTCTGCACTGATGATTACTCCTAGGTCTCGTTCCGCCGAAGTACAAGTTAAAGTTTCTCCATTCAAGGTGTAATTTCTGCATGGATTACCGCTACCGAGGTGCATAACCTTACATTTCCCAGCATTAAAGCCCAGCTGCCAGGTCGAGGACCATATTTCCAATGTAAGCAGGTCCTGTGCCATACTATCCTGTAAATTACATTCCCTTACTATATTGCATAGTTTAGCGTCGTTGGCGAATAATGTTATTTTACCCTGAAGCCCCCGAGTCAGATCCCCTATGAATATGTTGAAAAGGAGTGGGCCCAGGACTGAACCCTGCGGTACTCCGCTGGTCACCTCTGATATTTTAGAGAGGGTACCGTTAACCATTACCCTTTGAAGTCTTCCACTTAGCCAATCATTGACCCAAGTAGTTAGTGTTTCTCCTAACCCCATCGATTTCATTTTGCTCAACAGCCTGCGGTGTGGGACGCTATCAAATGCTTTACTGAAATCCAGGTACACGATGTCCATAGACTCTCCCAAGTCTAGCTTCTTTGTCACCCAGTCAAAGAAGCTGATGAGATTAGATTGGCAGGACCTACCCCCGGTGAATCCATGTTGATTGGGATCCCGTAGATTTCCCTCAGACAGGATTGTGTCTAATTTGCGTTTAATTAAAGTTTCCATGAGTTTACACACTATTGATGTGAGACTCACCAGTCTGTAATTCGCAGCCTCTGCCCTGCAACCCTTTTTGTGCAGAGGAATGACGTTGGCTGTTTTCCAGTCCAAGGGTACTCTCCCCGTGCTTAGGGAGAGATTGAAGAGTGCGGCTAGCGGTATCGCCAGGACATCGCACAATTCTTTGAGCACTCTTGGGTGCAGATTGTCTGGTCCCATGGCTTTATTTATCTTTAGTCTTGACAATTCGCTGTAAACTTCACCTGGTGTGAACTCAAAATTCTGAAACGGGTCGTCCGCACTTGACTTAGCCTCTAACTGAGGACCGTGTCCTGGTGCCTCGCAAGTGAAGACAGAGCAGAAGTATTCGTTCAGTAGTTCAGCTTTATCTGAATCTGCTTCCACGTAATTCCCATCCGGTTTGCTAAGGCGTACTATCCCGTCTGTGTTCTTTTTCCTATCACTAATATACCTGAAGAAGGATTTGTCCCCCTTCTTAATATTCTTTGCTAGAGTTTCTTCCACACGAAGTTTGGCCTCCCTAATTGCTGTTTTGACCGCTGTAGATCTGGTCCTATATTCCATGATGGCTTCTCTTGTTTCCGCCCACTTGTAGGAAAGAAATGCTTTTTTCTTCTCCTTAACAAGGTGCGAGATTTCTGCGGTGAACCATTGGGGTTTATTGTTTCTTTGTCGCTTATTTACTGATTTTATGAAGCGGCTAGTTGCTTCATGTATGGTTGATTTCAGTGTTAACCACTTAGCTTCTACATCATCGGTCTCCACTTGGTCCTGAAGCGTCCGATGGACGAAATCTCCCATGTGTACGAAGTCTGTGCCGCGGAAATGGAGTACCTTTGTTTTCGTGTTTGATCTAGGGAAGCCTTTCCTAAGGTTGAACCATACTATGTTGTGGTCACTGGAGGCTAGCGTATCTCCTACTGAGACCTCTGAGATGCTTTCCCTGTTGGTGAGTAGTAGGTCGAGGATCGCCTGGGCCCTAGTGGGCTCCATCACCATTTGTTTGAGACGGGCTCCCTTTATGGAGTTTAATAGCTTCCTACTAGCGCTGGTTGTCGCTGAAAGTGTGCTCCAGTCTGTATCAGGCATATTGAAGTCCACAAGTAGTACAGTATCTCCCCTTAGAGTGATATTCTCAATGTCTTCAATTAAGTCTGTGTCCATGTCATCCAGTTGTCTAGGGGGTCTGTATACCACACCAAGATACAGGCACTTTTCTCTGCCTCTTGCCAGGTTTACCCAGAGGGATTCCCCTGTGTATTTGACATCTGTAATCCTGGTGGTTTTGATGTCCCCTTTAATATATAATGCTACCCCCCACCTTGCCCTCTCTGTCCCGACGAAGTAAGTTGTAACCCAGTATAGCCATATCCCACCCATGAGAGTCCGTTAGCCAAGTTTCGGATATCGCCGCCACGTCTAGGTCAGCATTCCTTATTTCAGTCTCTAATTCTAGAAGTTTATTACCTAAACTGTGTGCATTAACATACATAGCCCTCCACTCTTTATGTTTGCTAAATCCCTTTGATACTTTTTCTTTTTCTACGTGAGTTGGTGTGACCCCTAGAGAACTGTTTGCAGTGTGGGTACTTACCTCAGAGCTTTGACTCATCTCAACAGGATAGTTCCTTACTGCACTGGTATGTGAGTGGGTACCCTCCCCCGACTTACCTAGTTTAAAGCCCTGCGAAGCAGGCGGGCTAGTCGGTGTACGAAGACATACTTACCTCTACTGGTCAGATGGAGTCCGTCTGGTCCCTGAAGTCCATGTAGTGCCTCTCCATGGTTCAGGAATCCGAAGTTCATATCCCGGCACCATCCCTGTAGCCACTCGTTAGTCCTCAGGATACGCTCATCCCTGGCTCTCCCCTTGCCTCTAACTGGTCTGCTTCAGCCTCTCGCCCAGGGCTCTAAAGTCTCTGGTGATGTTCTCCGGGGTGTTCCTTGCAGTGTCGTTTGTCCCCACATGGACGAGAAGCATGGGAAAGTTGTCCTGGGGTTTGAGTAGTCTATCAAGACAGATGGTGTCATCCCGTACTCTGGCTCCAGGCAGACAGCAGACCTCCCTCGAATCCATATCCGGTCTGCAAATTGGTCCCTCGGTGCCCCTCAGCATGGAGTCCCCAATAACTATTACTCTGCGCTTCTTCGTAGGGGGTTGGTCAGTTGTTCCCAGAGTTGGAGCTGTGAGTTGGGCCTGGTCAGTTGTTCCCGGAGTTGGAGCTGTGAGTTGGGCCCGTTCCTGTTCCTCATCAGTAGGTCCTTCCTGAAGAATCTGGAATCTGTTCCTCAGGGTGAGTTGAAGGGTTGGTGTAGAGCTGCACTGTCGATGAGAGAAAGAGAAAGAAGAAGATGAGGAGATTGAAAAAGGTGTGTGTGTGTGGGGGGGGGGGGGGTTCCTGTGCTTGCCCGTGCATCCTTCTGACATCTTGTTCAGTTAGATTCCACTTCCAGGCAACCAAAGAAGTTGTGAGGAAAACAGGATATATGGTAGGTATGTAGAAACATAGAAACATAGAAAGATGACGGCAGAAAAGGGCCACAGCCCATCAAGTCTGCCCACTCTATTGACCCACCCCATTAAGTCTGAATGCTAATGACCTAATTCCTTAACTCGACCCTCGTAGGGATGTCCCATTTATTCTTAAAGTCGAGCACGCTGGTGGCCTTGATCACCTGCACCGGAAGTCTGTTCCAGTGATCTACCACCCTTTCTGTGAAGAAATACTTCCTGGTGTCACCACTAAATTTCCCTCCTCTGAGTTTGAGCGGGTGCCCCCTTGTGACCGAGGGTCCCTTGGGAAAGAATATATCGTTTTCCACCTCGACACGACCCGTGATGTACTTAAATGTCTCAATCATGTCACCCCTTTCCCTGCGCTCCTCTAGGGTATAGAGCTGCAGTTTGCCCAGTCTTTCTTCGTATGAGAGACCCTTGAGCCCCGAGACCATCCTAGTGGCCATCCTCTGGACCGACTCAGCTCGAAGCACATCTTTCCGGTAATGTGGCCTCCAGAATTGCACACAGTATTCCAGATGGGGTCTCACCATGGTTCTGTAGAGTGGCATTATGACTTCAGGTTTACGGCTGACGAAGCTTCTATTGATTCATCCCATCATTTGCCTTGCCTTTGATGAGGCCTTCTCTACTTGTTTGGCAGCCTTCATGTCTGCACTGAAGATTACCCCCAAGTCCCGTTCCTCTGAAGTGCTAACTAGCGTTTCTCCATTCAAGGAGTATGTTCTGCATGGATTTCCTCTGCCGAGATGCATGACCTTACATTTTTTAGCGTTGAAGCCTAGCTGCCATGTCGAGGACCAGTTTTCTAACGTGATCAGATCTTGTGTCATACTATCCTGGAGGTTGCTTTCACTTACTATGTTACACAGTTTGGCATCGTCGGCGAACAGTGCTACTTTACCCTGAAGCCCCCGGGTCAAGTCCCCTATGAATATGTTGAAAAGGGATGGTCCCAGGACTGAGCCCTGCGGCACTCCACTAGTCACCTCCGATGTCTCAGAGAGGGTGCCGTTGACCACCACCCTCTGAAGTCTTCCACTCAGCCAATCACTGACCCATGCAGTTAGTTTCTCACCCAAACCCATCGATTTAATCTTGTTTAATAGTCTACGGTGTGGGACACTGTCGAAAGCTTTACTGAAATCCAAGTACACTATGTCCAGAGACTCTCCCAAGTCTAGCTTTCCTGTCACCCAATCGAAGAAGCTTATAAGATTGGATTGGCATGACCTGCCTCTGGTGAATCCATGTTGACAGGGATCCCTTAGATTCCCTTCATCCATTATCGTGTCTAATTTACCTTTAAGTAGAGTTTCCATGAGTTTACACACTATTGAAGTGAGACTCACTGGTCTGTAATTCGCAGCCTCTGCTCTGCAACCCTTTATGTGCAGAGGAACGATGTTAGCTGTTTTCCAGTCCAGGGGGACTCTCCCCGTACTTAAGGAGAGATTGAAGAGCATGGCTAACGGTTCCGCCAGAACATCGCACAGCTCTCTGAGCACTCTTGGGTGCAAATTGTCCGGTCCCATGGCTTTGTTCACCTTGAGTCTTGAAAGTTCTCTGTAAACATCAGCTGGTGTGAACTCAAAATTCAGAAATGGGTCTTCCTTGCTTTCCTTTGCTTCCAGCCGTGGCCCGTGCCCTGGCGCCTCGCAGGTAAAGACTAAACAGAAGTAATCGTTCAGTAGTTTGGCTTTTTCAGAATCTGTTTCCACATAATTCCCGTCTGGCGTTCTAAGGCGTACTATCCCGTCTGCGTTCTTTTTCCTGTTGCTAATGTACCTGAAGAAGGATTTGTCCCCTTTTTTAATGTTCTTCGCTAGAGTTTCTTTCATTCGAAGTTTGGCCTCCCTGACTGCTGTTTTGACCGCTGCAGACTTTGTCCTGTATTCAATGTTTGCTTCTTTTTCCCCCGTGCGTTTGTACAAGAGAAACGCTCTTTTCTTATCCTTGACGAGGTACGAGACCTCATCAGTGAACCATTGGGGTTTCTTTTTTCTTTGTTGTTTAGTTACTGATTTTATGTAGCGGATAGCTGCCTCATGAAGGGTCGATTTCAAGGTTGACCACATAACCTCCACATTATCCGTTACTTCTTGAACCTGAAGCGTCTGATGGACGAAGTCTCCCATGCGTGTGAAGTCAGTGCCCCGGAAATTGAGTACCCTTGTTTTTGTTTGTGATCTAGGGAAGCCTTTCCTAAGGTTGAACCATACCATGTTATGGTCACTGGTGGCTAGCGGTTCTCCCACCGAGATCTCTGAGACGCTTTCCCCGTTCGTAAGTACCAGGTCCAGGA
The DNA here is from genome assembly GCF_902459505.1 of Geotrypetes seraphini. Classification (NCBI taxonomy): domain Eukaryota; kingdom Metazoa; phylum Chordata; class Amphibia; order Gymnophiona; family Dermophiidae; genus Geotrypetes; species Geotrypetes seraphini. The sequence goes on along the minus strand of NC_047090.1, from coordinate 60,544,259 downwards.
TGGCCTGGGACCTAGTGGGCTCTAATACCAATTGTTTGAGCCGTACTCCCTTCATGGACGTTAATATCCTCCTGCTATCATAAGTAGTCGCTGAGAGTGTGTTCCAATCTACATCAGGCATGTTAAAGTCTCCCAACAGAACAACGTCTCCCCGTAAGGTGATATTCTCAATGTCTTCAATTAATTCAATGTCCTTGTGCTCCGATTGTCTTGGAGGTCTGTACACCACACCAAGATACAGGCATTTTTCTCCGCCTCTGGCCAGGATTACCCAGATGGATTCCCCAGTATACTTGATATCCGTGATTCTGGTTGTCTTGATGTTTTCTTTGATGTAAAGTGCTACCCCTCCTCCTAACTTACCCTCTCTGTCTTGGCGAAGCAGGTTGTATCTGGTATAGTTATATCCCACCCATGAGAGTCTGTGAACCATGTTTCTGAAATTGCTACTACGTCTAGGTCTGCATTAACTATTTCTGTTTCCAGTTCTAGAAATTTATTCCCTAGGCGTTAACATCCATAGCTCTCCACTCTTTTGTTTACTAAGCTCATGCAGAGAGCCACCCATTTGAGTTAAAGTGTCTCCTAGCAATTCTTTTGCAGTAAGGGTACTTACCTTAAACTTAGAAGCGGAGTTTTGGTTCGCCACATCAGGATTGTAGATAAATTGTAGATAATCAGGGGTAAATTCTCTATTAGTACGTCTAACTTAGGCGTGCTTTAGACGTCCGGGAAACGCAAGTGCCAATTAAACGGTACTTAGGCGTGCGGTAGACGTCCCTACAACCTCTTCGCGCAAAATAGACGCAGGTTTCTGAAACGTCATTAAGACGTCTCCAATGGACCCGTGATAGACGTGGGTACGGTTTTTGTATTTTTTTTGTTTTTTTTTAAATTATACTTTATTTATACTCTTTATTATCACTCATTCAGCATTGTAAGTATAGGATGATGAAAAAGATAACTAAAACACAGTATACCATTTTGTAAACTATATATTAGTTAATCTAGCAGAGAACACTTCTGTGTTGTATCTTTTTCCTCTAGGATATCAGAATTGTACAGTTTACCATTAATACAAGGAAAAAAAATGTTATGTTTCAAAGGAGAACTAGAAGATGAAACGAACCGAGTGGGTGTTGAACTTACATTATCAGTATGGAAGGTGGGAACCGGTAGATGTGTGCTACACAGAAAGCTGTACAGGAATGTCATACTCACCTCCTATTAGAAGTGGAAAGGATAGGACTTTGAACACCATATAGATTATTTATAAACTTCGTTTAACTTCCACAAAGACTGGCAGGAAAGGTACCCTAAGTCATCCAATAAGCTTTCTCTCGATTTCACAGAGACATTATTTCAGAGAGGATAGTTTAGAAGTAATATCTTGCTCGAAAGAACACTCTCCTGGTCTTAAAACATTGCAACAATCAGCTCATTCTTCAGAACAAAGGTAAATCCCATAACTTACACTGGCCCAACTTAGAAACAGAATCAAAACACAGATTAGACCTGAATGTGGCTTCCAATTCACAGGAAGAGGAAGTAGCAAGCAGCACAATGCTGATCTCATTGTGACATCATCAAGGTGCACCTGGAAGGTAGATATGCCACAAGTAAAAGACAAGCCAGGAGTTGAACTCACAACCTACAGATGATCGATATAGTGTCATAGCATACCTTAGTGATGTGCTAAAGTATACTCTACTTAGCTATCATATCACAGTCAGTTGAGGCAAAAGACTGGTAGCTCAATGGTGTAAAGCACCGTTGTCACGGATGCAACACCCATATTCTTAAGTATGGTTCAATAAATGTAATACAGAGTCAAAATTAGGCTGTTTATTTTATCAAACCCAAGCTCAACTTTGTAATGTATTGTGTATAGTCTCGCTAATGTGTTTGTGATGAAAATGAGATGCGATAGGTGTATATCCTATATAATAAAACCCTAGCCGCGCATGCGCACATACCTGCGTGCTTCTGTGATCTCTGCTCTGTGATCAGTAGGTCTGTGGCCAGCAGGAGTGCAGATGCAGCAGCCAGGTGACTCCCTCCTCCCGCCCTCACCACCGCCAAACCACCTCAAAACCACCACCGCCAAAGCCTCCTCCTTCTGCCCAGCCGGGAGGAGGGCTCCGAGTCGCTGAAGACTGTCCCAGATCAGCTTACACGGTCCCTAAAAAATGAACCATTTCATCTGAGGCGCGAGGCTGCGGTGACCTCCCTCCCCGGCTCACTAAGGTTTCGTCTTAAGAAATTCAAATGCGTTGTTGAAAACGCAAGTGACTGTTCTCTGTCATCCTAGACACCCCTGCAACACCCCAACAACACACTCCTGCAGCATAAACCCCTCATGTTATAATCAAGTAAAAGACAAGCCGGGAGTTGAACTCACAACCTATGGATGATTGGTACAGCACGTTTTACTCACTGAGCTAGTTAACTCTAGCCCTAACCCTAACCATAAAGTAGCGTCTGAAGTCATAGACGCCGTTAGAATTTTTAAATCGTTTTGGACGTTCATTGGGTGTTCTCAGATCAAATACACCTGTAGATACTTGCAATGATTACCCCTTGTCAAAGCTTGTACGTAAAGCCATTTCTGGAGACTCCCATTCCCAAATCCCCAACATAGCTCAGTGCTTAAAAGCACTGCATGTATCTTCCAAAGGTCAGGGGTTCAAGTCCTGACTAAGGTTACTAAAGACATAATATTATTTTTTTTTCCACCCACCCAAACATGCATAGCTAAGCTAAACTATGTGAACCTCACTTCCCAATCTTCATTTATTTAATTTATAACTTGTCATTGTGTTTGTTCAAATGTAGATAGTGTGAACCTAAATACATGGGGGGAGGTGAAATTTCATTAGGTTTACATGGTAAGCTTCTAAGCTTGTACCTAAAGTCATTTCTGGAGACTCCCATTCCCAAATCCCCAACATAGCTCAGTGCTTAAAAGCACTGCATGTATCTTCCAATGGTCAGGGGTTCAAGTCCTGACTAAGGTTACCAAAGACATAATATTCTTTTTTTTTCCACCCACCCAAACATGCATAGCTAAGCTAAACTTGTCATTGTGTTTGGGGGAGGTGAAGTTTCATTAGGTTTACATGGTAAGCTTCTAAGCGTTCTGCTATACTTTTTTGTATAATAGCGATATCGGCGTGGTTTAGGATGTAATCAACAGTGTTGATGTAGCGCGGATCGGCCGCTGCAAGCACGCCCAAGCGGCACAAAAACGTCATCGCGTTGTTTTGCGTTGTGACTTCATAGAATCACCCGTTCTTCATACGCAGTTATTTCTCCTAAAATGGCTGCCAGGAGACAGCCAAACTTTTCTACAGCTGACACCAGACTCTTGGCCAGGCTGTTTCTCCTCCGGGAGCATCACTACTTCGTGATTCCTGGCCACCGCAGGTCATACCTGCAGTATAGAGAGTCCTGGACCCGCCTGACCCGGCGGTACAATCGAAGAGCCTCATGTGCCAGGGAAGTAAGTATTCCAAGTCAGGCCCTCACAAATAATCATGTCAAATGTAATGATGATGGAAACCTGTCTCAATCAAATTGTCATGTTTTTGTGGGTAAATCTTGATTCCTTTTAAAAACTACAATTGTGCATAATAAATCATTTACATTGAATACTGTAATTAAAGCACATCCCAAAGGAGCAGTAGTAGGATTTCAAATGACAAATTCAGCTCCTAGAAGGCATCTATTCCATTCACAACATGCACACAACTAATTTTTGGGTCACAAGCTTCGCATTTGTAATAGAAACATCTTGAAATCAACTTTGCCAAAGGAAAACAAATACCTTCACCTTTCCTGTATCAATCTGCTGGTCTAGGGAGATAGTGGCATGACGTTTAAAGTGACAGCGTCAGTACCCTGACGTCAGGGTTTCAAGCCACGCTGCTCCTTCTGACCAAACTATTTTATTGCCCCTGCTGCATGATTGTAAGCTCACCAGGACATGCTGTAATGTGGGGCAGTGCTGATAGGCTACAGCCTCAGCACCCTTGGGTTGTGAGTTCAATCCCACACTCCTCCTTGTGATGCTGCCCATGTCACCTCAACCCCCCCCCCCCCCCCCCCCACTGTCCCAGGTACAGTAGAGAGATAGCGATGCCTCCAGCACAGAAAGGGGAAAATGCTGGAGTACGTGAATACATTCATGTAAAACATGTGGCAGAAGGGGGTGGAGGCAGGCAGCAAAGCGGATAGGGGCTCTTGGAGGGCAGCATACTCCATTTTTATGTGCTTATAGAGGTCAATACTTAAGTAAACATGTTATGCCACAGTGCTAGATGGCACTCATCATATCCCTCCCTCTCTCTCTCTATTATCCAGGTTGAGGATCTCAGGAAAAGGGGGTGGCTGCTGAGGCGCCAGGAGCGGGCCTTCCTTAAGGGGGTGATGGAGGAATTGCGCGCTGAAGCCGGTGAGTAATGAGTCCAGCGTGTGTTTCTTTGTGATCAGCCTACCAGAATAAATAGATGAAAATGTTTGAGTAGCTGTAAACCATTCTTAATCATAAAATCTGCAGTAAAGCTGCTATTGTGATATCATGTCACAATGGCTTTATGGTGTTCTACTTGCCTTACTTACTTACGCTACATTTTGATGTTTACAGTGGAGTAGGTGCTTTGCATCCTGTTATTAGCATTTGAAGAAAATAACGTAGTAAAGAATGTCATGTTCAAAAGTGTTGTGGACATATCTGACTGTATCCTGTTTCCCTCTTGTCAAGCAGCAGCGCAGGCACCCCCTCAGGAGGTACCGCAGCTGATGGAGGGAGCCCCACCCTGGTCCTCGGCGGAGGAGGAGGAGAAGGAAGAAGAAGAAGGGGAGGAGGAGGAGGAGGGGGATTATTCTCCCTGGGAACCCTCAGGACCACCCACACCGCCTGCCCCACCACTGCCCCCTGGACCCCCACCGCCTGCACCACCACTACCTCCAGGACCCCCACCACCATCCCTTGTTGGACCTTCCCCTTCCCCCACCCATAGCCCTTCCCCTCACTCTCCTGCCCTTCCTGTTCCCATCCCACCCCCTTTCCTTGCTGTTCCCCCCCAGGAGCAGCCCGACCAGCCTCAGGAGGGGGCGGTCAGGGAGATAGAGCCCTACTCTGCCCTCTTGGAAGAGGTGCAGGTATTGAGAGGGTGTGTTGAGAGGATGGAACATGCCCTCTTGCGGCTGGTAGCCGAAAGAGGGCATGGTGCCAGCAGTCATACACCCTCTCAATAACTGCACCTCTTCCGCCCCCTCGCCTGAGGTAGCTCAAGCTGCTCTTGGGGGGCACCCACCCACTTTCCCTGCGTTATGTGTTATATGTAAATAGTTATATTTTTCAAAAGTTTAAATTTTTAAAAGTTTTATATTTGAATTAAAAATTTTTTTATAGTTTAAACTTTCCTGTGTGGTTTTAACCTTGTAGCATCAGCAGTTTAGTGGACAGAGTCCAAGGTAGATAGGGGTTCAGGAGGGACTGCTGAATGAGCCCTTTTCAATATAACAACAAGGTGACATATAGAAAGTTTAACAATCTTTATTGGGGTCTGTCATTCATTCTATTACCTGCTAGCCACTCTGATGTCAAATCATTGCAGAATCTAGGAAAGAAGCAAGTGAATGCAAGGGTATATGCAATTGTAGGTAGATGACGACATCTCAGCTATGATGTGCAAAGTAAGCCAGTCCCTGTTCCAAAGTAAATGGCTACATAAGGAAGAGAATATAAGTCACTGTGGTAGATTTGTTGTTGAGGAATAGGGTTACTGCTAGTAAGAGTTGGCTCCACACCAGGAGAATCCAAATGAGACATGTGGGTTTTTCTTCCTTTCACGGAAGGTGATGGAAGTAAAGGCCACATACCTCAATCTATCCTCCTGGTTCTTGAGCTGCACTATTTTGGTTAAGCAGGTGTGGAAACCACAAAGATGCTCACAGCTGCACTGCTCTCAGTAATACAAAACTCCATCTGACAATACTGCAGTTGCCTGTCTAAGACACCTGAAAACAGAAAAGAGGAGAAGATGGTTTACACAAGGTTCACAAACAGGGGGTTCAACCCCCAAGGTCCATATATGTCCTCCCTTCCCTGAAGCAATGTGTTAACCTCATTTATGTTGAGCTGCTTAGATGTCACCGTGGTATAGTTGTTAAAGCAATAGCCTTAACTCGCTGATGGTGTGGGTTAATATCACCTGTAATCCTCCACTGCTACTGTTTAGAACTCATGTGAGGGAATAGACTAACTGAAAACAAAAAGTTTGTGTGCATATAACAGCAGGAATGCGTGCCATGGTGTTCTATGAGGCCAACATTATCAATTTACTATTGTTCCTGAAAGTCATCAAGGATACCTGTGTGAAGAGAACAATAGAAGTGTGAAACATTTATTTCACTCATCAGAAGAGTGACTCAAGTGAAGAATAGTAGAGTAAGCAAATAAAGGTTACCATATATCATTCTCACCTACAACTGTTTGGCTAGGTGCAAGCTGGTGTGCTGAGCTGCTTGTCTGGTCTCTCTCTGGCAAACACATAGGTGATGAGCAGAGTTAACCTGAAATGAAGAATAGAGAGAAACTGTTAACAAAGACCTATGTCTCCAAAATTAAACACTGAAGTTGTGGCAGAACACACACCTAGAAGTAACAGAGGTGCTAACATACCTTTAGACTCCTTATTAAAAATGGCAGCCATTAGGCACTCATTAGGAGTTTTCTACCTGAACCATGTACACTGATTGGATGTCCACTGAATGGCAGTGTTCCCCCCCCCCAACACACCCAACCTATTATTATCAATGAGTTAGTACACAGAACCATTCCTCACCTGATTTTAACTTGCCTGTAATTTGATTCTACAAAGAATTAACTTTAGCTCTATGAGTAAACCCTCTCAGATGTATGAACACATCCATTTTACTTACATATCCATATTTCTACCAGCAAAATTTCTACCAGCATGGTCTTTATCAGTCTTCTCAGTCATTTTTGTCAGCCCTGTGGAATGAAGAGTAAGAGATATCAGAAATAAAATAACTATTATAAACAATAGCACACAATGAAAGCCCATAAAGAGAAGTCAGTTTTTGCTGGTTGGTTTCTTTAGTTCTATCATAAGAACACCTAAGTAGCTTACAAAATATCATTCTCACCTGGACTTACTATCTGAGCTGCTTCTAGAAAAGATAAAACAACATATTAGAATGACATGTAGCTTGTTAATGGCTCTGTGGAATAGAGAGAAATGGGAGGCAGAGATAGGAAAAAAATGTAAAAGACTAAGACAGAGTAAAGTCTCAAACATCTGCATAAGCAATAGGACAGAATAGAAAGGAAACACTGCTCACCTGGACCTTCTTATACCCATGCACGCCTATGTAGCGTCAGACGTCAGTAGGGCGGGAAAACTTTCTCAATGCCTATTGGGTGCTGTTCGGGTGCGGTTCCTTGGCCCGCTTCCTAACCACGCCCATCACACCTCATTGCCTGTCCTATGGGGGTGTGTTTGAACGTGTTCTACAAGTAGCCTGAAAAGATGTCTTCACCTTACAGCATGGCTCCAAAACGGAAATCGAATTTCTTGCATGGAGAGTTGCAGATATGGAAAATGGAGGTGGGGCAGACCATGACATTATGAAAGCAGGGAGAGTGGTGGGTGTGGGCATCTGTGTGTAACCTGACCTGGCCCCTTCTTTTCCCTAACAATTGATTCCCCTCCACACTTAACACCCAGAAAAATCCATAAACTAAAGAAATACAGATAATGGGGGTGGGGAGGAGTGTCAAAGGCAGAAGGGAGTATAAAGGAGAACAGGCAAGTCATAGCACAAAGTTTCATCATTGAGGAAATGGAACACCACAAACACCAACTCACATGAGGGGGTCTTACTTAGGAAAAATGGCTGTGCCAAAGCTTTCTATATACTAAAGCACGCCTAATTAGCGTCTGACGTCATAGGACCCGTTAGGATTCAAATCTAATTGGATGTGGAATGGATGTCGTTTTATAGCTGTAGTGACGTTGTAGTCATTTCCTTCACATCTCTAAGCTTTGATACGAAGCTCTATGTTCTAAACAAAGTTACCTCTATAGCTCTATGCCTTAAGGCATTGCTTTTCATCTTCCATACATCAGGGGGTTCAAGTCTTGAGTAAGGTTAGCAAATAGGTTATATTCATTTCTCAGTCAGGACACCTGGTAACTCTTTAGCCTTGCCTTTACATATCAATATTTTGCTTCAGCTTTTATTATGTGCAGCGCATTGTCTAATATTTAATGCAACCTGTTCTCTCTCATGCTGAACACCCTCCCCCACCAAAAACATCCCCCCCTAACTGGATCATTCTTCAACACCTGTCCAAGCCCTCTGAAGTTTGATTTAACTCATAGCTGTTGGCCAATGCCTATATTGCATCAAAAGAAACACATTCCTACTAGAATGGCTTGTAGTTAGGAGTAAATGAAAGTATCTCATGCACCTGTGGCTGCAGAATGCTGAGGAGAAACAGCAATTTCCACCACTTCTGAGAACTGTTAGGATGCAAGGAAACAAAAGTGAACAACACTGCAATCGGCTCTCTTTTGAAAGCAAAGAAAAAACAGCACACATTATCAGCACTTAAAAAGAGAATAAACAGATACACACCTTAACATTCAGCTTCCCTCATTGCAAAATGGAGGTCTTCAGTTGCACAAAACTGACCTCATCAATCTGCACCTTCAAAGTAGTATGCCACAATTAAAAGATGTGCTGGGTGTAGAACTCACAACCTCTGGATGTTAGGAGCACAGGCTGGCGCCTAACACATAGAGCTACAGTTGCTTCTACTTAGGTCCATCTCACCACCCTTCCATATCATACTTGACTGAGCTGTCTATGCTCATTAGCGATCATATCAGGATGAACTCAAATAAGTTTAAGCAAAGGAATGCCTAAAGATTTGGAAGGTTTTCAAGTAGAAAACAAATATCAACTATGTATTAAAGAATTGCAGCACAAATGACGCTGATCGGCAAGGACAAAAAAACACCACTTTTCCGGTATGACGCCTAAACGGAACAGATTACTTACAGTCATATATGCATTAGTACAGTGCTTAGAATGAAGATTAGCGTGTGAGAAAAATGGAGCTCCACCTCACATGTATTCAAGCACACTTGGGAATATGGGTTTGGGGCTCAGTGAAAGCAGTGCTTTTAACCATTGAGCTACCACTCTTTTATCTCAGCCTACTATGACATTATAGCTAAACTCCTTTTCCCTTAGCACTTCACTAAGATATGATATGACAAGGGAGCCAGAGGCATTGGAGCTGTAGCTCAGTGAGGAAAGGCACTCTCTACCAATCTTCCGGGCTTTGAGGGTTCAAATCCCAGCCTGTATTTTACTTGTGGCATATCTACCTTCCAGGTGCACTTTGATGATGCTTTCCACTTCTTATAGGAGTTGAATATAACATTACTGTACAACTTTGCTGTGTAGCAGAAAAATAAACTTTTCCCCCTTCCATGCTAAGAATTTGAGTTCAACTCATCTTATATTTCTCCTTTTAAACATGGCATACTTTGTTAGTTTTTATCATGGTAAAGTATACATTTCTGAAATGGTGAAGAAACAATAATATACAACTGCAGTGTTTTGTCTCACCAAACTGCTATAAGCACAAGAAAGCATTTGTAGCTCAACATGGTAATGCTCCTGTTCTGAGCTCTGACTTCTGAAACTCCCCGGTTCGACTCCTACCTTTGCTCATTTTAATAAGGTCCTAGTTTTTTCCTATTAGTTCTTATAACAGGGTCTACATGGTGGACTTTGCCATTTGTAAGGTGCACATTTCCCTTTCCAGGCAAACCTATTTTCAACTTACCATGGCTCGGACATCCTAAGCAGTGATGAGAGCACATTAACCAGGCGATCCACAAATGTCATCTTGCTGTCAGAGGAAAGGTTTCTTCTCATCACTGCTTATGGACCCTACACGGTCTGTGTTTTGACACAATTGTCTTCTTCAGGGGTCCCAACTGGTCCTAAAAGTAACCTTGTGGATTAAAGCTGAGAGTCCTGAGAGTTGTCTGTGTGTTGCTTTCTAGCTCTGGGCTGGAAAAATCTTTTCCATACTGTCTCCCAGGGCAAGGCTGAATGGTATGGAAAAGTTTTCTCCAGCTCAGAGTTAGAAAGCAACATACAGACAATTCTCAGGACTCTCAGCTTTAATCCACCAGGTTACTTTTAGGACCAGTTGGGACCCCTGAAGAAGACAATTGTGTCGAAACACAGACCGTGTAGGGTCCATATGTTCCTAGAGGTTCTGGCCCTAGATGTATTTTTGTGGATTACGTGTTTGTTTCAATAAAGCCATCATCTTGGACATTGATTTTCCACAATTTTTTGTTCTCTTGTATGTGCTTTTTGTGGAGTGAACAGGGTCAATTTCTTTTGTTGTTTCAAAGGTATGTAGATAAAAGCATTACCGGTAAGTTTATGGAAAGACACACCTAAATACAGGTTCCAAAATACAGTACTTCATTATCTAATTGATAAGAGCCACAGACTCTGAAGGGCAAGTCCTAACTTTTCCCTTTCACTTCACTCTCTTAAAAAGTCATTTTTGTCACCTGCAAAAATGTAAAGAGGAAAAACTATAGAGCAAAAATCTGACTCCATACAGCACGTCTGCCTAGGATGCCATCTTGGATCTCCCAATATGGTAGTTCTTGTCATTGTTGTAACTGTTCCACAGCAGTTGTGGGGTAGCAGTTGAAGCAACTGTGAGGCAAATTCTATAAACAGCGTCCTGATTGTAGGCAGCAGTAGGCATCCTACCGCTATCTAGCCAGCCAATCGGGACACCAATTGGGATGCAAAAAAAAGCCCTGAGGAAGATCACCTACATGGTAGGCATTTTCGCGAGTTTATAGAGGCACGAAGGCAGCCTAAGCTCACCTAAGACTAGGTGTGGTTTCACCCGGAAGTGGCCCGAGGCGTCTCCCTAGTGCTGCAATAGGTGCCAGAAATGTAGACCAGCAAAATGCTGGTCCACATTTCAGATCGACGTGGCTGCTGATCCGTGGCATGAGAGTCTCCCTGCTGTGATCAGAATACCGACCATAGCAGTGAACCCATGCACCCCCCTCCCACAAAGACTACTAGCAGGAGGTTGCCCAGTCCCTCCTACCAGAACCCCTGAAGCCACCCACCACCCCTGAATGTCCACGGCAGGAGGAGTGTCCAATTCCTCCTGCTGCCACCATACCAAGACATCACCTGGCAAGAGGAATGAGGGGGAACGGCATTCAAATGATGGCAGGCAGCAGTTCACTAACAAAAAACCTGCAACACCGACTAGGCTGGCCGATCACAAACAAACGACTGCTGAGGACCAGTCACTCAGGTCCTTTCCGACTCCCCTGCCTTCTGCTGCCCTACTCTCAGCCCCAATCTCCTGCCTGCCCCGAACTTCTGCAGCCCCGATCTCCTGCAACCCCAACTCTCCCACCCTTCTCCGCAGTGCAAGCCTGTGGTTTTAACCTGTGGCTTAAAGCAGGTTAAAATCACGGGCTTGGGAAGAAAATAAAAAGCAAAAAAAAATAAAGAAATTTCCTGCTCTACCGAGCACAGAGGGCCAGTGCATGCGCGGACCATCTACAAATGGTCTGTGCATGCTCAAGGATCGCTGTTCAGTGATCTGATTCAGTCTGTTGGAGGCATGATTCGTGAATCAGCCCCACAGACATGGATCAGATCCCTCACGGATCGGATCCAATCCGTGCCCTTAGTGAATCTAGCTCTAATGAAGCATTCAAAGTAAACTACAAAACAAGGTCGCTTTGAATGTCATTCCCTTTACACTTTAATAGATAAATCTGATCAATTTCTTTGGGTGAACAGAGAATTGGATGGAGAGAGCAAGATGTGGTAAATTTAGATTTTAGCAAAGCCTTTGACAGTATTCCACACAGGCGTCTAATAAATAAACTGAGAGGCAAATTCTATAAGTGGTGCCTAAAACCTGATTGGGTGATAGGCGCCTATCTTCTTAGGCGCAATTCTGCAAAAGATTAGCATCTATCACATGGTGCCTAGCAGCGCCTTATGTCAAAGTAGGTGTGTTTAGGGGAGAAAAAGGACTTAGGCACCCCTAGGAGTGGTTCTCTAAAGGACATAGGCACCTATAATGTAGGCAAGTTTCAAGTTTATTGACTTTTAATATACCGACCATCAACAAGTATCTGGCCGATTTACAATAAAAATTTTAAAAAAGATAAATATTTAAAAAATAATAAAAGTGCACACCAAAGACATTAACTAGACAGACTTGAAGGTGAGGGAAAGTAAGAAGGATGGGGGAGAGTTACATGTTAGAAGAAGAAAGGAGAGAGAGGGAAGAGGGTAAAACATATGGGGAACGACTTAAGAGACTGGGATTGTTCTCCCTTGAGAAAAGGAGACTGCGAAGGGATATGATTGAGACTTTCAAAATACTGAAAGGAATCGACAAAATAGAACAGGAAAAAAAAATATTTACAATGTCCAATGTGACACGGACTAGAGGACATGGACTGAAGCTAAGGGGGGGGGGGGGACAAGTCCAGGACAAATATCAGGAAGTTCTGCTTCACGCAATGAGTGGTGGACACCTGGAATGCTCTCTCAAAGGAGGTTATCGCGGAATCCACCGCTCTAGGATTTAAAAGCAAACTAGATGCACATCTCCTTACGAGGCATAGAGGGATATGGGTGACTAAAATTACGCCAGATGTACACCTGGCTGGGCCTCCACGTTTGCAGATCGCTGGACTTGATGGACCAAAAGTCTGATCCAGAGATGGCAGTTCTTATGTTCTTAAGGCGCCTAAGATTCAACTGTTTGTATCCTGTCTGAGGGGAGATTGGGCTTGTGTACCCGTGCAGTTGCTAATCTATAATGAAATGAAGCAGTAAAGAAGTTGAAAACCTGCCACAGTTTCAGCTCCTGAAGACGCTGTAATAGCGACACGTGGTGCTACATTGGGTTGAGAAGGCATTATAACAGCTTTGTCTAAGAATCAATATATGCTTATTGGAACATTGGAGAATACTGGAAAATGATGTAATACATAGAGACTATGAGGTGGAACAGCTTTATTTTCATCAGAAAAGGTTTGTGAATGGACTGAGTACAAGCTCCAGGTTTTTTTCCACTGTATTGTGAGATAATACAGATTTTAGTAACTGGAAGTGCAATATGGATTCATTTATGTTTAAGGTGTTAAGATTTGTGTTATTTAATAAAAATACAGTACATTTAAATAAAAAACCTGTCTAGTTATATTATATGTATTAAATACTTTTTGAGATAGGTAATTGTACCCTTCTTTGTAGTGTAAGATTTAAGTTAGGCATGAATCTGTAAAAGGCATCTAAGCATGATTGACATGCAATAGATGCCTATATTATAGACCAGTGGTTCCCAACCCTGTCCTGGAGGACCCCCAGGCCAGTCGGGTTTTCAGGATAGCCCTAATGAATGCCTGGCACCTCCATTATATGCAGATCTCTCTCATGCATAATCAAAAGGGCTATCATGAAAACCCGACTGGCTTGGGGGTCCTCTAGGACAGGGTTCGGAACCACTGTTATAGACACCTAGCTTTTTAGATGCCATTTATAGAATTTTCCCCTGACTGCCCTCAGTATGGGCCCCAAAGTGATGGACTGGAGCAGGAACTGGTTGAGTGGAAGGTGACAGAGGGTAGTGGTCAATGGAGATTGTTACTACTAATCATTTCTATTGCACTACTAGATATACACAGTGTTGTACATTTAAAAAAAAAACACAGAAGAGACAGTCTCTGCTCCAAACAGCTTACAATCTAGTCAAGACAGAGGAACTGGACAAGAAGGTGCATCAATTCACTGTGCTCAGGTGGGAGAATTGCAGAGGAAATGATAAGACAGATATTGGTGTTTAGAAGGTGGGTTGGAGTTTGGAATTGAAAACATCTTCAGAGAAGTGGGCTCTGAGGAAAGAGACGTTACCAATGGTGTACCTCAAGGTTCGGTTCTTTGGCTTTTTAACATTTTTGTAAGAGATATTGCTAAAGGGCTGACTGATAAGATTTGCCTCTTTGCAGATGATGCCAAAATCTGCAATCAAGTAGACACCCCTGATGGATGTCTACTCCTGCCGATGAAGCATCACTGATGACGTCATCAGTGACGCTTCACTGGCAGGAGAAAGCCGCGAAGCAGCCTGTTTAGCGCTGCGGTAGCTGACGCTACTGGAAGGAGGTTTGCTGCTCTCGCTGGGAAGGTCGGAAGGGTTCACTTGGAGGGGAGAGATAGGAGGGTCAGCGGGGATTCGGCTGGGAGGGGGTAGAAGAGGTCTGCCTCGATGCTCCAAGGCCTGGCGCCATTATCTTCTTCGGGCAGCAGCAGCTTTTACAATTCGCTGCTGTTGCTGGCTTCAGGCCTTCCTCTCTGCCGGGTCCTGCCTACTTCCTGTTTTCACGAAGACAAGACCATAGAAACATAGAAACATAGAAATAGACGGCAGATAAGGGCCACGGCCCATCAAGTCTGCCCACTCCAGTGATCCTCGCTATCTATCTTTGCGGATAGATCCCACATGTCTATCCCATCTGGCCTTAAAATCCGCCACACTGGTGGCCTCAATAACCCGAAGTGGAAGACTATTCCAGCGATCAACCACCCTTTCAGTGAAGAAGAACTTCCTAGTGTCACTGTGCAGTTTCCCGCCCCTGATTTTCCATGAATGCCCCCTTGTTGCCGCGGGACCCTTGAAGAAGAAGATGTCTTCTTCCACCTTGATGCGGCCTGTGAGATATTTGAATGTCTCGATCATATCTTCCCTCTCTCGACGCTCCTCGAGTGAGTAGAGCTGCAAATTCCCCAACCGCTCCTCGTACGGGAGCTCCCTGAGTCCCGAGACCATCCTGGTGGCCATCCTCTGGACCGACTCCAGTCTCAGCACATCCTTGCGGTAATGCGGCCTCCAGAATTGCACACAGTACTCCAGGTGCGGTCTCACCATGGATCTATACAGTGGCATAATGACTTCAGGTTTACGGCTGATGAAACTCCTGCGTATGCAACCTATGATTTGCCTTGCTTTGGATGAAGCTTGTTCCACTTGGTTTGCCGACTTCATGTCTTCCCTGACAATCACTCCCAAGTCTCTTTCTGCTACAGTTCTTGTCAGGATCTCGCCATTTAGGGTGTAGATCTTGCATGGATTCTGGCTTCCCAGGTGCATGACCCGACAGAGAGGAAGGCCTGAAGCCAGCAACAGCAGCGAATTGTGAATGCTGCTGCTGCCCGATGAAGTTCAGGACACCAGGCCTTGGGTGACAGAAGGAGGAAAAGGAGCAGAGGGGGAGATAATTGGGGAGAGTGTTGCTATACCCAACTGGAGGGAATGAAAGGAGATGCCAGGGCTTGGAGGGAAGAAGAGACGCCAGGGCATGGAGGGAAGGAGGAAGGTATGCCAGATCAATGGAAAAGGAAGGGGAAAGGAATGAGGAGATGTCAGAGCATGGAGGGGGAGGGAGAGATGGAAGAAAGGAAAGGAGAGAGATGCCGAGAATCAGGGAAGGTTTGATGCCAGACTGTGAGGTGGGAAGGAAAGAAAGGAGAAGAGAGAGATGCCAGAGCATAGGGGAGGGGGTGGTGACAGAGAGAGAAAAACGGAGAGGTGACAGAGTTGAAATCAATCATGTACAAAGGAGAGAAGGGGCACGGGATAGATAGTTTATGGAAGGAGCATAGAAATAGGGAAGATGCCATATGGAAGAGAGAGAGAGAGAGGGTGGACACTGGATGGAAAGAGCACAGAGGGCAGTGAATGAAAGGGGCGAGATAGAGGGTGAACAGTAGATGGAAGGGGTAAAGAGAGGGAAACAGACACTGAATGGAAGTGTGGGGGAGAGGAGGGACAGCTGCTGAATGGAAGTGTGAGGGAAAGGGGGAGCAGATGCTGGAAAGAAGTGGGGAGGAGAAAAAAAAAAGGGCACATGCAGGATTGAGGGAAGAGGATAGAGTTAGTTACTGGAAGGGGTGAGGGAAAGAGGTGGCAAACTACAGATAGACACAGTGAAAGAGGGAAATTGAGGACTGAATAGTAAAAAATAATTTAGACAGAGGCAGAAAATAAATTGAGAAGGAAGACCAGGGAAGAACAGGAGGAAGGGAGCAGAGAGAGAGATGCCAGAGCAGGGGGGGAAGGAGAGGAAACAGATACCAGACCAATGGGGAGGCATACAGTTTCTGGAAGGGGCATAGTAGGAGAGAAGATGCCATATAGGGGATGGAAGGAAGAGAGTAACAAGAAGATGAGGAAAGCAGAAACCAGAGAAGACAAAAGTAGAACAAAAATTTTCTATTTATTTATTGCTTTAGGAGACATGTGTCACTGTTTCTGTGGTGTTGCATTGTATGCAGAGTTCAGCTTCTTGCTGGTTCAATTTAACCTTTGTCTATATATTTACCGTATTTTCACGCAGATAACGCGCACCCGTGTATAACGCGCACACGGGTATAGCGCGCAGAAACCACGATATTATGTATAAAAACTTTTGTATACCGCGCTCACGGGTATAACGCGCGTGCTGCCCGGCTGTCCTTTCGCCCGCCCCGACTCTCCTCTGGCCACCCCGACTCTCCTTTCGCCCGCCCCGACTCTCCTTTCGCCCTCCCCGACTCTCCGTGCCCTGTCCCGACTCTCTGTTTACCCGCCCTGCCCTGCCCCCCCCGGCAGGACCACTCGCACCCCCACCCCGAAGGACCGCCGACTCCCCGACAATATCGGGCCAGAAGGGAGCCCAAACCCTCCTGGCCACGGCGACCCCCTACCCCCACCCCACACTACATTACGGGCAGGAGGGATCCCAGGCAGTGTTCCCGCTAAGGTGCGTTGGCCTGCGCGCGCGCACAAAATATTACATCGCAGCGCAAAGTTTCTCTTCACAGCGCACACACGCGTCGCAAAGGTAAGGGGAGGTAAGGTAAGGGGACGCATTGGGGGGATTGCACTTCCCCACAATTGCCATGCTTCGGTTCCTCTTCTTCCTTCCTTCCTCCCCCCCCCCCCCCGCGGGACCCTGCGGCACCATCAACTCTTACTCCCTCTAATGTCGGCCCTGCAGCTCCAGACTTCCTCGCACCTTCTCCCCTCCCCCTTTGGATCGCTATTATTTTAAATGTTATAGCCGCGGAGCTGTATCCATCAGTGGAGATGTCTAACCTCGGCCTGCCCCGGAACTCTTACTGCAACAGTGACTTCCTGTTCCTGCCTAGACGGGCGGCTGCTGCAGTAAGAGTTCCGGGGCAGGCCGAGGTTAGACATCTCCACTGATGGATACAGCTCCGCGGCTATAACATTTAAAATAATAGCGATCCAAAGGGGGAGGGGAGAAGGTGCGAGGAAGTCTGGAGCTGCAGGGCCGACATTAGAGGGAGTAAGAGTTGATGGTGCCGCAGGGTCCCGCGGGGGGGGGGGGGGGAAGGAAGGAAGAAGAGGAACCGAAGCATGGCAATTGTGGGGAAGTGCAGAGCTGCAGGGAAGAGTGTTGCGGTACCCAGCTGGAGGGAGAAGGAAGATGAGGGAGGGAATTAAAGGAGATGCCAGGGCTTGGAGCGTAGGAGGAAGGTATGCCAGTCTAAGGGAAAAGGAAGGGGGAGATGTGAGAGCATGGAGGGGGAACGAAAGATGGAAGAAAAGGAAAGGAGAGAGATGCCAGAGAATCAGGGAAGGGGAGATACCAGACTATGAGGAGAGGTGTGGGAGAGGGAAGGCGAGGAGAGAGATGCCAGACCAATGGGGTGAAAGGAGAGATGGAAGGGGGAGGCATACAGTTTCTGGAAGGGGCGTAGAAGGAGAGAAGATGCCATATAGGGGAAGAGAGACGGCAGACAGTGAATGGAAGGAAGAGAGTTACAAGAAGATGAGGAAAGGAGAAACCACAGAAGACAAAGGTAGAAAAAAATTTCTATTTATTTATTGCTTTAGGAGACATGTGTCACTGTTTCTGTGAAGCATTGTATGCAGAGTCCAGCTTCTTGCTGGTTCAATTTAACCTTTGTCTATGTATTTTTATTTTATCCCCCCTTTTACAAAACTGTGAAGCGTTTTTAGCACCAGCCTTGGTGGTAGCAGCTCTGATGCTCAGAATTTTATGAGCATCAGAGCTGTTACCTCCGTAGCTAAAATCCACACTACAGTTTTGTAAAAGAGGGAGGGGTTAGTTTGTGATTACATATTCCTTACTAGGCGAAGGTGTTTTCTGTGTTCTGTGTGTTCGAAAGACATGGTTTTCTGTTAGGATTGACGGTGTAGGATTGATCTGTGCTGGTCTGGCTTGTTTAGTTTTACAATGGGTGTATTGATGTACTGCTCACTGCAATATGTAAGATGCTGCCTTTTCCTAGGTACTCATGTGTGACGTGTGGTTTGTTACTAAAATCATGTTTTTCTTACAGATGGGGGGGGGTGCCAAAAAATGATGGGCCCCGGATGTTACATATGCTAGGTACGCCACTGTATGTAAAGATACCAGAAAGCTGGCGTAGCAAAAACTTCTAAGTTTTGAGTATTTAACCCTCCCACAATCTCACGGGCACTCGTTTCAAGTTTATTGAGATTTTGATTTAAACGCAATATCAAATATTTTCAATGCGTATAACAAAAATAAATTTGGGGAAATAAATAAAACCATTTGAACCAGTGTTCCCGCTAAGCTGCGCTGGCGTGCGCTGGCGCACAAAATATTACATCGCAGCGCACACGTTTCTCGTCACAGCGCACGATCGGAAGAGGCGTACGGCAGATGGCAGGGCGGCGAGAGGAGAATCGGGCGAGTTGGCTCATAACTTGCTGGCGCCCGATATTTTTGGCTCACGGTGAAAAAAGTTTGCTCACAACACCCGCCCGCTTAGAGGGAACACTGATCCCAGGCCCTCCTGCCCTCGACGCAAACCCCCCTCCCTCCAACGACCGCCCCCCCCCAAGAACCTCCGACCGCCCCCTCATAAATGCTTTTATTAGAAGCTTATGGCTTGCCCACTAAATATCCTCCCTTCTGGAAGACACAGCATAGAGTCTAATAAGAGCCCACGAGATACAAAAGTTTTTCTACATAGTTCCCACCCCGCCCGACGACCGATTCACCCCCTCCCCAGCAGGACCGCTCGCACCCCCACCCCGAACGACCACTCGCACGCGCTCCCACCCGCACCCGCGATCGGAGCAAGAGGGAGCCCAAGCCCTCTTGCCCAGCCGACTCCCTGACAATATCGGGCCAGGAGGGAGCCCAAACCCTCCTGGCCACGGCGACCCCCTACCCCCACCCCGCACTACATTACGGGCAGGAGGGATCCCAGGCTTTGGGACGGATGGGCCAATCCGGCCTCATTCCGTCGTTGGCTGCCTGCCGGACAGGCGGGTTTGGCTCCCGTCTGTCCGGCCAACTACCAAAGGTACGGGGAAGGGGGGTGGGGGTGTCGTGGGGGTCGGCCAGGGGGGTCGCGGGTCGGCTGGGGGGGCGGTCGTAGGTTCTTGGGGGGGGCGGTCGTTGGAGGGAGGGGGGTTTGCACACAGGATTTTAGCGTGTGCTAAACCCGCGCTACGCTTCTAGAACTAACGCCAGCTCAATGCTGGCCTTAAGGTCTAGTGTGCGCAGCAATTTAGCACGTGCTATTCCGCGCGTTAAGGCCCTAACACAACTTTGTAAAAGGAGCCCTAAGTTTCTTACTTTAAATTAAAGAATTGAAGAAACATATAAGTATATGAAAGATAAAATATTGAGTAAAAAAAATTAAAGAGTTAAATGATACACACCAAAAAAAAAGGGGAATAAGTGAGAAGTGCTGCCACACTGTTCCATTGAATCAGGGTAGCGTCCTGAGGACTCCCGGTGTGATGTGAGAATTATATATCAGATTTGTATAGCGCTAAAGATGTGATATTTCTATAGCTAAAGATTTGTATAGCGCTAAAGTGTAATTGGAATCTTTTTTTTTAAATTATTTATTTATTAAGTTTCAAAATAACTTCCAAGCTTCCAATAACTTCTTGTACAGATAGTATGATTAAAACATAGTAATAACAAAGGACTGCATTCTAAGCAGAGAAGAAGAAAACAAAGACAAAAGAATGATCTTTGAACTTAATCACACTCAAGTCCTCAAGATAGATCCAAAAATTATTTGAGTAATATTTAAAGAGGATTAACTTTGTTAGGGACAAATATGTCTACTGCTAGGCAAGAAGCAAAAATTTATTCTTGAGAAGTTGTTGCTCTTTCACTTTCCACACGTTTTTGCGACTAAAAAAAAACAAAACTCAGCAGCTGAAGTGGGTCGAAGAAAACATATTTTAGGGAATGGTACCCAACTATGCATTTGCATGGCTAACGAAGAAAAAAAAAAAAAAACTCCTCCAGTCTGTAACACCCCAGGTTTTAATTAAAGAAATCGGCGTCGCCTTTTCTGGTTTTCTTTTGAAACATCCGGAAATATTTGTACATTCATTCCAAGAAACTCTTTCATTCTGTTTCTGAAAAACAATTTCAAAAGCCAGTCTTTATCTGGAGATAGTGGGCTCCTCTTACGAAGCCGCGTTAGTGGTTTAACGCGCTTAATAGTGCGCGCTAAACTGCCGGATGCGCTAGCCGCTACTGCCTCCTCTTGAGCAGGTGGTAGTTTTTCGGCTAGCGCAGAGGTTAGCGCGTGATTAAAAGTCACGCAAGCTAAAGCCGCTAACGTGGCTTCGTAAAAGGAGCCAGTGTCACTGTAATTAAGAGAGTAGCTGGTTTAGCTATCTCTCGATCTGATGCTTGAAGCAGTGTAGTAATATCTAATGTGTTTCTCGCTGATCATCATGTAATTGGAATCTTAACTATATTAGTGCTAAGGATTGTTTGATGGTGAAATATTTGAAACACTCAGTTGCCAGCATTTGCTCAAGTAGGTGGTTTTTTAGCTGAAGAGGTGGTTTCCCTCTCTAGTATGCTTCTTCAGTCTTGTACTTACAGCATATGGGGATCTGAGACTTTTTTTCCTCTTTTAATAGTGTTTAGATACATTTTCAGATAGTCACAAGGAAGATTACAGTTCTTCATATTTTGAGCTGGTTTAACGACTATAAGTATTTGACAAGACAGGTAGAATTGATGGTAAAGAGTGTGGTTCCCCAGAGGTCTGTGCTGTGACCGCTGCTTTTTAACATATTTATCAATGATTTAGAGATGGGAGTAACTAGTGAGATAATTAAATTTGCTGATGACACAAAATTGTTCAAAGTTGTTAAATCGCAAGAGGATTGTGAAAAATTGCAAGAGGACCTTGTGAGACTCCAGACTGGGCGTCAAAATGGCAGATGGCGTTTAATGTGAGCAAGTGTAAACTGATGCATGTGGGAAAGAGGAACCCGAACAATAGCTATGTGATGCTGGGTTCTGTGTTAGGAGTCACTCCCCAGGAAAAGGATCTAGTGTCATTGTTGAAGATACACTGAAACCCTCAGCTCCATGTGTGGTGGCTACTAAGAAATCAAATAGATTGGTAGGAATCATCAGTAAAAGAATGGCAAATAAAGATGAAAATATTATAATGCCCTTGTGTCGCTCTATGGTACGGCTGCACCTCAAATATTGTGTACTATTCTGGTCACCGTATCTCAAAAAAGATATAGCGAAATTAGAAAAGGTACAGAGAAAAGCAAAAAAAATAATAAAAGGAATGGAATGACTTCCCTATGAGGAAAGGTTAAAGTGGCTAGGACTTTTCAGCTTGGAGAAGAGATGGCTCAGAGGTGACATGATAGAGGTCTTTAAAATAATGATTGGAGTGGAAAGGATAGATGTTTATCGCTTGTTGACTCTTTCCAAAAATACTAGGAATAGGGGACATGCAATGAAGCTTCTAAGTAGTAGATTTAAAACAAACCAGAGAAAATATTTCTTCAGACAACATGTAATTAAACTCTGGAATTCGTTGCCAGAGAATGTGATGAAATCAGTTAGCTTAGCAGGGTTTAAAAAAGGTTTGAATACTTTCCTAAAAGGGAATTCCATAGGCCATTATTGAGATGGCTTGAGGAAATCCACTACTTATTCCTAGGATAAGCAGCATAGAATCTGTTTTGCTACTTGGGAACTAGCTAGGTGCTTGGGACCTGGGTTGGCCATTGTTGGAAATAGGATTGGACCTTTGATGGACCTTTGGTCTGTCTCAGTATGGCCATTCTTATGTTCCTAACTAAAGAGAAACTCCAGAGAAAGAGGGCATAGAATGAAGTTAAGAGGTGATAAGCTCAGGAGTAATCTAAGGAAATACTTTTTTTTACAGAAAAGGTGGTAGATACGTGGAATAGTCTCTTAGTAGAGGTGGTGGAGGCAAAGACTGTGTCTGAATTCAAGAAAGTGTGGGACAGGCACATGGGATCTCTCAGGGAGAGGAAGAGATAGTGGACGCTGTGGATGGGTAGACTGGATGGGTCATTTGGCCTTTATCTGTTTCTATAAGAACATAAGAATAACTTTGGTCTGATTGTTTTGGCGAATGCAGCTATTTGTACCTGCATTTATGCTGTTGACGGCATTCCCACTGTCATTAACTCTTTCCACTCTAGACATGCACATAAAATTAGATATTATTTACCTGCTGAAACCACTGAGGAATCCTAGAATCTCAAATTAATTACATTATTGTAATTAAAATATCTATTTTCTTTTTCTGAATTTTTTCGGATAGAGCATCCTTCAAAGACTGAGAAACTCTCAGCAATTTTTGAGATTGAAGCTGTATCAGCTGAAACAATAACATAACATACAATATTACCCCAACACACATTTATAAGAGTCTTTTACTTCAGCATGAGCAACTGCTGTCGGTGATCTGTTCCTGCCGCCAACCCCTCACCCATACCATCCATGTTAGTGCCCATCAAACCCGCTACTGGTGTTGACTCTTTCCATGCAATGGAGGGACACACATGCACTCTCTCCAATTACATTTGCAAATTGGGAGAAAAGCACACCTAGCAGACTTATACTACGTATTGTCTTTCAGTACATGCCTGGAGCAAATGTAATTGCAGGCATGCAGTGAATCACTATTATCGAAATCATAAGAGTCCAGTAAACAGTCTGCTCCATATGTGATAAGACACATATGTTCTATTTAACAGATGCAAACATCTCGTAAAATAATTATACTTTGTGACATTAGGAGAAATATATCTAAAGGGATGCATGAGGTTCTGCTTCATTTCACAAGAACTGGCAATTACATACTGTTCTTTAGTCTTTGAACATTTTCACTCATATTTCCAGACATCCAGGAACCTTGATCCCAAACTAATTAGTATTAACCTTCAAACATGAGTGTCTTGGACTGTCAGTGCCCCCAAACAATTTCATTAGATTGGATTCATTACTGCCTTTTGTCTGGTGAGACTACCGATTCTTATGTCCAGGTCAGGATTCTGTTTAAAGATCAATTACTCTTATGGAAAATGTCTTGCTCAATGATCTGTTGAAATGCTCATTTTATTAGAGATTTTTAAATGCTCAGATTCAAGATGTTCATACAAATTAACTGTAATCCCTGCAAGCTTGTTGGGCCTGATATTTAGTCCTTGGGAGGCAGCCTGGTTGCCTCCTGCAGGCCGTGGTGTTCCCGGATTTTCAATACCAGGACCAAATCTGTCCCCAGCATTGATTATCCAAAGCAAAGTTTGGCAACTTAGCCTGTCAAGTCGAATTTCATCAGCTAGCTGGCTAAGGCAAAACAGCCAAACATAGACCTGCTTTTTAGATGGCTCTTGAGCATGGTTAATTGGACGCCTCAGATTTTTATTCACCAACTTATCGTACGCTTCTATTGGGCGTGGCCTTAACTAACACATATGCTTGTATCTAACTAGAGTTACCGAGAATCATATGAAAAGCAGGCGATTTTGTAGAAAAACTCCACAAAATACTGCACTATCATGTCCTGACGTCCATTCCATTACCGTCCCATAGACATCGCCCCCTATTGGCCACGAGCCACTATTCCTCAGTCTATCTGGCAGATAGTTCAAGTTCAATTTATTTAATATACCGCAAATATAAAACCAGAAGACATATCTAAGCGACTTACAATAAAAATTAAAAAATTAAATTAGGTAAGAACAGAAAGAAAACAAAACGTAAAGGAAAACAATTGAGAACATGGGGAAAGAGGGAATCAGGGATTACAATAAAAATAAAAAGTTTGGGGAAAGGGATGAACAACGTGGTATGGGAGGGAACAAAGAATTTAAATCTGTCCACACAGAAGAAAAGTAGCCATCAGGAGGAAGTTAAGAGCTTAAGGCCAAAGAAAAGTAGTATGTCTTTAATTGTGCCTTGAAGGTTACAAATGATTTCTCTGAACGAGGGTCTTTATTCAGGGTCTGTCATTTACTATGTATTACCGCAGGACACGCACTGCTGTCCCATGATAAATTTGCATTTTTGTGTGTGTATACTACTATTACAATCCATTCAGTTGTGTCTGACCCTTGGATACTCTGTAGGCCATTCCTTGCTAGGCTTTCCTGTTTTCCAACGCTTCTTTCAATTGCTTGATGTTCATTCCCCTGTCGTTCTTGATGCGCATGACATTGTGTTGCACCCACGCATGCTCGGAGGCCCTTCAGACGCAGCTCGGACTGATTAACTTGACCAAGTGCACTGGCATTCCTACCCCACTCAGCGCTTCCCAAAGCTTGTCATGGGCAACACACTCAAAAGTCTTGGAATAATCAATAAAGCACAGCTAGAGCTTCTTCTGGTACTCCCTCACCTTTTCTATGATCCACCTCAAGTTTGCAATGTGATCACAGGTCCCTCTGCCCTTAGGGAATCCAGCTTGGGTATCAGGAAGTTCTCGATCAAGGATGTGCGTATACCAGGCGCAAAAAATGTTCCTTTTTTTTTTTTTTTTTAAGGGGCATGTTTGGGGGAGGAGAGTGGGTATGATAGCGCTACTCAGCACGTAGAGCATTGCTGCACACTTACAGATTAGTGTACGGTTAGTGCATGGGCCCTTACTGCCTTCAAAATGTGTGGCAATAATTGCTTATATGGTAATATATTTAATGGCCACACACTAAAGGGGAAATTCTGCCTAAATAAATAGGCTCCTAACTTAATTAGTAAATTGGCTTTAATTATGAGTTTTAAGAAGCTCATAATTGAAAAAAATAAAAAATAATTGGGTGATAAGTGTCTTTAAAACCCTGGCCTAAATTACAGGTGCCTAAGTTTAACCCCTCTTCTACGAAACCGCGCTAGCAGTTTTTAGCGCAGAGAGCCACGCTAAATGGCCCGCACTGCTCCCGACACTCATAAGAACTCAATGAGCATCGGGAGCAACACGGGCCATTTGCCGCAGCTCTCGGCGCTAAAAAACGCTAGGGCAGTTTCATAGAAGAGGGGTTAAGTTAGGCGCAATTCTGTACTAGGCGCCTAATCTTTTTAGATGCCATTTGCAGAATTTCCCCCATAGAGTCCATCTTAAAGTAGATGTTCAGCTCAGAAATCAGTATACAGAGCTGATTGCCAACAGAATTGCAAAGGTATCACTTTCCTGACAGGAGCTGACAAATGTCTAAAAATATATATTTTGATTTTGGGGAGAAAGTTTATAACAACCCTGAAGCAAGATGCCATCTGATTTGAAGTGCTTGTCACAGATTCTGTCACCAAATACCTGACATATGTAAACCAGAGGAAATCTAATGCCAAAATAAAATGAGGACACACAAAAAAAGAAGAAAATCTTCATCCAGATCCACAGAATATCTGCGGGCAGTGGGAGCAAACAAACATAAAATAAATCAGCGTCACTTTACATAATATCAGTTGTGCTGAATAATATCTGTAGCCTGAGGCAATAGGAACTTTCTGTGTCAAACACCTGTAGGTCACAAGCATTCATCTCGATTTAGTATTCATGGAGATTAATTTCTTTTATGTGCAATCTGCTATGGCAAAACAATAAAGCAGTAACTACTGCAGAGCAAGGACATAGCTACTATTGAGTGAGCCTGGCAAAAATCCCAGAGCCACTGACTAGTAGAGAATGCCTCCTGCTATACCTGTTCTCATGCATAGGCAATCCTGCTTCCTACTCTGTTTCCCTGCAGTCCAGTCTCTATCTTCTTTCCGCTCCCCTTCCCAGTTGTTGGCATCTGAAGTGCTATAAATAAACCTCCTCTGTCTGACCCAATGCCTTCTCAATGCCATGTCTCACTTCCTTTGATTAACTCAAATTCTTAAAATCAGCTATTAAATAGTTAATACAAACAAGTACTATCTGAATCAATTCAATTTTAATCTTATCTCCCACAGTTCATTTCATTACAGTACTTTTACAACTTGCCAATACTTAATTTATTAATAAATATCAGAATAATTTAGTCAGTTAACCTAATCCCCATCACTCACACTCATTTCCCAACTTTCACACACATATGACAGTCATTATAATTACTTTTATCCAAAACTAGTTCATGATCATCTAGCCAGAGAGGCTTCAAACTGAGAGTTGCACAACAGTCTAGCACAGTGGTTCCCAACCCTGTTCTGGAGGACCACCAGGCTAATCGGGTTTTCAAGCTAGCCCTAATAAATATGCATGAGAGAGATTTGTATATAATGGAAGTGACAGGCATGCAAATCTGCTCCATGCATATTCATTAGGGCTATCCTAAAAACCCGATTGGCCTGGTGGTCCACCAGGACAGGGTTGGGAACCACTGGTCTAGCACATGAAAATCTCAGTTTCTTAAACACAACCAGCAGGCCTCTCTGTCCTCATGATGGTCCTGTTCTTCAATTCATAAAGCATTCAGCTCAACACAAGACTGTGTTTCGCCACCTGGCGTCTTCAGGAGCTGTGTTTGCAAGGCTCACCAACATCACAACTTCACCTACAATACAAAATAATTCACATACATTCCCTTTCATTCATACTAAAACCTCACCAAAATCTTTAAAACACATTTCACCTACCAGTAAACTAAGCATGACTCGAGCAGGGGCCCAGGGTTCGGCACAAGCTGGGATCAGCTGACAAGCAGGAAACACAGAGTCTACCAGGAAATCAAACTGCATGACCTCATTCCTCTCCATAAACCTTATAACCCCGTTCAAACAACTCCCGTTCCACTTATAACAACTTCCAGTCCACTTCTTTGTTGAATACAACTATATTCAGCCCCCATTCCTGTTACAACAGATTCCATTCCACTTCTTTGTTGAGTCCATAAGGCTAGACTGTTGTGCAACTCTCAGTTTGAAGCCTCTCTGACTAGATGATCATGGACTAATATTTAACATAAGAAAATTGTATTTTGAATGAAAGGGGCACTATTGTTAGTTGAAATACTAAATAAAAGAACACACAATCTCTAGTTGACGCAAGATGTGCCTTTGAGATATGAGGAACAACTACCCTGTTGTCATTCAAAGATCGTAGTAAACGTCTTGGGGCATAAAATAACACCAAGTTAGAGAGATATGAAGGCTGTAGCTGAAATAATGCTCTATGTGCCAACATCAAGATCTTATATTTAATCCTAAATTCCATTGGTAACCAATGGAATTTTAAATACAGAGGTATCACATGATCACAAATATGTGCACGGCCTAATAATCTAATCGCAGTGTTTTGCACTGTTTGTAAATGTTTCAACTGTCCTAACCCAATACCTGCGTATACTAAGTTACCATAATATAACTTTGACAGTACAAAAGCATGAATTAACATATGCAATGATTTCTCATCTATAAAATCTCTAATGGCTCTAAGCTGTCTTAATGCTCCAAATCCTTTAGCAACAACGGATGATACCTGCACCTCAAAAGTTAAATGACAATCAATTATAATCCCTAAATACCTGAAACTATTTACTAGCTTTATATCATGATTATTCAAAGAAATATCTATTTGAGGTGTTGGCTTATCTCCTGAGATACAGCATAGCTATAGCTCTGCTATGGGGATTCTGGTAGCATGGCCACAGTCCTAAGCCTGATCAGCCCTCCACCCCAACATACACTCCACATTTGCAGATCTCTCCTGTAGAGAATGACACAATTTGTTCCCATCACCATGGTTAATCGCGGGAAATCATCCCTATATCATTCTTTAAGGAGAGAGGGAAGAATCAGAGTATGAATGGGCACAGCCACTGACCCTCAAGCCTTGCATTGAAGAATGCTGGTGTAGAAGGACTGAGGTCAAGATAGACACTTAAGAATGACACGGAATGGTTTCCAGTGGTTATCTGCAGGAACGGGGACAAATTCTGTCCCCATGTCATTCTCTATGTCCCCTGCTCTAATCCTCCCCCAGTCTCTTCTCTCTGATTCCCCCCACTCCTATTGTGATCCTCAAATCCTTCCAACCCATGATTCTGATCTCCCCTTATGTTTCTCCCAACCCCATTCATTCTGATCTACCTTTCCAATACCTCTCCCCCAAATCAGATCCCTCCTTCCAATCCCCTCTCCCCTATACAGATCCCTCCTTCTGATTACCCCCATACTGAGATTAGATTCTAAGGGGAGATATGATTGGGGTGAAGAAATTGGAGGATTGGATCGGGGTGGGGGATTGAAATGTGGGGAGTCCAAAGGATTGATTGGAGGATTGAGAGGTTGCATTGGGGGTGACTGGAGGATTGGAGGATTGATGGAACAATTGGAGGAGGCCTGGAATGAATGATGATTTCACAGTAGCAGTCATGTCGACAATACCCTGACTGCGTTACATGTATGGACCGATAGCTTGGAGGGCTCACGCTATCAGCCCAAGCATGGAATGTAATACCTGTATGGTAAATGTCTGTCCTGTGTGATAAATGCAGAGCAGTTGCAGGCAAGGTTGCCAACTGGCCTGGTAAGTTTTTCAATAGCTATTCCAGCTGCTGGCAGACCCTAAAACCAGAAATACAAAACCCATGTTTTGTTGGGTTTTTTTTTTTTTTTTTTTTTTTTGGGGGGGGTTGCCTCTGTTATCGCAGCCCCTCTGTCTCCATCCAGATCTCTCTACCCCATGCTCCCAAATCCTTCATTCTCTCTCCTCTTCTCCCATAAGTTCAGCATCTCTTCCTCCATTTCTCCAGGTCCTCCAAATGTTCTCAGTTCCAGACAAACTGCCTCTGGCTAGCATCAGGGCCTTCCCTCTACAGTTCCATTCCCATGCAGGAAAAGGAATTTGCATCAGAGGAGATGGGACACTACAGAGTGAAGGATACAACACTGGCCAGAGGCAGTATGTATTAAATGTTGGGGTTGGTAATGATCAAGCCAAGTTTGGAAGAAGAGGGGGATGGGCAGGAGAGAAACAAGGGAGAGCTTTTGGACCTGTGGAGGGAGTAAGAGATAAACTGGACCCATGGGATAGAGAGGGAAAGGGAGATGGACATATGCTGGAGCTGGGGAGAAAGAGGGAGAAGATATATGGGGTCTGGAGAGAGGGAGATGGAAATATGTTAGACTTGGGAGGGAAACAACAGGAGGTAAGAGACAGACCAGATTTGGGGGGGGAGGGGGTTGGACATTGAATCCACAGAAAAAGAGAGATAAGCTGGAGCATAATGTGGTAAAGGGAGAGATAGGGAGAGACCTGGGGTGGGGTGTATAGGAAGAAGAGAAGAGAAAGGGAAATGTTGGCACAAAGAGATGCTAGGCATGAGGTAATCCTAGGGACAAAGACATTCAGTAAAGGGGCAATGATGGAAAAGGTGTGGGGCAGGATTATACAAGAGCAATGATGAAAAAGGGGAAAGGATAGGGTGGGGCAAGGGAAGAGCATGGAGCAGGGCAGGTGTCAAGTTTTTCTCTGACAAAAAGTTGGCAATTCTAGATGCAGGGTATGCCCTCTGCATTTACATAATAATATGACAACTGAGTGGCCGTTCAGACTGCCCTTTAATTACATGCATTACAATTTCATGATTACATGATTTCTTATTTCTGGGCCATAGACTTTAGAAGTCCGCCTTGTACTGTCATTGGGTTCCAACTACTGGAGTTGCCATCAAAGCTCACTCCAGCCTATCCAAACCATCTTAAACTTTTGTGGGATTCACACTATGAAAGGCTTCCCAGCACCGTCCTTGTGTTCCAAATTTCTGAGGATCCTGAAGACCTCCCAAGCCCACCTTAAACCAAATTGCCATATATGGCAAGTCTGCCCAGTACCGGCCTTAGTACTTCAATTTATACCAATCATATTCTAAGTAAACATCTTCTATGTTCATCCCACGCTTTATTGAATTCCAGCACTGTTTTCCTCTCCACCACCTCCCTTAGGAGGGCATTCCAGGCACCACCCTTTCTGTGAAAAAGAATTTCCTAACATTACTCCTAAGTCTACCACCCCACATCCTCAATTTATGCCCTCTAGTTTTATCAATTTCCCTTCTCTGGAAAAGATTTGGTTCTATATTAATACCATTCAAGTATTTAAATGTCTGTATCTTATCACTCTTGTCCCTTCTCTTCTCTAGAGTATACATTTTCAGGTTGTCCCCCTACCATTTCTGTCACCTTCCTCTAGACTGCTTCAAGTCCGGGAGTTAGAGAAGTTCATCGAGGAGGCATACAGAGAGGCCGTTGAAAATCACCAGCAACAGTGGAACTGCCGAGATACATCTACAGAGAGTGAGGACCATCTGGAGGACGACCACAAGGAAGAAATAGGAGACACAGTAGCAAGATCTGGAAATAGCGGAGGGAACCCACAAGAAGATCAGTCCGGTGCAAGCCAACGCCAGGATGAGGGAAGATGAAAATGCACAGAGGACATGGACCTACGGCTGGAGAGATGGACATACACCAGGGACATGGACCTGCGGCTAGAAGAGCAAGAGGAGTTAGAGGGGACAGCAATCATTGTAAGGGACTCCATCATCAGACAAGTCGACAGCCACATAGCGGAAGAAAGACAGGATTGGCTGGTGACCTGTCTACTGGGAGCCAAGGTAGAACACATAGTGAGCTGCATTGACAGGATCATCGACAGCGTGGAAGAGGAAGATATGGTGGTGGTGATCCATGTGGGGACAAGCAACGTGAGCAACAGAAACTACAACAGGGAAGTACTGAAGAACCAGTTCTGGATGATAGGAAGGAAGCTGAAGACCAGAATGCAGAGGGTAGCATTCTCAGAGATCCTGCTGGTACCCAGGGCCAACAAGAAGAGGCAGACGGAGCTGCAAGCAGTCAATGCGTGGATGCGGCGCTGGTGTGAGGAAGAAGGATTCCACTTCATGTGCAACTGGACGATGTTCTGGGGGAAGAGCAAGCTATTCAGGAAGGATGGACTCTACCTCAGTGGAGACGGAATGAGGCTACTTGCAAGCAACATCAAGAGAGAAATTGAGAAGTTTTTAAACTAAGAAGAAGGGGAAAGCCGACAGACGACCGAGAGTCGATGGTTCAGGAACAGGTATACCCAGAGGATACCATGCAGAAAGATAGCGGAGAAGACTCACCGGATCATTCAAGTTTCAAGTTTATTTAGTTCTTGATGAATCGCCTATTTCAAATTTTCTAGGCGATGTACATAATATAATAAAATAACTTTAAACATAATATAATAAAATTCAAGCAGTAACTAACATGAAAAAAAGAGGAAAGGAGGTAAAGTTACAATAAGGGCACAGGAAAAAAGGGAAGAACAAAAGGTAGGGTAAATAATTTCAAGGCACACTTTGAGGATATTAATTAAAACAATATAGATAAGTTTAGAATCTTTAAAAATCATAAGCATCCTTAAACAAATAAGTTTTTAAAAGGTTTTTAAAAGCTGAGATATCTTGTTCTGATCTAATGTATTAGGGAAGGGAGTTCCACCATTGTGGACCTGCGACAGTGAACATATCTGCTCTTCTTGTTCCGATGATTTTTAAAGAAGGGACAGATAGTAAATTTAATTCGGATGAACGTAAAGATCGTTGGGGTTTGTATGGAATCAGCGATTTAGATATGAATTGTGGTTCACTAGATGTTAGGGTTTTGAAAATTAAAAACATCAGTTTGTACATAATCCTATGGTTAATTGGTAACCAATGCGCATCTATCAACAATGGGGATACGTGGTCAAATTTTTTGGCGTTGTAAATAAGTTTAATAGCCGTTTAAGCAAGACAGAAATCCTGACGGATTGAAAGGGACACAAGAGTGAAGGGACTGAGAGGGGAAATGATCAAAACATTCAAGATAATGAAGGGAATAGACTTAGTAGATAGAGACAGGTTGTTCACCCTCTACAAGGTAGAGAGAACGAGAGGGCACTCTCTAAAGTTAAAAGGGGATAGATTCCTTACAAACGTAAGGAAGTTCTTCTTCACTCAGAGAGAGGTGGAAAACTGGAACACTCTTCCGGAGGCTGTTATAGGGAAAAACACCCCGCAGGGATTCAAGACAAAGTTAGATAAGTTCTTGCTGAACCGGAATGTATGCAGGTAAGGCTAGTCTGTTAGGACAATGGTCTTTGACCTAAGGGCCGCCGCAGGAGCGGACTGCTGGGCACGATGGACCACTGGTCTGACCCAGCAGTGGCAATTCTTATGTTCTTACATAAACTATTCTGAGCTCCCCTGGGAGAATGGTATACAATTGAATAAATAAATAATCCAACCTTGAACTGAATAGATAAAGGTGGAATAGAAACCCTAATTAATATAATATTTCCAGTCTGAAGATCTCTAGCCTATTTTCATGAGAAGTGTTCCATTTCCTTGATCATTTTTATCTCCCTTTCCTGAACCTTTTCTCTGCATCTGTCTTGAAATGGGATAACAAGGCCTGCAAGCAGTATTCAAGCTTATATTGCACCTTGAATCCAGAGTGCTAGAGAATAGGTAGAGCAGGAGTAGAATTTTATAAATAAATGCATATACATTTTATACTTTCTGTCATATATGCACACAATGCCTCACAACAAAAGCACTCAGGAGCACTGGGTGCACAGCACAGAAAAATACCTCCAGGTTTTTTGTTTATTCAATTTACATAGCCATGAACTGTCTTCAATATATTCTTTATATCTCATTACTATGTAACCCATGGTACCTTGTATTAATATATGTTACAGTAGTATAAGGAATGAAGGTCAAAGATATCAGTATGAGCCCGCCCTAAATCGAGAAAACTTTTTTGGCTCAGGCTAAGTCTCATAGGTGACTAGCACCAGTTTGCTCATGTAGTAGGGTGGACACGTTTTATCGACGATATTTTTTTCATATGGACACATTCAGAAACACATCTTCATTCTTTTGTGAATTGGTTAAATTCCTTGACTCAATATTTGAAGTTTACTTTGACTTATCACAGACAATCTATTACATTTTTGGACACTTCGGTTATTCTTGAAAACAAAAAGATTTCAACTAAAGTTCATCACAAAACTACAGAAAGGAACAATTTGTTAGCATTTTCCAGTTGTCACCCCAGATGTCTTAAAGCTGCAATTCCTATCGGCCAGTTCCTCCGAGTGAGACGCATCTGCACCACAGAAGAAGCATTTCAGATGGAAGCTGATGCCCTTTGGAAGAAGTTTGCGGCCAGAGGTTACCCTAGAAGGGTGATCCGTAAGGCTTACCTCAGGGCAAAACATGCAAACAGGGAGCTCATGTTACAAGGAACAAATAAAGAAACATCTTCTAATCAAATATGCGTTCTTTCTCATTCTACACAGTCAGCAGCAGTGGCTGCTAGTATTAGAAAGCATTGGCATGTGCTTCAACTCCATACAGCATTTCAGGAGAATCCCTGTATTGCATTCACCAGAGGAAGGAATTTGTCTGAATATCTAGTTTCCTCGGTTTTTCCTCCAAAACCCATCCCTATTCCGGGTATGGGTCAGCATGCCCCCTGTGGAAAATGTTCTATGTGTGATACGTCTCTCTCTGGCAACCAATGGGTACATCCTATTACTAAACGCGCATATAATTTGAAATCTAGGACCTCTTGTAGCTCAAGTTTTGTAGTGTATGTGATCTCTTGCCCTTGCGGACTTATTTATGTGGGCTGCACTACTCGATGCATTCGCACTCGTTTAATTGAACATCGGAGTTGCTTAAAAACTGGCAAAGTTACAGCCCCTATGGTATCTCACAATATGTGCTATCAACATAGTTTTTCCCAATTACGTTGGTGTATTTTGGAACAGATTCCCATCACATTTGAAGGGGATAGACATACTCACCTATTGACTCGTGAAAATTTCTGGATATTTTACCTTCAAGCATATTGTCCCAGAGGGTTAAACGAAAATGTTGACAAATGTTTCACTTGCTAATTTGTATCCTGTTTGGTCAGTTCTTTACATGGTACAGCCTAATTTTTTCAATTTTTTCATTTTAATTTTTTCATTTTACTTTTTCATTTTTTATTTTTCAATACTTCCTTTTTTCCCTTCATTAACTTTTTTCTAAATTCAGATAAAAATTCTTTCCGATATAATTTTTGTTTATGATGTTTGTCCTTTTCCGGGCACCGTTCTTTGACGTCATCATGCAGCCTGAAGGCGTTTCCACGGCTGGTTTCTCCGAGGCGTTCTTAAACCCCATAGACGCCATGTTTTTTCAGCAGCGTAGTTTTATTTGCACACGCTAGCTCCAAATAATCCTTTTGAATTTGAAATTCTGGACCAATTTACTGAGATTTTTGGTTGTCGGTCTTTTCCACTGGGCCATTACATTACATGATTTGGTATCCTGCTCCTGATGAAGAAACGAAACGGAGCTCTGTCGAGTGGTGATGAACGAAAGTGGTGATGAATGATGAGGAATGATGATATATGTTTTTTGGTGTGAGTGAACTTGTGAGTGTTAATGTGTAATTGTGTGGGGTTGGTAACAGTCTGAGTCCTGGTTTACATTGGTAGCAACCTGGTATAATATTGATGTTTTACTAGTTTCTATAGTTGGGTTATTTGAGTGTTATCCATACACTCTGTATATTAGCACATGAATGTTGGATACTTAATTGGTATCTAAGTGATCGCACTTTATTTCATAAGAAAGATTTTGCTGCTATCTTAGTTAGGAAAATTTCTGTATTGCACTGGTATCGGCACTTTTTATGGATATAGAATTTTGGGTGATTGCACTTTAGTTCATGAGAAAGATTTTGCTTTTATTTTAGTCAGAAATTTTAGTATGGTACTAGCACTGGCACTTTTCATGGGTGTAGAATTGTGTAAATTTGAGGAGTACTCAACTTTATTCTAAGGAGAAAGATTTTGTTGCTATTTCAGATAGAAATTTCCATATTGGTGCTGGCACAGGCACTTTTCATGGGTATACAACCAGTTCCTCAGGGTTTAGGCAGTTTTGCACATTTAGCATAATTTTACACATCAAAATCCTTTTATAGGATTTTTATAATAATTTTTAGATGTTAATTTATTATATGTTTTAATAACTATTACATTTGAGGTTAAAAATTCAAACTAGTGCAATTTACAATCACCACCTACACACTTTTCCACAACAATCTTAATTACAATGTTGGTTTGTCTGTGATGGGGTATTTGTTTGTTATGTCCTTATATTCCCCTTGTCCCTGAACCACAAGCCTGTACTTTTTCACTTACAATGAATGATTTTGTTTATAGAAGAGGGTCATGGATTTGATGATGTATGAGGCAATTCTCATTTAGACGTTCGTCTGGTGCTAGTCACCTATGAGACTTAGCCTGAGCCAAAAAAGTTTTCTCGATTTAGGGCGGGCTCATACTGATATCTTTGACCTTCATTCCTTTTGTGCTTTTATATTTAGCACAGTTACAGACCTCTGGCTCAGACACGGGGGGATTTAGCCAATTCTAGGAATATTTTGATAATAGCTTATTGGCTATACATTTTGGAGGGTTTTTGTTTGTATGCTACAGTAGTATAAAACATATTATTGCTTTCTAACACACATTAAGGAGAAAATAGTGTATGTTGGGGTCAACTACCCCTTAAATCAGCAATTGGTTCATTAACACACTGAATTTCTCAATTTGCAGCTCATTGAACCAAATAAGTAAATATAGTATATCCTACTAGCTACATTTTTACATAATTCTAGAACAGTACAGCACAAAGACATTAGTAATAATTATAAATAATTTTAAAGATCAGGTTGCTTTGACAATCAAGTATTATTTTATTAAGAGAAGACAGCCAACACTTAAGGAACTGCCAAGAGTAATAATTTTGCAGAAGCATATAGCATGCTTTTAATCCTTCATTATTCATTTATAAATGCAATAATTATCTATATTCAGCATTAATAAACCATGCTTTATCCTTTATGCCTCAGGAATATGAAATGTATTATTGGATCTGGGAGCATGAGGGTCATGGAAATATGCTGTACCTAGAAGGGGGGACAAGAGGGAAGAGACAGATTAGTTTTTGGGTGAGAGATGGAACAGAGGAGGAGACACACAATCCACAGAGAGAGAAAGGAAAATATACCTGACTGTGATGGGATGCAGGGAAGAGAGAGAAGAGACCCCAGAAAAATATGTCCAAAACTTATGTCCAAATGTCTATATTTTGCAAAAAGATATCTTTCCCAAGACACCAACAGATTTGACAGAGGCCTATCTGCATATCCCTATTTGTCAAGATCACATAAAGTTCTTGAGGTTCCACGTTCTCAAGCAGCACTTCCAGTTCTCAGCCCTTCTGCTAGCGACAGCATCCTGCACCTTCATAAAGGGGATGGTTGTAGTTGCAGTACACCTCCACAAGGAGGGGATACAGGTGCATCCTTACCTGGATGATTGGCTAATATGAGCTCCATCCAAATCCGAAGGAGGGACAGTAGTGGAGCATGTGATCCTGCTTTTACAGAACCTGGAGCTGACACTATTCCTGGAGTATCTAGGCATCCATTTCAATACAAAGGACAACAAAGTTTTTCTCCTGGAAGCCCACAGAGAGAAGCTAACGTGTCAGATCAGGGAGTTTCAAGACAGGCCAGCGCCAATTGCTTGGCTTTACTTGTAAGTGCTGGGGTCAACGGTAGCAACTATAGACATGGTCCACTGGGTGAGGGCACATTTACACCCTCTCAAGAATGCGCTCTTGTCCTGTTGGTCACCATAAATGGACACATTGCAGATACCCCTACTTTGGATAATAGACACGCATCACAGTCTGAACTGGTGGCTGGAGCTGCAGTCACTATCCCAGGGAGTGCCGCTTTCTATCTCCATATGGGTGATTCTGACAACAGATGCCAGCCTTTATGGTTGGAGAGCACGTTGTGAGGGATGTCCGGTGCAGGGATATTGGTCCCTCTCACAAAGGAAGTGGTTGATCAACCGGTTACAGCTGAGAGCCATCCACCTGGCACTGCAGGTGCTAGGAAGCTACAGGACAGAGCGGTATGAGTTTTCTCAGACAATGCATTGGCAGTAGCCTGTCAATCAGCAGGGAGGCACCAAGAATGCTCCTCTATGCTTGGAGGTCCAAATGTTGTTTCAGTGGGTGGAGCTCTATCTGTTGACTTTCTCAGCAGCACATGTAGTGGGAGTGGACAATGTGAAAGTGGATTTTCTCAACCGACAGACATTAAATCCAGAAACCTGGGCACTATCCCAGCAGGCATTCGACTACATTGTGAGTCATTGGGAGTGCCAGATGTTTGATCTGATGGCATCAGCGGCCAACCAGAAGCGGCATGATTTTTCAGTCAAATATACAAGCCAGGAAGCGGTGGCTTGATGCTCTAGTGCAGCCATGACAACAGGCAGGACTTCTGTATGTGTTTCCTCTGTGACCCATGATAGGCAGAGTTCTGCAGAGAATAATGTCACACCTGAAGATGGAAGTTCTTGTTGCACCAGACTGGCCAAGGTGTCCATGGTATGCAGATCTGGTCTCAGGCTGCCCTATCATACAAACAGGGTTACCCTCACAGGGCCCAATTGCCCTGGTGAATCCACAGCGCGCATGGCTCATATTGCATGGCTCTTGAGCGCGCAGCCTTAGCGTGCAAAGGCTATTTGCAAGTAGTTATTGCCACTCTCCTAAGGTCCAAGAAGCAGATGATTTTGGCCTCCTATGCGAAGCACTAGAAGTGATCCCAGGCCTGTGTGCACAAAAAAGTAAGTAAATGTGTGTGTGTGAAAAGCTCAGACCCAACAACCAACCTCTAGTGGTCAACACGGAGCAGGTTGTTAAAGAGACCATCACAGCTAATCACCGTGTCTTATGCTGTTAGTTGGTTGGGGTGCAGGAGTCCCGCGAATGGTGTCCCTCCTGAAGAAGCTCCAATTCATGAAACTCGAGTTGGGTGGATCGAGGGAAATGTGAGACAGCGTCAATTTAAGTTAAAATAACACAAGACCAGAGCAGTTGTTGGACAAGTCACAGCTCCACCACCACCAAAAATAAGTAAAAGGCAGACACATTACAGTATAATATTTATTTCAACATGCGGTGGTATGAGACGGTGATTAGCTGTGATGGTCTCTTTAACAACCTGCTCCGTGTTGATCACTAGAGGTTGGTTGTTGGGTCTGAGCTTTTCACACACACATATTTATTTATTTATTGATGGAAATTTATTTGGATAAAAAGTTAAGGTGATTATGAATTTGTGATATATAGTTTGATCACCTGATTTAAATTATTTGATTTTTTCATTATATTTTGAGTCAAAAAAGAGTAAGGATATGGTCATGGCTTCAATTCCTTCGGTTCTAGCATTCCTTCAAGAGGGTCTTCAAAAGACCTGGTGGTCAGCTCCCTCAGATAGCGGGTCTGTTATGCATCAGGACCCAGTCTAAGAGAAGGCCATTGGTCTCTCATCCAGATGTGTCCAGATTTTTAAAGGAAGCTTTACATATGCATCCTCCAGTACATCACCCTTAATCATAATCTTGTCCTGTGGTCTTTCTCAAGAGTTCCATATGAGCCTTTGGAGAAGGCATCAGTGATGGACCTAACGGTTAAAACAGTGTTTTTTAGTGGTGGTTACGTCATTATGGTGGGTGTCTGAACTACAGGTTTTATCCTGAAGAAAACCTTTTCTCAGAGTTTCAGAGACCAGGGTATCACAATGTACAGTCTCCTCTTTCTTGCCAAAAGTAGTATCAAGTTTTCACGTCAAGTTTGACCTTTTCATGTCGGATTGCCTGCATTCATGCCCTCAGGGTCCAAGAAGGGTAACAAAGTTCTGAAATTGCTGGATGTTTCCAGTGTTGCTTCATTATCTGGAAGTGACAAATGAGTTTTGACTGTCGGATTATATTTGTGCTGGCGAGTACTAGCTGCCGAGGCCAGCCAGTATCAAAAGCAGCCATTTCTAGATGAATATACATGACCATTTCTTCAGCTTATATCAGAAGTGGAAAGTGACTTCTGGTTTCCTTAAAGGCACATTCTGCCAGGAGCATAGCATCCTCCTGGGCGGAGTCTAGAGCAGTTTCACCTGAAGAAACTTGTAGGTCATCCACATAGTCCTTCCTCCATACTTTCACAAAGGTTTATAGGGTGGATATAGTGACCAAATTGGATATCATGTTCAGATCTTTAGTCTCTTAGATGCTGGGGACTGCTTTGGTACATTCTATTGCACTAGAAGGGAAGATTAGGCACTTACCTCAATAATCTTCTTTCTAGTAAATAGGCACATCATTCTTGAAGTCCGCCCTGTCAGATGTTCATTAGCCTGTTTGCTGTCTCAGGCATGTCAGTATTACTGGATATCTTGTTTCTGTCTTCTTTCTAGCAAAGTCAAAGATAGGGGAATCCACTTCATCTTTGACGTGACCAGGGGGTATTTTTCAGAACTCCAAAAATATTAGTGCAGGTTGCATCCAGGTACGTGGCTTGTTCATTCCACCTCAGTATATGTTATACAAGATACATGTTTATTTCATGTTAAATGTTGTATTATGAGTAGAACAGACTTGTTTCTTGGAGAGCGTCTTCATACTCCTCCCTGTTATGTTTCTTCTCCAGGGCTGACAATATGATTTGATATAAACTGAGGAATTAAAGGATAGCCCAGAGTGATGGGAAGTGGAGCAGAAAAATGTAAATGAGGCTCTCTACACCAGATCTTGTGATCAGGAGTAGTATAATGGGTACACCTCATGTCAAAATGATTGACAGCTGTCAGAGATAAGGATCGACCAATCAGCGTTCACTTCCTGGTTAAGCCCCGCCCATTGTCCCACCTTAGTCTCTGCCCATGGCCCCGCCCCCCACCCATGGCCCTGCCTTAGTCTCCGCCCATGCCCCACCCCTCCTATAGGAATGAATGGTGGTAGCCCCGCCCATGGCCCCACCCCCACCCATGGCCCCACCCACTCTTCACCTAAGCCCCGCCCCTCCCATAGGAATGAATGGTGGTAGCCCCGCCCATGGCCCCACCCCCACCCATGGCCCCACCCACAAGTCAGCAAAAAAACAGTAGCAAAGCACAAGTCCTTGACTTACACTCAGTGGTAAGGACACCTCAGCTGTGCCTCTGGTTTGCAACCCCACTGAGCCAAAACTCTGACTGCTGCCAATGCAGACAGTACCAAAATTCAGCAAGAAAAAAAAACAAAACAAAACAGTTCCATAGACTTTTCTTCTCAGCACAAAAGTTGTACAATTCCTACAAGCCTCTGGCAAGTTTCCTCCACTGCCAGGAAACAGGGGAGTGATAGGTTTTGCATACAAAAGTCTTTCACTTGACTCTCACTATGCCCGCCCAAGATATCAGCAAAACCTCTCCCTCAAAGAAATTCACTCCTCAGCTTGCACACAAAAAAAAAAACACAGAAGAAAATGTTTCTCCAACAGTTCAACACTCCCAAATCACACTCACTGTTTGTGGAGAGCAACAAAGTTCACCTGCATGTCCTCCATAACTTCAGGAGCACATTCTGCCAATGTTTCTCCCAATTCCATGGGTAGCTCACCGGAAAACATAGGTTTTTCAGCATGCCCTTCTTCCAGCACCTCCATAGGGACTGGATCGTTGCTCCTGCTTGGCTGCGAGGGCACCCTAGGGAGGAAAGGATTAAATCTTCTCCCTATCTTGCTTCCCTCTCTGCTCTCCTTCCTGGGCGACACCCTGCTTTGTCAGCCCTGGCTGAGTTCCAAGGACCCCTTGGGCTCCCCCGGTGGTTAAGGTCGTTATTACATCTAACCACAGTCTGTCCCTTCCCAATTCCACTCCGGGTTTCCTTTATTGCTTCAATTTTTCTTGTTCTAACTGGGACCTGGGCAGGGAGCCTACCTGACTGGTCACAATGTCTGAACCTGTCCCGGTCCCCCCCCCCCTGGTGTTGTCATAATGACGTATGTCTTAGATCTTTAACAGCTGTTAACATCAGAAATAAAAAGTTCTCACAGCTGTTAGCAACAGAAATAAAGGTTCTCAAGCCATCAAACAAAATGTCTGTCACGAAGGCTCGTAGATTGAGTTACTTTCTTAAAGATCGTGATGTAGAAAAAGAGGGTTACCCAAAGACCGAAAAACTGTACGAATCAGACAAAGAAAATATGGATCCCTTTAACACGCAGGTAACTGAAAAAAGGCCTACCAAGAGGCCTCGTAACTTTCTTAAAGACTGTAATGCGGAGAAAGAGGGTTACTCACCGTCTGAAAAAACCGATTGACTTGACAGCATACGCACGAATTAACAGATTCTGAAATACAAGAGTTTCCAGATGCTCAAAAGCTATATGATTCAGACACAGAAAATGAAGATGTAGGCTATGAACTACCAGAGGATAATGCTTCAGATATTGAATTTTATGAAGCCGCTGCTGAAGCCGAAGCAACAGACATGTTGGAAAAGCCAGGATCTTTCACGGTAAGAGAGAGAGACACACACGCACTTTTTATTACCAGGGGTCGTTGAAGGGTTTATGAAGCTGTATGTGTTCATGTGTTTTAAAAAGGAAAATTTATTTCTGTATGTTTGGTTTTTTTTGTAGGGAAGTGGCGGATCTTCACGATCACAGAAACCTGTGGACAAGGTGTACATGCCGATGATAAATCTATCATGTTTGTGTTTTTTCTGCTCGTTTCAAAGAGAACCAGCGGTGAATGTGCGTAAACCTGAAGATTCTTGTGATTATGGACTGTGGACCGGCATAGGCCTTTCCAAAACACCAACAGAACTTAAATCAGTTATAAAGGTCGTTGTATACTGCATTCTAAATAAATGTCTGCAAGGCGTGAAGGATGAAGATTGTGGAGCCTGCTTAATACGTGCTGGGGGGCAAAAACACCACGATTGCTTGATATGGGGACATAAGGAAATACAGCAGAAACTCAAAAAAACTTGTGACATGCTATGCCTAGGACGTGTGGTAAATGTAGTCACATTTGTAGGCTATAAAATGAAAATATTGATGCTTTGTAATGAAAGCATTAATATAATCATTGATTTAATCAGAGATATTAAATCCTCTATAAATGGGTCACGGCTACTCAACAGATTGGTCAATGTCATGAGAGATGGTACATATGTAGAGATTGTAAATGATTTAATCCGTGACACCGATTATAAATCATTCTTCAAAAGAAATGCTTTTTAAAACATGTTTTGTTTTTTATTCTCGGGATTGTGGGAAATACAATGTGTAATGGTATGTTTGTTTGTATAAAAGTTTAAACATTTTATTGTTGTAAAATAAAGATTTTCTTAAAAATTATAAAATATGTGGTGTGTTTTAGAAATGTATTATCAACCCAAACTAAAACAATAGAAGGTGTGACAGGTTATAAGGAACTAGGTTCTAGACCCGTAGGGGTCATTTTGGTATCTAAATTGACTAACCAAGACAAACAAGCTCTATCAGAGGTCTTAGACATACAATAAAGCCTTTGTGAATGGATAACCTCTATAGAGGGGGTTGTAAGTGTATAAAATAAACTATGAGAAGACCAGCAAGCATTCTGGTTTTTGTGGGTGCTACGCCGGGCCCCGGATACATCAACTGCTAACATGGTGAGTAGAAAAGGGGCTTTTATTTTTGGTTTTAGGGATATCGTTTTTTCTTTCTCTGAATCTATCATTGCATTTAAAAACAGGAACGGGGATCTGATGGTAGAAATAAACTATCTCTTACCAGAAAAAGACAACAGATATTAAACAGTAAGTGACAAATGTATTATATGGCACATATGTTGGTTTTTAAAAACAGCATCTACAAAACATTCTTTTTTCGTTATGATTAGACCAAGAAACGGCTGGAGAGCCGACACCTTCTACATCGACAAGTTCTAACCAACAACCGGCTCCTTACCGGAAGCCAAAAGATAAACGAAATAGTAGGTATCCTGGTTTTGTAAGGAGACTAGGGTTAAAAGAAAATGTCATTACTTTTATAATGGTTGATCAAGAAAATATTAGACAGTCAGATCCTCAAGGGTGGGGAAAAAGTATTAACGGTTATGCTATGTTATAAAATGTAGATCGGGAAAATGTTAGAAAGTCGCAAGCAGATACCATGAACCTGACGGAAAAGAATAACAGGAAAAGATCGCATAGTAAAAGCTTCTTACACGGGGAACCAGAGTCCAAAGCTGCTTACAGGAAACCAAAAGATAAACGAAATAGTAAGTATTCTGATTTTGTAAGGAGACTCGTGTAAAAGAAAATGTCATTACTTTTATAATGGTTGATGGGGAAAAAGTATTAACGGTTATGCTATGTTATAAATTGTAGATCGGGAAAATGTTAGAAAGTCACAAGCAGATACCGTGAAGCCGACAGAAAAGTTTAACAGCACAGAAGCACAGCCGGACAGCACAGAAGAAGGAGAATGTTATGAAGTTGATAATTATTCTGATAGCAGCAAAGTGTCAGAGGATGGTTCAAATAAGGGTGCATTAGGTCCTTCTGAAGATTCAGAACCAATCAACTATGTCCAATTTGTGAAAAG
Organism: Geotrypetes seraphini; assembly: GCF_902459505.1. Taxonomy (NCBI): domain Eukaryota; kingdom Metazoa; phylum Chordata; class Amphibia; order Gymnophiona; family Dermophiidae; genus Geotrypetes; species Geotrypetes seraphini. Next base: position 60,500,290 of record NC_047090.1, on the reverse strand, counting down.
ATGGGATCGTAAACTGGACAAGTTTCATGGTGTGCTTTATTCAGAAGAATTTCGTTTCATTAATTTAGACAGGATAACATCATTAAGTGATGCTCAAAATGCTATACGCCAAGGCATCCAACATATCCTGGACGATGTTAGCAGCAGAGTATCGCCCGGTGACTACGTACAAGTGCACCTACATTCGTCACTTTTTCACAACTCCTTGTTTTCTGGTAAATTAAATCCCGAATCGCTAGATGCTGATGATTTCTTAGACCAGGTTGCTAAACTCCTTCAAAGTCACAGAGAAATACAGGTCTGTGATTTATTCCGTGTTGTTGTACTTGTAATAAGAAACAAGGGTGGTGGGGGTCGTAGGGTGTTAAAATCTATACTGTTTAGCCAGATTTTGCAGAAAAAAAGGATGTATTTAATAGATTTGAATAACACAGGCAATAACCTGTGTTTTGCCGGTAGCCTTACAGCCCTTATATCCCCCGTAAAACTCACAGATGCTGAACTGTTAATAGGTGCTGAAAAGCTACATAATGATTTGGGGTGGTCGGTACATAAAAAAGTCATGCTCGATGATATAGCAACCATAGAACAACATTTAAAGATAAATATAAGAGTTGTGTTTTATACAAACTCATGGTGTTGCTTTAAAACATCAGACCAGCCCATTTATCCAAAAACGGTTTTCTTATTGCTACATGACGATCATTTCTACGGCATAACCGATGTCAAAAAATTCTATGGGGAGCGTAATTTCTGTACTTTTTGCCAGAAGCCCTATAGTCACGACCACTCCTGTACATTATGGTGCCGTCTTTGTTCGACACAGACATGTTTGAACAATGACGGTATACAGCAGAGGTGTCCTAACTGCAAGATGTGTTGTCGCTCTAAAGACTGTTTAGATAGACATACGCAGCTGGCGCAGAAAAAAGAAGTGGAGTGTTTATCTAAAACACTGTGTCTGAAATGTGAGTCCTATGTGAACGAAAAACATAAATGTAAGGGTAGGATGTGTAAGCTATGCCGTGAACCCTTAAGCGGTGATGACATACACTTATGTTTTATGACACCCATCGATAAACTCAAAACATCTGAAAAGTATATTATTTACGATTGCGAATGTATGCAGGAAACAGGCTGGCACATTCCTAATTACATATATGCCGAGGACTTGTACGAAACAAGAAAATGGGAATTCAAGGGTCTAGAGTGTATTTTTGCTTTTATACAGGTTTTTTGTGACAAAAAATTTAAAGACTATACCTTCATAGCCCATAATGCCAAAGGCTATGACGGGTATTTTGTTCTTAGCCAACTGTTAAAGGAAAAGATGGACACAGATCTGTTGGTTCATGGTGGTAAGCTTTTACAAATCACAGTAGAACCTTTAGCTATTCGTTTCATAGACTCTCTAAATTTCCTACCTATGAAACTTAGCAAACTTCCAAAGGCCTTAGGTTTTCCAGGCTGTAAGGGTTATTTCCCGCATTTTTTTAATACTCAGGAAAATCAAAACTATGTGGGGTGTATGCCGGATAAGGAGCATTATGGTGTGAGAAACATGATGCCTGAAGAAAAAGAGGAATTTTTAAAATGGTACAAGGACAACCAGCACAAGACGTTTGATTTGCAAAAAGAGTTGGCTTATTACTGTCAGAGCAGAAATCATGAAAATGACACAGAAAGATGTGGTTGTAGAACGTGAGGGTACTTCAGAAATTCTAATGAATTGTTTAGACCCTTTCCAATATATAACCCTAGCCTCTGTATGTATGGCCATGTTCAGATTTATGTTTTTAGAACCCAAGACCGTGGCGCTCATCCCCCCGGATAACTATCACAGACACAAAAAGAGATATTCATCCCTCTCTATTCAATGGTTGCTGTATCAAGAGGCTGCACAAATATACAGATCATGTATGCTCTGAACGGTGGTGAAAGAAAGGTGGGGTCTTATTTTCTTGACGGTTACGCTGTCATTGATGGGGTAGAAACAGCTTTTGAATTTAATAGTTGCTTTTATCACGGCTGTCCGGTCTGTTATAATGATAAAGACCAGAATCCTGTAGCAGCCACGACCTATGGCTCTCTTTATTACAAAAAGCAGCTAAAGACAGCCTACCTGGAAAGCCTGGGCTTCAAGGTCATAAGTCTGTGGGAGCATGAGTGGAAGCGGATGGTCAAAGAAAATGATAGGGGCTGTGCAGACTTCCTGGCTAGCGCTGCATTACCGCAACCCTTGGCCCCACGAGATGCCCTTTTTGGGGGTAGAACAAATGCTGTTTCTCTATACTATAAAACAAAACCTGGGGAAAAAATACACTATTACGATTTTACCAGCCTATACCCATTTGTCAATAAAACAAAGGAATATCCAACAGGCCATCCGCAAATCATTTATGACAACTTTGGTCCACCCACAAATTACTTTGGTTTTATAAAAGCAAAAGTATATCCTCCAAGAAAGCTCTTTTTCCCGGTGTTACCTGTCAGGGTGGGGGGTAAACTTATGTTTCCTTTGTGCCGTACGTGTGCCGACGCACGGCAACCAGAAACGTGTGCCCATACGGATGAGGAGAGAGCTTTCGTGGGGACTTGGTGCACGGTGTATTTTGATGTATTCAGAAAAGAGACTGTCAGATTTTTGCTCGAAATGCCAGATTTCATAGATTTCAACAACCACATAACCTTTTGCAATGGCAATATCCATCCTTACAGCCTGGAAAACCTAAGACCTTTGGAAGTTTGCTAAGTTTCATAGGTAGGAAATTTAGAGAGTCTATGAAACGAATAGCTAAAGGTTCTACTGTGATTTGTAAAAGCTTACCACCATGAACCAACAGATCTGTGTCCATCTTTTCCTTTAACAGTTGGCTAAGAACAAAATACCCGTCATAGCCTTTGGCATTATGGGCTATGAAGGTATAGTCTTTAAATTTTTTGTCACAAAAAACCTGTATAAAAGCAAAAATACACTCTAGACCCTTGAATTCCCATTTTCTTGTTTCGTACAAGTCCTCGGCATATATGTAATTAGGAATGTGCCAGCCTGTTTCCTGCATACATTCGCAATCGTAAATAATATACTTTTCAGATGTTTTGAGTTTATCGATGGGTGTCATAAAACATAAGTGTATGTCATCACCGCTTAAGGGTTCACGGCATAGCTTACACATCCTACCCTTACATTTATGTTTTTCGTTCACATAGGACTCACATTTCAGACACAGTGTTTTAGATAAACACTCCACTTCTTTTTTCTGCGCCAGCTGCGTATGTCTATCTAAACAGTCTTTAGAGCGACAACACATCTTGCAGTTAGGACACCTCTGCTGTATACCGTCATTGTTCAAACATGTCTGTGTCGAACAAAGACGGCACCATAATGTACAGGAGTGGTTGTGACCAGTGTTCCCTCTAAGCGGGCGGGTGTTGTGAGCAAACTTTTTTCACCGTGAGCCAAAAATATCGGGCGCCAGCAGGTTATGAGCCAACTCGCCCGATTCTCCTCTCGCCGCCCTGCCATCTGCCGTACGCCTCTTCCGATCGTGCGCTGTGACGAGAAACGTGTGCGCTGCGATGTAATATTTTGTGCGCCAGCGCACGCCAGCGCAGCTTAGCGGGAACACTGGTTCAAATGGTTTTATTTATTTCCCCAAATTTATTTTTGTTATACGCATTGAAAATATTTGATATTGCGTTTAAATCAAAATCTCAATAAACTTGAAACGAGTGCCCGTGAGATTGTGGGAGGGTTAAATACTCAAAACTTAGAAGTTTTTGCTACGCCAGCTTTCTGGTATCTTTACATACAGTGGCGTACCTAGCATATGTAACATCCGGGGCCCATCATTTTTTGGCACCCCCCCCCCATCTGTAAGAAAAACATGATTTTTAGTATCAAACCACACGTCACACATGAGTACCTAGGAAAAGGCAGCATCTTACATATTGCAGTGAGCAGTACATCAATACACCCATTGTAAAACTAAACAAGCCAGACCAGCACAGATCAATCCTACACCGTCAATCCTAACAGAAAACCATGTCTTTCGAACACACAGAACACAGAAAACACCTTCGCCTAGTAAGGAATATGTAATCACAAACTAACCCCTCCCTCTTTTACAAAACTGTAGTGTGGATTTTAGCTACGGAGGTAACAGCTCTGATGCTCATAAAATTCTGAGCATCAGAGCTGCTACCACCAAGGCTGGTGCTAAAAACGCTTCACAGTTTTGTAAAAGGGGGGATAAAATAAAAATACATAGACAAAGGTTAAATTGAACCAGCAAGAAGCTGGACTCTGCATACAATGCTTCACAGAAACAGTGACACATGTCTCCTAAAGCAATAAATAAATAGAAATTTTTTTCTACCTTTGTCTTCTGTGGTTTCTCCTTTCCTCATCTTCTTGTAACTCTCTTCCTTCCATTCACTGTCTGCCGTCTCTCTTCCCCTATATGGCATCTTCTCTCCTTCTATGCCCCTTCCAGAAACTGTATGCCTCCCCCTTCCATCTCTCCTTTCACCCCATTGGTCTGGCATCTCTCTCCTCGCCTTCCCTCTCCCACACCTCTCCTCATAGTCTGGTATCTCCCCTTCCCTGATTCTCTGGCATCTCTCTCCTTTCCTTTTCTTCCATCTTTCGTTCCCCCTCCATGCTCTCACATCTCCCCCTTCCTTTTCCCTTAGACTGGCATACCTTCCTCCTATGCTCCAAGCCCTGGCATCTCCTTTAATTCCCTCCCTCATCTTCCTTCTCCCTCCAGCTGGGTACCGCAACACTCTTCCCTGCAGCTCTGCACTTCCCCACAATTGCCATGCTTCGGTTCCTCTTCTTCCTTCCTTCCTCCCCCCCCCCCCGCGGGACCCTGCGGCACCATCAACTCTTACTCCCTCTAATGTCGGCCCTGCAGCTCCAGACTTCCTCGCACCTTCTCCCCTCCCCCTTTGGATCGCTATTATTTTAAATGTTATAGCCGCGGAGCTGTATCCATCAGTGGAGATGTCTAACCTCGGCCTGCCCCGGAACTCTTACTGCAACAGTGACTTCCTGTTCCTGCCTAGACGGGCGGCTGCTGCAGTAAGAGTTCCGGGGCAGGCCGAGGTTAGACATCTCCACTGATGGATACAGCTCCGCGGCTATAACATTTAAAATAATAGCGATCCAAAGGGGGAGGGGAGAAGGTGCGAGGAAGTCTGGAGCTGCAGGGCCGACATTAGAGGGAGTAAGAGTTGATGGTGCCGCAGGGTCCCGCGGGGGGGGGGGGGGAGGAAGGAAGGAAGAAGAGGAACCGAAGCATGGCAATTGTGGGGAAGTGCAATCCCCCCAATGCGTCCCCTTACCTTACCTCCCCTTACCTTTGCGACGCGTGTGTGCGCTGTGAAGAGAAACTTTGCGCTGCGATGTAATATTTTGTGCGCGCGCGCAGGCCAGCGCACCTTAGCGGGAACACTGGTTGTGACTATAGGGCTTCTGGCAAAAAGTACAGAAATTACGCTCCCCATAGAATTTTTTGACATCGGTTATGCCGTAGAAATGATCGTCATGTAGCAATAAGAAAACCGTTTTTGGATAAATGGGCTGGTCTGATGTTTTAAAGCAACACCATGAGTTTGTATAAAACACAACTCTTATATTTATCTTTAAATGTTGTTCTATGGTTGCTATATCATCGAGCATGACTTTTTTATGTACCGACCACCCCAAATCATTATGTAGCTTTTCAGCACCTATTAACAGTTCAGCATCTGTGAGTTTTACGGGGGATATAAGGGCTGTAAGGCTACCGGCAAAACACAGGTTATTGCCTGTGTTATTCAAATCTATTAAATACATCCTTTTTTTCTGCAAAATCTGGCTAAACAGTATAGATTTTAACACCCTACGACCCCCACCACCCTTGTTTCTTATTACAAGTACAACAACACGGAATAAATCACAGACCTGTATTTCTCTGTGACTTTGAAGGAGTTTAGCAACCTGGTCTAAGAAATCATCAGCATCTAGCGATTCGGGATTTAATTTACCAGAAAACAAGGAGTTGTGAAAAAGTGACGAATGTAGGTGCACTTGTACGTAGTCACCGGGCGATACTCTGCTGCTAACATCGTCCAGGATATGTTGGATGCCTTGGCGTATAGCATTTTGAGCATCACTTAATGATGTTATCCTGTCTAAATTAATGAAACGAAATTCTTCTGAATAAAGCACACCATGAAACTTGTCCAGTTTACGATCCCATCTTTTCACAAATTGGACATAGTTGATTGGTTCTGAATCTTCAGAAGGACCTAATGCACCCTTATTTGAACCATCCTCTGACACTTTGCTGCTATCAGAATAATTATCAACTTCATAACATTCTCCTTCTTCTGTGCTGTCCGGCTGTGCTTCTGTGCTGTTAAACTTTTCTGTCGGCTTCACGGTATCTGCTTGTGACTTTCTAACATTTTCCCGATCTACAATTTATAACATAGCATAACCGTTAATACTTTTTCCCCATCAACCATTATAAAAGTAATGACATTTTCTTTTACACGAGTCTCCTTACAAAATCAGAATACTTACTATTTCGTTTATCTTTTGGTTTCCTGTAAGCAGCTTTGGACTCTGGTTCCCCGTGTAAGAAGCTTTTACTATGCGATCTTTTCCTGTTATTCTTTTCCGTCAGGTTCATGGTATCTGCTTGCGACTTTCTAACATTTTCCCGATCTACATTTTATAACATAGCATAACCGTTAATACTTTTTCCCCACCCTTGAGGATCTGACTGTCTAATATTTTCTTGATCAACCATTATAAAAGTAATGACATTTTCTTTTAACCCTAGTCTCCTTACAAAACCAGGATACCTACTATTTCGTTTATCTTTTGGCTTCCGGTAAGGAGCCGGTTGTTGGTTAGAACTTGTCGATGTAGAAGGTGTCGGCTCTCCAGCCGTTTCTTGGTCTAATCATAACGAAAAAAGAATGTTTTGTAGATGCTGTTTTTAAAAACCAACATATGTGCCATATAATACATTTGTCACTTACTGTTTAATATCTGTTGTCTTTTTCTGGTAAGAGATAGTTTATTTCTACCATCAGATCCCCGTTCCTGTTTTTAAATGCAATGATAGATTCAGAGAAAGAAAAAACGATATCCCTAAAACCAAAAATAAAAGCCCCTTTTCTACTCACCATGTTAGCAGTTGATGTATCCGGGGCCCGGCGTAGCACCCACAAAAACCAGAATGCTTGCTGGTCTTCTCATAGTTTATTTTATACACTTACAACCCCCTCTATAGAGGTTATCCATTCACAAAGGCTTTATTGTATGTCTAAGACCTCTGATAGAGCTTGTTTGTCTTGGTTAGTCAATTTAGATACCAAAATGACCCCTACGAGTCTAGAACCTAGTTCCTTATAACCTGTCACACCTTCTATTGTTTTAGTTTGGGTTGATAATACATTTCTAAAACACACCACATATTTTATAATTTTTAAGAAAATCTTTATTTTACAACAATAAAATGTTTAAACTTTTATACAAACAAACATACCATTACACATTGTATTTCCCACAATCCCGAGAATAAAAAACAAAACATGTTTTAAAAAGCATTTCTTTTGAAGAATGATTTATAATCGGTGTCACGGATTAAATCATTTACAATCTCTACATATGTACCATCTCTCATGACATTGACCAATCTGTTGAATAGCCGTGACCCATTTATAGAGGATTTAATATCTCTGATTAAATCAATGATTATATTAATGCTTTCATTACAAAGCATCAATATTTTCATTTTATAGCCTACAAATGTGACTACATTTACCACACGTCCTAGGCATAGCATGTCACAAGTTTTTTTGAGTTTCTGCTGTATTATGTCCCCATATCAAGCAATCGTGGTGTTTTTGCCCCCCAGCACGTATTAAGCAGGCTCCACAATCTTCATCCTTCACGCCTTGCAGACATTTATTTAGAATGCAGTATACAACGACCTTTATAACTGATTTAAGTTCTGTTGGTGTTTTGGAAAGGCCTATGCCGGTCCACAGTCCATAATCACAAGAATCTTCAGGTTTACGCACATTCACCGCTGGTTCTCTTTGAAACGAGCAGAAAAAACACAAACATGATAGATTTATCATCGGCATGTACACCTTGTCCACAGGTTTCTGTGATCGTGAAGATCCGCCACTTCCCTACAAAAAAAAACCAAACATACAGAAATAAATTTTCCTTTTTAAAACACATGAACACAAACAGCTTCATAAACCCTTCAACGACCCCTGGTAATAAAAAGTGCGTGTGTGTCTCTCTCTCTTACCGTGAAAGATCCTGGCTTTTCCAACATGTCTGTTGCTTCGGCTTCAGCAGCGGCTTCATAAAATTCAATATCTGAAGCATTATCCTCTGGTAGTTCATAGCCTACATCTTCATTTTCTGTGTCTGAATCATATAGCTTTTGAGCATCTGGAAACTCTTGTATTTCAGAATCTGTTAATTCGTGCGTATGCTGTCAAGTCAATCGGTTTTTCAGACGGTGAGTAACCCTCTTTCTCCGCATTACAGTCTTTAAGAAAGTTACGAGGCCTCTTGGTAGGCCTTTTTTCAGTTACCTGCGTGTTAAAGGGATCCATATTTTCTTTGTCTGATTCGTACAGTTTTTCGGTCTTTGGGTAACCCTCTTTTTCTACATCACGATCTTTAAGAAAGTAACTCAATCTACGAGCCTTCGTGACAGACATTTTGTTTGATGGCTTGAGAACCTTTATTTCTGTTGCTAACAGCTGTGAGAACTTTTTATTTCTGATGTTAACAGCTGTTAAAGATCTAAGACATACGTCATTATGACAACACCAGGGGGGGGGGGACCGGGACAGGTTCAGACTAGAGAGTTGCGCGGGGACAGAAATCCCACCCGTCCCCACCCGTCCCCGCCAAAGTCCCACCCGTCCCCACCCATCCCCGTGAGGAATCCCTCCGTCCCCACCCGTCCCCGCGAGGAATCCCTCCGTCCCCACCCGTCCCCGCGAGGAATCCCCTCCGTCCCCACCCGTCCCCGCGAGGAATCCCCTCCGTCCCCGCCCGTCCCCACGAGGAATCCCCCTACATCCCCACCTGTCCCTATAAACTACAGAAATAGTTATTTCATTTAATTATGCTACTGAATTAAAGGCTCTGGTAGAAACCCATTTAAAAATAAGCAAAAAGACTTTATTAATTTGGAAATATTAATTGGGAAGAATACATACTTTGTAAACGGGTTTCTACCAGAGCCTCTAATGTTTATAAATTTTTATCAACACAACTAATATACTACTTTATCCTTAAGCAAAAAAAAAAAAAAAAAAAAAAAATTTTTCCTACCTTTATTGCCTGGTTTCTGCTTTCCTCATGTTCTCATTCAGTTCCTTCCATCCACTGTCTCTCTTCCTTCTGCGTCTTCCATTTGCTCTGTTACTGTGCCTCTCCCTTTCTCCCCCCTCCCAAATTGGTCTGGCACCCATCTTTTTCCCTCCGCTCCCCCCATAGTCTGGCACCTCTGTCTTCTTCCCTGCCAGCGTCTTCTTCCCATTCCCTCTTCCCCATTTCCTTTCAGTGTCCTTCTCCCCCACCATCTTTCCCATGTCCTGTCAGGCAGCATCCTTCTCCCCTCTCTGCCTTCCCCATGTCCTTTCAGCGGCCTTCTCCCCCCTCTGTCTTCCCCATGTCCTTTCAGTGGCATTCTCCACCCCTTTGTCTTCCCCAGTGCTTTCAGGGTCCTTCCCCCCCCCTTCCTCCCGTTTACCCCATGTCCTTTCAGCGGCCTTCTCCCCCCTTAAGCGTCTTTTCTTTTCCACTCCACCTTTCCTCCCTCCCTGCCTCCACCTTTGTGGCGCTTTTGCACCCGACCGACAACTCCACCTTTCCTCCCTCCCTGCCTCCACCTTTGTGGCGCTTTTGCACCCGACCGACAACAGAACAGGCCCGGTCGGACAAATCTCCCTGTCCTGTAGCCGCGAATCTAAATTACCTTCTTACAGCAGCTGGAGTAGTGAAGCTGCTGTAAGAGGTAATTTAGATTCGCGGCTACAGGGCAGGGAGGTTTGTCGGCCGGGCCTGTTGTCGGTCGATCGGGGGACCTGACCGGCTGTGCACATTCTTCGGAGCGGACCGCACCCTCCCCCTCCCCCTCCCCCTCCCCCTCCCCCCTCTTTCGTTCGCCATTGCCTTCTTCCTACCTGCCCTGCCGCAGCCGCACACAGCCGACCGGAAGTCTTCCTGATGTCAGCGCTGACGTCGGAGGAAAGGAGGGCTTTGCTTAAGCCCTCCCTCCGACGTCAGCGCTGACATCGGGAAGATTTCCGTTCGGATGTGTGCTGCGACAGGGCAGGTAAGGAGGAGACTACCCTCGCGGCTCGACCAACCCCGCTGCGATCCAACCCCGCAGGAACCCAGCTACCCTCGGAGGCGTCCCCATGGGATCCCCGCGACCCTAGGGGGCGTCCCCACGGGATCCCCGCGACCCTAGGGGGCGTCCCCATGGGATCCCCGTGACCCAAAGGGGGAACCCGCGGGATCCCCGCGGGTCCCGCGGGATTCCCGTCATCCCCGTTCCCGTGCAGCTCTCTAGTTCAGACATGTTTAAACACACCTCCACATCTCTCCCCCTTGGTTTTATCAAGAAGGATGAACCGATGAGCTGTAAGTCCTGTTAAATCTTTCCACTACAGCTGCTTTAACATCATTATGGGTCACAAAATGGCTAACACCTTTTTGTTTTAATAAATTCTTCAGAGACTTATTTAAAAATTCTTTATCCTTGTCTGTTTGAAGTTTTTCAGGTGTACGCCCTAAATTAAATATTGTTTCAAAGGCTTCGGTAACTTCATGACCGGTTTTTGTTTTTAAAGAAACGACCCATGCATATTTTGACAGGATATCTATTACCGTTAAGATGTATTTGTAACCGTTGTTATAAGGGGCAAAGGCTGACATGTCGACTAAGTCACTTTGCCACTGTCTGTCAACTTCCGACACAATTGTTTTATTTCTTTTAAAATGGATTCTAGCCGGTCTGTGTAAATTGTATGCGTTTTGACCGGTGACCCAATCCACCACATCTTTTCTCCGGACTGTTATATCACTCTTTTTAGCCGCTTGAAGTAGAGGGTTAATGCCTCCATAGCTTCCTGCCGCGTATGGATCATAATAAATTTGCTTCAATAAAGATTCTTTCATAGCTTTGCCTTTTTAACAGAGCCCTGTTAGGTGACAGCTGCTTTTGTTTTTTTTTTTCCAGATTGTTAAGACAACAGTAGGGGGCCGGGACAAGTTCAGACATGTTTAAACACACCTCCACCTCTCTCTCCCCCTTGGCTTTATCAGGGGAGTGGTGCTGCAAGGGTCTTATCAGCTGTTACCATGACAATAGGGGAGCTGGCCCATTAACCATTAGCTCAGAATTCCTACTGAAAAGGGTGTTAAAAGCAAATGCAACTTTTTCTCGTTTGTTTCTGCCCCTACTCTGTTTTAAAAGCAGGAAAGATTTTGTGAATGCCTTTTGTTTTGTGATCTGCTCTATCTGTGAGCTCTTAAACCCTGTCTTTTAACTAAAAACTGTTAAAATAAAGACGCTTCTTTTCTGGTCACATCATTTCCGGGTGGGGGTTTTGACTAAGTCTGTTTCCCTATTTCCGCCTACGTGGTCAGAAAAGCGCATTTCCGCCGCGTCATTTACCCTATTTCCGCCTATGTCATCAGAAAAGCGCATTTCCGCCGCGTCATTAACCCTATTTCCGCCTATGTCATCAGAAAAGCGCATTTCCGGTAGGGGCAGGTACTCCCATTTCCGGTGATGTCATCAGAAAGCGTATTTCCGGGGTTAAACACGCCCCCATTTCCGGTGATGTCATCAAAAAGTGCATTTCCGGGGCGGGACATGAGGGGGGCGGGGTCATGGGCAGGGGCGGGGCTTGAGGGGTGGGGTCAGGGGTGGGGCGGGGCTTGAGGGGTGTGGCCATGGGCGGGGGGGTGGTGGGGCCATGGGCGGGGCTACCACAATTCATTCCTATGGGAGGGGCGGGGCTTAGGTGAAGAGTGGGGTGGGGCCATGGGCGGGGCTACCACCATTCATTCCTATGGGAGGGGTGGGGCATGGGCAGAGACTAAGGCGGGGCCATGGGTGGGGGCGGGGCCATGGGCAGAGACTAAGGCGGGACAATGGGCGGGGCTTAACCCAGAAGTGAACGCTGATTGGTCGATCCTTATCTCTGACAGCTGTCAATCATTTTGACATGAGGTGTACCCATTATACTACTATCAGGGATACACAACCCAAGTGTTCCTCCTTCCCATCCCCAGGACCAACATCGTCCTTGCTTCCTGACTGTGCTCTCATCCCTCTTGCATCTAATATGTCTCCTTTTCTCTTCCTTCCCTCCCATTGTTTACCATTTATCTCTGTTTCTCATCTACCTCCCCTCCCATTTATGGGCCAATCATTTCTTTCTCTAGGCCTGTCCCCCGGTATCATCCCCTCTCCCACCCCCATATCCAACACAACAAACTTAGAAAGGCTCCAGGGTACCCCATGGCCCAGCATCTCCCACCTTTTTCCCAGCATGGCCTGATGTTTCCCTCCTTTACCCCTCACCTACCAGTCTTCAAAATCCATTTTCTATAGCAGTGACTCTGAACAACTGCCTTGAAGATTTCTCTCTGCTGTTTTTGGCCCCACCCCCAATGAAACGTCCGGTTTCTGGCAGAGAGAAATCTTTAAGGTAGCCATGTGAGGGGGAAAGGAGGGAAATGTTGGGCCATGTTGGAGAAAAGGTGGGAGATGCTGGGCCACGATGATTCCTGGAGCTGTGGAGACTTTGGCAACTGCCCTGTTTTCACCCCTCCTAATGCCAGCTCTGATTACTATGGGATTGCCACAAGAATTGTTCCCATTCCTGCAGCACTGTTACAGAATGGTCCACTGTTCCCACAGCATTCCTAGGGAATATTTTTTAAAGTTGTTCCCACTACCATGGTAATTACCATAATATTACCATGGTAGTAGTTCCCTTGTCACTCTCTAGTCAGCATCCAAGAAAAATATCTAGGTGTCATCATAGACGATACGCTGAAACCATCTGCCCAATGTGCAGTGGCAGCCAAAAATCAAACAAGATGCTAGGAATTATTAGGAAAGGGATTGTAAATAAGACCAAGAATATTATAATGTCTATGTATTGCTCCTTGGTGTGACCTCACCTTGAGTACTGTGTTCAATTCTGGTTGCCTTATCTCAAAAAAGATAGCAGAATTAGAAAAGGTTCAACTTCAGCACCGAATCCCTACTGTCCTCCCTGATCTCAAAGGTTCAGCAACTTCATTCTCGAAACAAGTTCGTCGTCCTCCTACAATTTGACCTTTCTGCTGCTTTCGACGTTGTCCACCATATATTCTTATTTACCAACTCTCTGAGATAGGTATTAACTCCACAGTCCTAGACTGGTTCTCAAAATTCCTCCGCTCTCGTTCTTACATTGTCAACATGAATGGCACCTCATCCTCCCCCTGGAAACCGAATTGTGGAGTCCCGCATGGTTCTCCCCTATCTCCTATCCTTTTCAACATCTATATGTCCTCCCTCAAACTCCTCCATCTATCCCCCCCTCGAAACAATTTACACTTATGCTGATGACATTCTCATCCTCCTCGAGACCGATTCGAACCTCACCAACCTGTCCAAAAACATATCCTCTTGTATACTGAACCTACAATCTAGGGCCCACACTGTGCAAATGAAATTGAACGAGTCCAAAACAAGACTTCTCTGGCTCGGCCCAAAACTAGACCAACTACCCACCTTCGTCCCACTACCCTCTGGCTCCACTCTGCAGCTTGAGTTTTCGAGCAACGTTCTGGGCATCATCATTGATTTCACTCTGTCCTTCAACGACCACCTCCAATCCTTGGTAAAAAAATGCTTTTTCAGCCTTCATATGCTGAGGAAATTCAGATCATGCTTCCATCAAAAACATTTTACCCTCCTTGTCCAATCCATCATCCTTTCCAGATTAGACTACTGCAACTCTATCTACTTAAGCCTAACTAAGAAAAACCTTCATAGACTTCAGCGGATTCAGAATGCCGCAGCCAAGCTCATCTTCGCTAAAAGTAAATTCGACCATGTCTCTCCACTCCTGTCCAAACTTCACTGTCTTCCAATAATCGCCAGGGTCCACTTTAAATGTGCCTGTCTAGCTTTCAAGATCCTACACTGTATCCTCCCTCCCTTTATCCCTCTTACTTGGAATTTTTCTAACCCTAATACCACCAGACCCCTCCACAAATTGAAACTTTCCTTCCCCTCGCTAAAAGGCATTTCCCGTTCAGGAAGGCTAGGATCCTCCCTCCCCTTCAAAATCACTGAGCTCTGGAACAACCTTACCTCCCCTCTTCGGAACTTGAGCTCTCTCCAAGTTTTCCGCAAACACCTGAAAACCTGGCTTTTCTCAAAAATGTAAGCCTTTCTCCAACTCTGGAGCCTCTCCCCTCTTCGGAACTTGAGCTCTCTCCAAGTTTTCTGCAAACATCTGAAAACCTGGCTTTTCTCAAAAATTGTAAGTCTCTCTCCAACTTTGATATCCCAAGTCCTCAAAATCTCTTCATATCTGGCTTCCCTAGTCCTCTAATTATTCTTCAGTCTTCGACCTCTAACCCTTTATTGTAGTTCCTTCCTATTACATCTCCTGTAAACCGTGCCGAGCTCTACGAATGTGGAGAAGATGCGGTATACAAACCTAAGGATTAGATTAGATTAAATAAGACTGACCAAGATGATAAAGGTGATAGAACTCCTCTCATATGAGGAAAGGCTAAGGAGGTTAGGGTTCTTCAGCTTGGAAAAGAAATGGCTAAGGGGAGATATAATTGAGGTCTACAAAATCCTGAGTGATGTAGATAGGTAAAAAATAAATCAAATTTTTACTCTTTCAAAAATTATGAAGACTAGGAGACTCTCAATGAAGTTACATGGAAATATCTTTAAAAAGAACAAAATGGAGAAAATATTTTTTTAGTGAACAAATAGTTAAGATCTGGAACTCATTGCTGGAGGTTGTGGTAACAGTGGTTAACGTAGCTGTATTTTAAAAAGGTTTGGACAAGTTCCTGTAGGAAAAGTCTGCTATTGAGAGAGATATGGTAGAAGCCACCACTTGCCCTGGGATCAGTAGCATGGAATGTTGTTACTATTTGGGTTTCTGCTAGGTACTCATGACCTGGATTGGCCACTGTGGAAACAGGATACTGGACTAGATAGACCATTGGGCTGATGCAGTATGGCTATTCATATATTCTTATAACTCAACAGGACACATCTTACATTTTGCTCTTAGGTCTCAATCTAGACCAGTCTTAACTCAATCTTTGGGACACAGCTAGCCAGTCAAGTTTTCAGGATACCTACAATTCATATGCATGAGATAGATCTGCATGCAGAACCTCCAGTCTGTGCAAATCTATCTCATGTATATTCATTGTGGATATCTTGAAAGCAGACTGGCTTGGTGTGTCCCAAGGACTTAGTTGAAAGCCTCTGATCTAGACAGTTGTTCAAGCAGTTGCACATATCCTCATATTAAAATAGAATCTGCTGTATAAATATATGCAGAATGATTTGGGGGATGACACTGTTGAGTTGACAGAGATGTGAATAAATCATTCAGTAGTGTGTCAAAGAAGCGTGGCATCTTGTAAATGATGTTGTATCCTTTGTACTCTCTAGAATACTCTCTTAAACTGCATCTGATTGAAGTTGACAACTTCATTTGGAGCATCACAAAATGCAATCAAAACTTTAAAAAAGAGGTTTGAATAAAACATGTAATCACAGCTTGAAAGTAACCTTCATGTCTAAAAGAATTACAATAAGAATTCCTTATGTTTACTGGGAATTTTAAGCAAATGAAGAGAAAACTGACAAATAAGATTTCAGGCATCTTGGGCCAATTTAGGAGTGGGCCTGCATAACAAGGCTGTCACTTCTGCATTACTCTGGGAAGGGGTAAATTCAGTAAGAATAAAGTGAAATAACTGAAAGCTTTAAAATTAAAAGGGGTGTGTATTCATAGCAGCTGCCTGGGAAGTTCTCTGCCACATCTGGTTGGAAGCAAGTGGGGAGGAGGCAGTTAGGAAAAAAAACTAAAAGTATAGAGTAGAACGAGGAAAGCAATATCAGATTCAGTAAGAGAATACGAGTGATATTGGCACCTCAGGGTTTGATGCAGATATCTAGTGCAGACAGTAGTGCATGGTCTGCGCACAATTGTACGGGTGCACATTGCAGATAAAAGCTTTGTGCAGAAGTAAACCCTGACCAAAAACCTAGTGTTAGACACTGGTGCACACCATATTAAAAATAATGGAAATGAGGCTATTAGCTATTCCACCCCCAATGCAGAAGACTTTAAAGAAAGCATAATGCAGGAACTTTTCCAAACCGGAAGAGAAGTAGAAGGGTTAGCTCAATCTAGTGTAAGAACATAAGAATTGCCATTCTGGGACAGACCAAAGGTCCATCAAGCTCAGTATCCTGTTTCTAACAGTGGCCAACCCATGTCCCAAGTACCTAGCTCGATTTAATGTATGTCTCTTCTTTTTGCTGTGAGTATAATAGTACCCTCAGCTTTTTTCATGGCCTCCACGAAGAACATGGGGAACAGTTTATCCTTTAAGGACCATATTTCATCAGTTATTGAAAAATGCTTTTACAAGCTGCATATGACATGTTCAGTTCAATCATTATTTTCCATTCAAGCCTTATGATCAATGATCCTTGCTATGGTTATTGCCAATAGAGATTACTGTAATTCTCTTCTCTCATGAATTCGGAATATTGAACTTTGATGTATGTAATTATTACAAAATACTGCTATGAAACTCATTAAAAGGTACACAAAGGTTGGATCATATAATTCCTTTATTCATAGTAGAATGCTGGCTTCCTGATAAATATAGAATCCAGTTTCAAATACTCATCTTAATATTCAAAATCAATAAATATGGAATCCTGATTCTCTCTTTAAATATCTTATACTATACACACCTCCCAGAAGCTTACATTTATCAAATCAGAATTGATCATACCTTCCTTTTGATACATTCATCTGCAATCTATTCAGGATTTTATATAAGAACATAAGAATAGCCTTACTGGCTCAGAGCAATGGGCCATCTTCACAGAGGCCAATCCAAGTCACAAGTACCTGGCAAAAAAACAAATAATAGCGGCATTCCATGCCACCGATCTGGACAAGCAGTGGCTTCTCCCATGTCTTTCTCAACAGCATATGGGCTTTTCCTCCAGGAACTTGTCCAAACCTTTTTTTTTTAACCAGCTACATTAAACGCTCTTACCACATCCTCTGACAATGCATTCTAGAGCTTAACTATTCTCTCAGTGAAAAAATATTTCCTCCATGAAGATCAAATTTATCTAACATTGATCATATTTATCTAACAAGATCTACTTCTAGTGAATCCATGTTGCCTTCAGTCCTGTAATCCACTGGATTCCAGAAACTTCACCATTCTGTTTTAAGTGTTTCCATTAATTTGCTTACCACAGAAGTCAGACTTATTGGCCTGTAATTCCCTACTTCTTCCTTACTCCCACTTTTGTGGAGAGGAACCACATCTGCCCTTCTCCAGTCCTCCATTACCACTCCTGACTCTAGAGACTCATTGAAAAGGTCAGTCAGTGGAGCCACCAGAACTTTCCTAAGTTCCTTCAGCACCCTCGGATGTAGACCATCTGGCCCCATCAATTTGCCTATGTTTAATTTAGCTAGCTCCTCATAAACACAACCCTTTGAAAATCCAGTTGGGTTTCCTCAATGAATATTGAGACGGGGCCAGGGGTAAGCCTAGCGCTGGCAACTCAGCTCCCACCCCAGGTGCAAGTATTAGCGCTCTTTGGAGGACCACTCTGGAATAAGCACAGAGGAAAAAAAACCCTCTCCACCAATAATTCACAGTTTCAAGTTTTATTATCCAGTTCACCTTTAACTGGTTCTAATACAGCCACACTGGCTGATGATGCTTGGAAGGATGCTTGAAAGGAAATTTATCACAAACAAAAGTTCTCTTTTACTGTCAGTCCTTGCTTCAATCAGGAAAGAAAAATAAAACAAAAATATTTCCCTTTAAACTGGATTTCTTACTCATAGTTCTACTGCCATGCTTTGCACAGTTCTGGGCAGCATTCTGGTTTCAAGAACTTATATACAAGCATTTAGCTCCACTCTTTTTAGGCTTGGCACAATTATTGTATGGTCCACTGTTTCTGCAGGAAGTTCTCCCCACCTGACTACCTGTATGTCAGTGCATACTACTGCTCTCCCCTGAGCGGGCACCTCTACCTCTTGAGCTGCATATATGTCATAACCTGCTGCGCGCTCATAAGCTCTAGTAGGGGCCTTGGCTTTATCAGACATTGATACCCATCTTAATGTCGGCTGCCAGCCTCTCCGTACTCTTCTCGGGTAATTCTGCTTTCTTTTGGTCCATGCCCCTAATATTTGGCTACCCGCCTGTATGCTTATATTATTATGGCCGGCTACTTGGAACTCTCCTCCCTGGGTTCTTAGCCAATCCTGACCTAATATCAGGGCATAAGGTAGGTTGTGTACTAGGGCCACTTGCAATGATACCGCTGCCCCTTCACTCTTCACATTCACTATCCGCACCGGGTATTTCTTTTTATCACCGTGGACACATCCTATCTCAACTTCCTTAAGGCTAGTGCTTTCAGAGATGTCACCTTTTATCTGTTGCCACAGGTCACTGGCCATAGCACTCTGTTCCGCCCCTGTGTCTAGTAAGGCAGTCACTGCTTTGTTTTGTACCCATACCTTCTGCACATAACCCCCCTGAGGGCTTCTCCTTACCTCAGTTGTTATGGTACAGTCTCTCCTCTGCCTGCATTCCCACTGTCGGTGTCCTCTTCCCCCACACTTGAAACATTGCACCCCTGTATTAGGTGTAAATTTCCTCTGGGTGTTACCCTGGGTTCTAGCAAATCTTTTCCCACTGGGTCCTATATCCCCAGATGTGTGTATCGGGATGGGTGTGGGTGGGTGTGCTCTAAAAGCAGGTCTCACAATATTTACCCTACTTTGGGCGTCCATGTACGCCTCTAACACTTGCAAAAGCCGTCCCATCATTTGTGCCTGTGCCTCCATTACATGTACAAAGTCCTTGTGGTGCCACTCTGCTGCTTCTTGGCTCGCCTGCCACAGACCTTGATTGGCGTCTATCACCTTCTTCAGCTCCTCGTTCTGCCTGTGACACTCCGCTGCCACTGCCACAAATGCTGAAGACTCCATCCTGGATCTGTGGAAATGAGAGACACAAACACTCGATCCAAGTGTGGTATCCTAACAATCACTGACCCCCCAGTACCACCCTCCTAGACCCTCTGTCTAGTGCGCTTACTGCAATACTGGTGAGTCTTCGCCTCTGTGCTCCTTACAGGGTGCACCGCCCTTCTTCCAGGACCTCCCGGCCCCCTCTGGTTCCACTGGAAACTCCAGGGATCGTCTGGTCACCGGCTTCACTCCTGGAACACTCTCCTGCGCTGCACTGCTGTGGATTCCTCCACTGTTGATCCAGCTGCTCCTCTGCAGGCTCCAAAACGCTGTCCTGAAGACTTCTAACTCCCAGTTCAGCAATCACTTCCAGAAGTTTAGTCCAACAAACTTTTCCTCCGGCAACATTAATCCACAGTTGAAAATCCAGAAGAACAAAAAAAAAAAAAAAAAATTTCCCACCTTGCTATGCCTTTCTTCACCTGAAGGAGGTACCAAATCCCACTCCTGATACCAAATTGTCACAACCCGGGCTCCTGTAAGGCGCAGCGAGCACCTGGGAATGTGACCAAAGCTGAAACCCGACGTGTCCCTTTCCACTAAGGGATCCTTCAGGTCTTTAGAACAGGCACATTCTAAACTTATCAGCATGCAAAGTATAAAGGCATCTTAGTCAGAAATGGCAAAGCAAAAATAAACTTTATTTCAACCACTGGTTGAATAAATCAAAAAAATATAGGCAACAGCCTTGTAGTTCAAGATGGACTGATATTGCATGAAATACAAAGGTTCACAATAATATAATCAGGCAGTTGAATCTGGGTCAGCACTGCCTTGTGTACAGTCCCCTGCTTCTGGACTTTAATCAGTCAAGAAGTACAGTTCTCTTCACCAGAGCAGTAATAATCAGATAAGTAATCAGATAAGTAATCCAACAGTCCAGAACACATAAGAATCACAGCATTATTCAGAGTTCAAAATCAAGCAAACGTTTCCCTCTAAACGTTGCTGTAGCAATCAGGCACAGCTGTGCAGGACCATCGAGATTTCCCAGCTGAATCATCATACAGGAAATACATTCAAAATGGTTTGTCAGAAAACACACACATTCCTGCTTTACAGAAAACCTCAAAAATGTGGCTTCCCAGGAGAGCTTCACTGGCTTCAAACGGGTAAGAGACAAGCTTGCAGCATAAAGAAATTAAATCCCAATCTTAGGCTTACTGGGTCTCCATGGGTGTTGGCAGAGTGTCAGCTCCTACACAACTTTCCTGCCCCTCCATGGCTTCTCCTTCTGGCTGTACTCCAGTGTCCCAGACAGGAGGTAACTCATCTGCCTCAGCATGGGACAGTCTGTGAGAGACTGCCTCCTCTCAGCTTCCCATTCTCCCGTCTCTCCTCTCTTCTCCTCATATGTCCCCTGTGCCTCGTTATATACTGTGGATAACCACTCCCCCTCTGAGAAGGTGGGGGGGGGAAGGGTTTTCCACACACCGGCTTGCTTCCTGCTATTACAGGCAGGTTTCTCCCTAGCCCTGATTTTAACAGGCTGTTCAAACTAGAGAGTTGCGCGGGGACAGAAATCCCACCCGTCCCCACCCGTCCCCGCCAAAATCCCACCCATCCCCACCCGTCCCCGTGAGGAATCCCTCCGTCCCCACCCGTCCCCGTGAGGAATCCCTCCGTCCCCACCCGTCCCCGCGAGGAATCCCCTCCGTCCCCACCCGTCCCCGCGAGGAATCCCCTCCGTCCCCACCCGTCCCCGCGAGGAATCCCCTCCGTCACCATCCTTCCCTATAAACTTCAGAAATAGTTATTTTATTTAATTATGCTACTGAATTAAAGGCTCTGGTAGAGACCCATTTACAAATAAGCAAAGAGACTATTAATTTGGAAATATTAATTGGGAAGAATACATACTTTGTAAATGGGTTTCTACCAGAACCTCTAATGTAAATATAAAATATAAATACTCAGCTGATGAGAACCCACAAACTGTCAGCTGAGGACTTCCTTTGCAGTTGGCCTGGGGTCCCTTTTGCCAAGCTTGGCAGGCAGCAGTAGCGTCCCTGAGTCACAGATGCTGGCACCTCAGTGGCTCATGGATGCTGCCAGCAACTGCTGCGCTTGGTGGAGGGGAGTTCTGACCATCTCTAGACGAGGTCCTCTGCTGGCGGTGCTTGGGGATCCCCACCAGTCACAGCAAGGGCCAACAAGTACTTCAACACTGTAGAAATAAAACCAGAAATGCATTTCCTTTTCTTTTGAACACAAAACAAAGATATCTGCCATATACATTTCCCAAGGCAGATGACTCTATGCAATGTCACCTCGGTAACAAAATACAAAAATAGACAAATACACCCCCTCCCTTTTTACTAAACCACAATAGTAGGTTTTAGCACAGGGAGTTACGCTGAATGCCTCGCGCTGCTCTCAATGCTCATAGGCTCCCTGCGCTAAAAAACAATATTGCGGTTTAGTAAAAGGGAGCCATAGTGCAAAATATAGACAGCAGATATAAATTCTCAAAACAGACACATTTTGATCACTAAATTGAAAATAAAATCATTTTTCCTATCTTTGCTGTTTGGTGATTTCATGAGTCTCTGGTTGCACTTTCTTCTTCTGACTGTGCATCCAATCTTTCTTCCTTTCTTTCAGCCTCCTGTATGTTTCCTCTCCTCCAGACCTCATTCTCTCCCCCAACTTTTTCTTTCTGTCTCCCTGTTCCCCCTTCTTTCTGTCTCTCTGTCTGCCCCCTTTCTTTCTTTCTCCGTGCCCTCCCCCAAGCCACTCGGTTTGCTGCCACCGCCATCGGGGAATAGTCCCCAAGCCACCGCTGTCCCAAGCTTTCCCTGCAGAAGCGTCGCGCTGACCAGCATTCCGCTCCCTGACGTCAATTCTGACGTAGGAGAGGAAGTTCCGGGCCAACAAGGCATTTCTCCTCATTCCATCCAGCCTGAGCCCCATCTCTCCTTGATCCAGCATTTCCCTTCTGTGTCTGTCAGAATTACCATTCCACCTATTTTCCAGCATCACCCTTCTTTGTGTCCATCTCACCTATATCCGTATCTCACCACTTTTTCAGAATCTTCATTTGTCTCTGTCCTTGTCTTTACCCCATATTCACCATTTGCCCTTTCAATGTCTTTATCTCCCCCCCCCCACACACACTTTTTCAGCATTACTTCTATGTCTCTATTTCACCTCCTCTTCATGTCCCCTCTGTATCTCTATCCTTATTCAGAAGGTCCTGCTTACCCTTTCTCTTCTTTGTGTCACTATCTCCATTTTCAGCTTTCCCCCTTTTTCCTTTGTTAATGCACCCTGTAGCCAGAATCTTTCCACCCTCTCTCCACTCCGGCCCAGCCCAGTATGAAATATTTCCTTTTGTTTCTCTCCCCTCTCTCTTCTCCTCCCTCACCCACGAGTCCTGCATCTGGCCCTCTCCCTTCTACCTGCACCTGGCAACACCCCCTTGCTCCGCGGCTCTCTTAAGCAACTCGTCAGCAGCGGTGATCAAGACAAGCTGCCGACATCGAGGCCTTCCCTCTACGAGTCCCACCTTTGTGGAAAAAGGAAGTTGAAACAAGCGGGACTCGCAGAGGGTAGGCTCTGACGTCAGAAGCTTGTGTCGATCGTTGTTGCCGAAGAGAGCCGCAGGTAGAAGGGAGAGGGAGATAGGAAGGCTGTAGAAGCTCCGGAGCATGACACCGAACCCGGCCAGGATGATTTCTTTTTCAGGCTGCTGCTGCCGCTGCCGCTGCCATCCCCCACCCGAAACAGCCTAATGCCGCGTCGGGAAATAGCCATGCTGAGCAGTGAGCTCAGCACGTACACAGATGAAAGCCTTGCTTGCTGATTGGTCCGGCGGCACGGTGGGGCGGGGCCGCCGGACCAATCAGCAAGCAAGGCTTTCATCTGTGTACGTGCTGAGCTCACTGCTCAACATGGCTATTTCCCGACCCGACGCCAGACTTGCATCGCCAGACTTGCATCGCCAGAATTTAGGTAGGTTGCCCCGTGGGAGTCCCGTGGGTCAGGGGGGCATCCCCGTGGGAGTCCCGTGGGCCAGGGGGCGTCCCCGTGGGAGTCCCGTGGGCCAGGGGGGGAACCCGCGGGATCCCCGCGGGACCCGCGGGATCCCCGCGATCCCCGTTCCCGTGCAGACCTCTAGTTCAAACTGAATAAGCTTTCTGACAGTGACAGGTCTGCATGGAGTGTAGGATTTTTCTCTTAATCTTATCCTGCCCTGTCTCTTCTACCTACATGTCAGAATCAGAGCAGAAGTCAGCTTCATCAATCAATTGGCAGGTCACCTGATCAGCCCTCCTGCATCTAGGTGCACTGTGAATACTCCTGATCACTGGGGCAAAACCCGGTACGGATTCGGGTTTGTTTTGGCCAAAACCCGAAACGGACCTGGGTTTGTCACAGAGGTTACAAAATTCGCAGACGATACCAAACTGTGCGGCAGAGTTAGGACCAGGGAGGAGTGTGAGGACCTACAAAGGGACCTGGACAAGCTGGAAGACTGGGCAAACAAATGGCAAATGCGCTTCAACGTGGACAAATGCAAGGTCATGCATATAGGGAAAAAGAACCCGTTGTTCAACTACAAATTGGGGGGGGGGGTATTGTTGGGAGACAGCAGACTCGAGAGAGACTTGGGTGTGCTGGTGGATGCATCACTGAAGCCATCTGCACAGTGCGCAGCAGCCTCGAAAAAAGCCAACAGGATGCTGGGCATCATAAAGAAGGGCATAACAACCAGAACACGGGAAGTCATCATGCCATTGTATCGAGCGATGGTGCGTCCGCATCTGGAATACTGCGTTCAGTATTGGTCGCCGCACCTCAAGAAGGACAAGAGTACAAAGGAGAGCAACGAAAATGGTAAAGGGGCTGGAACACTGCTCATACGCCGAGAGGCTGGATAGGCTGGGGCTCTTCTCTCTGGAGAAAAGGAGACTCAGGGGAGATATGATAGAGACCTTCAAGATCATGAGGGGCATAGAGAGGGTGGATAGGGACAGATTCTTCAGACTGAAGGGGACAGCAAATACGAGGGGGCATTCTGAGAAACTGAAGGGAGACAGGTTCAAAACAAATGCAAGGAAGTTTTTTTTCACCCAAAGGGAATGCGCTACCGGAGGAAGTGATCAGGCAGAGTACGGTACAGGGATTCAAGCAGGGATTGGATGGATTCCTGAGGGATAGAGGGATCGTGGGGTACTGAGTAAACCAACCTGGTCGTGCATGTGCAAGACCGGAGGGCTAGGACTTCGATAGGAGGGCAGAACTTAAATGGGAAACCAAGGTGGCAAGGGAGCCCCTTCTGATGATTCAGACAGGCCTTGACCTGTTTTTGGCCGCCGCAGGAGCGGACTGCTGGGCAGGATGGACCTGTGGTCTGACCCGGCAGAGGCACTGCTTATGTTCTTATGTTCTTATGTTCTTAAAGCAATTGTTCTGGACTCGTTGCACCTAATTTCTCTCTGATTCTATATAATTGCTGCTTCATTTAAAAGAAGGTTGGCACAATGTAATTATAAGTTATTTTATTAGATATCAAAAATACTTAGATATCTGACATGCAAGTTCTAAAAATAGTTACAAATTCTTCTAATGATTATTCATAAATATATTTCTAAAACACTAAAGTAAATACAAGAAATATGTACAAAACCTAAGTTTATATATGATTATTTAGAAAAGTTTCCTGATAAGAACTATAAAACAGCCACTATCTCGTTAGCTAAATTAATACTTGTCCCAGAATTAGCCAACCCTTAGCAAAGAAAATATCAATGACTAACTTATTCCAGATCTGAAGGAGATTTACATCCTCACCCTTTCTCCAGCTGTTCAGGCAGCGTTACATGGGTAGAAATTTCCCAGCTTCAAGCTTCCAGTTTCAAACTTGATCGAATCAATTTCAGGTTATTTCAGTGCACACAGCAGGTATCAGTTTGACAACAGTTCAAAAGATATTCAGCTGCAGAGTTCTTCCTTTCTTTGGCTTAGCACATAGATCAGTCCTTTTATAACTGATAAATAGTCCTTTATCAGAGATGTGCTAGCCGTCCAGGAAGTCTTTTTCTCTTTCCTTCTCTCTCCCTCAGCTTCAGTACTCAGCTCCTTCTCATATTCAGGATCTTTTCCACATCCCTGACATACTCAGGTGACCACCTGACCAATAGGCATTATCCCGATCAGGGACGAGACCCAAAGAGGGTGAATAGGCTTCTTTATGTACCTTCTTTCAAGGTTAATATAGCATATCTAGCCAAGATGACTTGCTTCTACATACTTTTTCAAGTTGAACTCTAGCACAGCAAAATCCATAGTCTTTGGCCTCCTTTTACATCTTTGGCCTCCTTTTACGTCGGGAGCAGAGTGGGCCATTCAACGCGGCCATTCAGTGTGGCTCCCTGTGCTAGAAACTGCTATCGCAGTTTCATAAATGAGGGGTTTGTTTCTAAGCAAAGATGGATTTAGTAAAATAGTGTCAAACCTATCTAGGCCTTAAGCCTTTGAAAGGACAATGATGCAACACTCCTACAGTTTCCCCCCTTTGAAGGAAAAATAACTACAATGGAGTTTATGTTGCCTTCAACCTAACAAAAATATAAAGGAAAGGTTAAATCAGGATATGTGTATAAGCCTAAGACTTAAATGCATTTTGCATAAAATCAAACTTTTAGAATAACCAAATTAGTGGATTTCAGAAATAAAATTAAACTTCAGTAAATCATAAAGACACAGTCTAATAGGTACATTAATGAACCTAAAGCAATCAAAATTGATTGTTAACAACTGATAAAGTGTTATAATAATTAGGATTACCAGATTTTCCCAAAGGAAAATCTGGACCCATGGCCATGCTCCCAGCCCCACCCAGTTCTGCCCCATTCCACCTGTGCCATGCCCCGTTCTGCTCCCAGCCCCCACCCCCAGATAGCATCCACACATATGCGATGCAATTACATCATGCATATGCGCGCATGAATGTGATGTCACCGCATTGCGGTCACACATGTGCGGATGCCCCTTCCTGATGCGATTTTGATGGGAAGCTTACAATTATTTGCCAATGCCTTCCTATGCTAAGGCTTATTCCTGCTGATATTCTCCTTTTAAGATATTTTTTTTTTTTTTTTACAGTAATGTATGATTTAAAGCCTGCTTGTATTTCTGAATTGATTGAATTTGCATTTTATCCCTGTTCATAACAGGGACAATTATGATGTTGTTTAGATATGTCTATATTATATGTGGTAATCGCAGGGAAACAAGATTTTATGTATGTGATATGGAAACCGCATAATTTTATGCGGTATTGGCAGGATAGAAGACACTAATGTAATGCATATAAAGTTTTAAATAAATAAATAAAACCCAGACAAAGTGCTGGGTTTTGAAAAGCTGTCCGGACCCTTGGACATGTCCTCGAAAAGGAGGACATGTCCCAGGAAATATGGACATCTGGTAGCCCTAATCATAATGTCTTAACACATGTAACAAGAATCAAAGCTAAATACAAGACTATATAATGCATGCCAAAGAAGTTAGTTAATGACAATCACAAATCCAACTGAGTAGAAGATTACTCTGGCATATTTGCAACAAAATCTTGAAGTTTCATAGTCTCAGAAATGGGTATACAATGAAGCTGACGTCGCTGGAGGAAAACTTCTCGAGCCAAGAAGATGAAAAACAGGAACAAGATGATCAGACAGGTAGAAATAAGAACAGCAGTAGATAAGATATGTAGACCATAATTACCAATAACTCCGTAGACTCCAGTAGAGACAGTGCATGCAAATATCTCTCATGAGTATTGTGGCAGGGGGTAGGCAAAAGCCTTGGCTCGCCTCTACCACAACCAAACACCAGGCCAGGTGGTAGCCTTGGAATTGCCAAATTGGAATTGAGGTGCAATAAAGAGTCCCGCATCCAAAAATCTCTTAAACAAGGTTCATGTATTAGATTTTCTTCTGTGACCAAACCAAACAGTTCCATTCATGGAATAATGCCCTCATAAAGTTCCATAGCTCTGACAATAATTCAAACAAAAACTCTTCAGGCAGAACATAGTAACATAGTAGATGACGGCAGATAAAGACCCGAATGGTCCATCCAGTCTGCCCAACCTGATTCAATTTAAATTTTAAAATTTTTTCTTCTTAGCTATTTCTGGGCAAGAATCCAAAGCTCTACCCGGTACTGTGCTTGGGTTCCTACTGCCGAAATCTCCGTTAAAACCTATTCCAGCCTATCTACACTCTCCCAGCCATTGAAGCCCTCCCCAGCCCATCCTCCACCAAATGGCCATATACAGACACAGACCGTGCAAGTCTGTCCAGTACTGGCCTTAGTTCAATATTTAATATTATTTTCTGATTCTAGATCCTCTGTGTTCATCCCACGCTTCTTTGAACTCAGTCACTGTTTTCCTCTCCACCACCTCTCTCGGGAGCGCTTTCCAGGCATCCACCACCCTCTCCGTAAAGTAGAATTTCCTAACATTAGAAACATAGAAACATAGAAACATGGTGGCAGAAAAGGGCTATAGATGTATATAACGTGATTTTAATCAAGGGAAAAAAGACCTCAAAATACCCCTAAAGTGTGATCAATAAAGTCACAAATATTTCGGGGTTAGGTATCATCACCGGTCAAAAACCCTTGAATTTTTAATATTTTTAATTTTAATTGATTTTTAGTATTTTAAAACATTTTTTCTATTATTGTAAATATAGTATATATCTATTTCATGTTTGCATTTTCCTTCTCTGAACAATTGAGCATTTAAATGACCAGCAACTATTGGTTTAATACCGTAATAATCATCATGCTTATATTTAAATGATAGTAAGCACTTATCTTTGATAACCCAACGGAGGCCCGGTCCGTTTCGCACTAATGGGCTTCTTCAGGGGTAATGAAAAGGCTTGTTAAATTGCCAGTTGAATTTCCATTTTGCTCAAAGATCGTTAGTGAGACTTTCATCGACTCCTCACCGAAGTATTCGCTCTCGAATTTACTCCCTTAAAGATCCCACGTGAGCATCCCATTTACTCTTAAAATCCTTCACGCTGCTGGCTTCAACAACCTGCAGTGGGAGTTTGTTCCACTGATCCACCACTCTTTCGGTGAAGAAGTACTTTCTGGAGTCTCCTTGAAACTTCCCTCCTCTGATCTTCAGCGGATGCCCTCTGGTGGTCGAGGGACCCATAAGACAGAAGATATCATCTTCCGACTCAATGCGACCCGTGATGTACTTAAACGTTTCAATCATGTCTCCCCTTTCTCTTCGTTCCTCAAGTGAGTACAGTCGCAACTTCTTTAGTCTTTCTTCATACGTTAGATCCTTTAGCCCCGAGACCATCCTGGTGGCCATTCGCTGAACCGACTCGATCCTCAGCATGTCTTTACGGTAGTGTGGTCTCCAGAATTGAACACAGTACTCCAAGTGAGGCCTCACCATGGATCTGTACAATGGCATAATGACTTCAGGTCGCCTGCTGACAAAACCTCTGCGGATACAACCCATCATTTGTCTTGCCCTGGAGGAAGCCTTCTCCACTTGATTGGCAGCCTTCATGTCATCACTAATAATCACTCCTAGATCACGTTCTTCCTTGGTCCTAACCAAGGTCTCTCCATTTAGTGTATAAGTTCTGAGCGGGTTTCTCTTACCCAGGTGCATTACCTTGCATTTTTTAGCATTGAAGCCCAACTGCCAAGTCGTTGACCATCTTTCCAGCAGTAGTAAGTCCTGTGTCATATTGTCAGGTAATAAGCTGTTGCCTACAATGTTGCAAATTTTGGCGTCATCGGCGAACAGTGATACCTTTCCCCTAAGCCCTTGCGTCATATCTCTTATGAATAAGTTGAATAAAATCGGGCCCAAGACTGAGCCCTGCGGTACTCCACTGAGCACGTCCGACGCTTCTGATGGGGTACCGTTCACCACCACCCTCTGTACTCTACCGCTCAGCCAGTCCCCAACCCATATAGTTAGAGTGTCTCCCAAGCCCATTGATTTCAGCTTGTTCAATAACCTTCGGTGTGGGACGCTATCAAATGCTTTGCTGAAGTCCAAATACACCACGTCCAGTGCCTCCCCGGCATCCAGTTGTCTAGTAACCCAGTCAAAAAAGCTAATAAGATTGGATTGGCAGGATCTACCCTGAGTGAACCCGTGTTGGTGGGAATCACGTAGATTTTCCTCATCTAGGATTGTGTCAAGATTCCGCTTGATCAGTGTTTCCATGACTTTACACACTATAGACGTGAGACTCACTGGCCTGTAGTTTGCTGTCTCTGTCTTGCTGCCCTTTTTGTGGAGTGGGATTAC
This sequence comes from Geotrypetes seraphini, assembly GCF_902459505.1. Classification (NCBI taxonomy): domain Eukaryota; kingdom Metazoa; phylum Chordata; class Amphibia; order Gymnophiona; family Dermophiidae; genus Geotrypetes; species Geotrypetes seraphini. Next base: position 60,470,577 of record NC_047090.1, on the reverse strand, counting down.
GTTGGCGGTTTTCCAGTCCAAGGGGACTCTTCCTGTGCATAGGGAAAGATTGAAAAGCACAGATAATGGTTCCGCCAGGACTTCACATAACTCCCTGAGTACCCTGGGGTGTAGGTTGTCTGGTCCCATGGCTTTGTTCACTTTGAGTCTTGATAGTTCGCTGTAGACGCTATCTGGCGTAAATTCGAAATCCTGAAACGGGTCTTTCTGGTTATCTCCCGTCTGAAGCTGTGGACCGTCTCCCGGTGCCTCACATGTGAAGACTGAACAGAAATATTTGTTCAGTAGTTCTGCCTTGGCAGAATCCGATTCTGCAAAGTTACCATCCGATTGCTTCAGGCGTACAATCCCATCTTTGTTTCTTTTCCTGTCACTAATATAGCTAAAGAAAGATTTATCTCCTTTCTTAATGTTCTGTGCTAGATTTTCCTCCATTTGGATTTTGGCCTCTCTGACTGCTTTTTTGACAGCTCTGGATCTGTCTAGATAGTCCTCTTTCGCCTCCTGTTTTCCTAAATGTTTGTAGGCGATATATGCTTCTTTTTTCTTTTTAACTAGGTCTGAAATATCTTTGCTGAACCATTGGGGTTTTTTGTTTCTCCTGCGTTTACTTACTGTTCTTATGTAGCGGGTTGTCGCTTCATGTAGGATGGACTTTAGAGTCGACCACATATCCTCCACATTGTCAGCTTTTACCTGTTTATATAGCTCTTGATGGATAAATTCTCTCATGCGGTTGAAGTCTGTGCCTCTAAAGTTGAGAACCCTCGTTGCTGTGTGTGACTTAGGGAAACCCTTCTCGAGGTTGAGCCATACCATATTATGGTCGCTGGAGGCCAGTGTATCACCTACTGAGACTTCCGAGACGCTATCTCCGTTGGTGAGTACTAGGTCTAGTATTGCCTGGTTCCTGGTGGGCTCCGATACCAATTGCTTGAGACGTGCACCCTTTATGGAGGTTAAAATTCTTTTGCTGCTACTTGTAGTCGTGGAGAGTGTGTTCCAATCTGTATCAGGCATGTTGAAGTCTCCTAGTATTACTGTGTCTCCACGCAGTGTGATATTCTCTATGTCCTCTATTAATTCCATGTCTTGGTCTTCCTGTTGCCTGGGGGGTCTGTATATCACGCCAAGGTATAGGCATTTTTCATACCCTCTGGCTAGGTTCACCCAGAGGGATTCCCCGGTGTAACTAACATCTGTGATTCTGATAGTTTTGATGCTCTCCTTAGTGTACAGTGCTACGCCTCCTCCCATTTTACCCTCTCTGTCGCAACGAAGTAAGTTGTAGCCCGGTATAACCATATCCCACCCATGCGAGTCCGTGAACCAGGTTTCAGATATCGCTATTACATCCAGATCGGCATTTATTATTTCAGTCTACAATTCTAGAAGTTTATTTCCCAGGCTGTGTGCATTTACATACATAGCCTTCCATATCTGTGAAGAGTTTCCCTTATGAGTTTGTGTGTCTCCCAAATTAACATTGATAATTTTCCCTGACTTATTGTTGATGTTATTGGTACCTACCTTAGACTCAGAAGTGTGGGTGTGATTTGCCTCCTCAGGGTGGTTTCTTACTGCTCTGGGATATAAGTATGTACCCTCCCCCAACTTACCAACTAGTTTAAAGCCCTGTGGAGTAGGCGGGCCAGTCGATGTCCAAATATGTTCTTACCTCTCCTGGTTAGGTGGAGTCCGTCTGGTCCTTGTAGTCCCTGGAGCGTCTCGCCGTGGTCTAAGAATCCAAAGTTCATCTCTATGCACCATTCACGGAGCCATTCATTAGTCCGTTGGATACGCTCTTCCCTGGCTCTGCCTTTGTTTCTTACTGGTAGAATTGACGAGAAGACCACATGTGCTCCTATCTTCTTCAATTTCTCTCCCAGTGCTCCAAAGTCTCTGGGAATATTCTCCATGGTATTCTTTGCAGTGTCGTTTGTGCCTACATGGATGAGAAACATGGGAAAATGATCATTAGGTTTTAGAAGTTTGTCAAGACTTGTGTTGATATCTCGGATCCTGGCTCCGGGGAGACAGCAGACCTCTCTTGACTGCAAATTAGGCCTGCAAATTGGTCCCTCGGTGCCCCTTAGCATGGAGTCTCCTATGACTACCACTCTTCGTTCCTTCCGGGGGGGCTGGTCCGCGGGCCCTGGATTTGAAGTTGCGAGCTGGGTATCCTCCTGGGCCCCCTCTGCTATTTCCTCGGAGGTTCCTTCTTGCAAGATCTGAAATCTTTTGCTGAGAGTGAGTTGTGGTATTGTTGTAGAAGTACCCTGTTGGGGAGAAAAAGAAGAAGAAAGTGAGAATGAGGTGGGTTTTCTTTGTTTGCTCGTAGAGGATGTTACCAGTTGCCAAGGGCCGGCATCTCTAATCATCTCCTGTACTCCAATCGTTGTATTTAGGGTTGTGGGTTTGGGCGTGTTGAAGATGGACCTGTCGTGGGTTCTCTCTGTGATGTGTGACAGTTCCAGGATGGCATCATCGATAAACGCCTCGTCCTCATTGCCTTTGAATCTACCACCCCTCAACCTCAAATTATGTCCTCTGGTTTTACCATTTTCCTTTCTCTGGAAAAGATTTTGTTCTATGTTAAGCCCCTTTTATATCCTGCTTAGCAAGTCTTTTAACCTTGCTTCTATAAGTCCCTTAGAAGAAGTGGGAAAGTAAAGCAGGTACCCTTCCGCCACAGTTTTTCAAAGCCCTACAAGTGTGCATGCACAATCTTAAAAACATGCAATTTACTTGTCTTTTTAAGCTTTATTTGGACAGCAAGTTTAGGTTTAAGAATTCTTTACATTCATGCAGACCAGGGCAGAAAACATCTTTCATTGTAACATAAACTTTAGCTTTAAAGGAATTTTTCCTTTCAATCAGTGACACCTGGTTCATGTTGCCACTGTATTACTGAATCTTCTTCCACGTTAGGATCCCATGAAAAGTCACACTCCATGCTATCGTTTCCCACAGAGTTAGATTCCCACTTCTCAGAGTCTGGAGTTAATTCTGAGCTAGAGATTTCTGTGTCTGGAGCCCTAACCTGACTGGCATGCTTGGCTGCAAAAATCACAAAGGTGACCAATTGGTGTTCAGTCTCTTTTTTATTGAGATGGACTAGATACGATCGTGTTTCGGCCCACAAAGGGCCTGCCTCAGGAGTCTTTTTATAATCAAATCGTATAAAATCCACAACAATTCATTACATTCTATAGAAAACTGCAGCTCAATTAACTAGTGTCTGCTGCTGCCCGCGGTTAGTAGAAAAAGACTTGTGGATTTTAGGTACAGTATAGAAAACAGGAGTTCTAGGATGAGATAGTTGCAAAAACCGTCTCTCTACTCTTGTAATTATATCTTGAGAAAAAGCTTCTCAAACAAATTGAGAAATAGTATCTTGAAGATCCTTCAAAGGATCACTTGGTAAAGGAATATAATTGTTAACGTCACACAAGTCTCTAATCTCCCCTCCTGGGAGACCCATTGTTTCCTTAAAAAACACCATCTCGGAAACCTTATTTCAATTTTTGGATTCCTTTCTTCAACCTTTTGTGAGCAAGGCGAAATCCTATATAAAAGATACTACTGATTTTTTATCCAAACTCCAGGATCTTCACGCAGATACTTTTAGTGTGGAGGTCTACCTTGTGACTCTTGATGTGGTAGCACTCTACAAGATGATAAAACAGACCCTTCAGTCCCGCCAGCCTCCCATTAGAGTCACCACTTCCTTTCTTATGGACCTTACAAATTTGGTTCTTACAAAAAATTATTTTAGATTCAATACATCTTTTTACCTACAATGCCAAGGGGTAGCCATGGGGACAACTGCTGCCCCTAGCATTGTGAACCTATTTATGTCATAATTCAAAGAAGACCAACTTTATTCTAATGTACGTTTCAAGCATATTCGATACTGGATTCGTTTCAATGATGATATCTTTTTTGTTTGGACCTCTACTCAAGAACATCTGACAGCCTTTGTATCTTGGATTAATTCTTTGACTCCCTCCTTATGTTTCAATGTAACCTGCAATCAACGTTCTATTACATTTCTTGATACCACAATGTTCCTGGAGAGGGGGGGGGGGGATGCAAACTACAGTTCATCGCAAACCCACGGCAAGAAATAATTGTTTGTCTTTTTACAGTTGTCACCACAGATGTTTAAAATCTGCTATACCCGATGGCCAGTTTCTATGGGCCAGAAGAATATGTACTACTGATACAGACTTCAAAAGAGAGGCAAAATTGTTGCAAGAAAAATTCTTGTCCCGAGACTATCCTCAATCGGTTATACAGAAAGCCTATTTAAGAGCTTGGCATGCAAATAGGGAGCTTCTGTTAACGAAAAGGACTAAAGAATTTTCTTCAAATCATGTTTGTGTTCTCTCACATTCTACTCAATCGTCTGCGATTGCCCGCAATATACGATCTTACTGGCATGTACTTCAACTTCACCAGGCATTTCAGGAGAATCCCTGCATTGCTTTTTCTTGAGGCAAAAACCTTTCTGAACATCTAGTATCCTCTGATTTCAGATTTAAATATCATCATCAATTGAGAAGGGGTTATCATTCCCCTTGTGGTCACTGTTCTCATTGTGACACCTAATGTGTTGGTACTCATTGGCAGTGGCGTACCTAGGGTATGTGGCACCCGGGGCCCATCATTTTTTGACACCCCCCCCCCCCCCCCATGTAAAAATTTTTTTTTTTTTTTTTTTTTTTTTTGCAATAACCATGAAATGGAATAAATGGTCAGAATAGAAACAGGCAGTGAAAATTTTCTTTTATTGAACCTCATATATGTAACCATTATTCCAAACATAACATAACATAAATTATGTCTAAATTGTCATGACATTAGAAGTACATATGGAGTAGTTGCAGGTGATGCTTGGGATAGTTCTGATTGTGTTAGTTCGGTTTTATGTGTTTTTTGAATAGAAGGGTTTTTATTTCTTTTTGAAGGTTTTGCAGTCTGTGGTTGATATCAATTGGTTGTAGAGTTGGGGGTCGAGTGTTGCAGCTCGAATGGCTAGGAGGTTGTCGAACAGTTTTTTTCTTTTGACGTTTTTGGTTGGAGGGTGTGTGAATGGTGCACAAGTTCTCCTATGTCTGTTTGAAGTGGATTCAATTATTTAGCTGAAGAAATTAGTTACCCCCCCATTCCACACACATTAATTCTCTTCCATTTTTGTTCCCATTATAAAAAACACTGATAAGTTCCCAGAAAAAAAATACATTAAAATAAGAAGTGAAAACAAAGGCCCCTACAGATGAGAACATAACATAAGAATAGCCTAACTGGGTCAGACCAATGGTCCATCATGCCCAGTAGCCCATTCTCATGGTAGCCAATCCAGGACACTAATACCTGGTCAAAACCCAAAGAGTAGCAACATTCCATGCTACCGATCCAGGGCAAGCAGACACTTCCCCCATGTCTTAATAACAGATTATGGACTTTTCCTCCAGGAATTTGTCCAAATCTTTCTTAAAACCAGCTACACTATCTGCTTTTACCATAACTTCTGGCCACTTCATTTTTAAGTTTAGATCTTTCCTTTCAAACAGAGACCTTGCTAGATGTCAAATACAGCACAAGGTAACTTCACATGGACTTAGCTGTGCAGGAAATGTGAATCTCCTCATACACCCACCATATAGTGCAAAAATGTGCAAAGGTCTGTTTTTTTCTTTCAATCACTACATAGCCTAATGCCACACAAGCAGCGCTGTTACAAACATATTCTGTAGGTCAATGCTAAGGATAACAAAGTTTCCTTCCTTGGACCAGAAGGAGATAAACCACTGGAAGAGATCCCAAAACAACACCCAAAGACCCACTCAGTGTGTGAATCAGTTGAGTGGAGTGGACTAACTGGGGGGTGGAAATGGGCCCGGAGTTTGCTCAGCAGAATTTCCCAGACCACCTCTTCCTCTCAACACATTGACACGCTGCCACCATCACCACTAGGAACACCTCACTGGGTAGGCCAGCTATGCTATAAACTTTATAAAACACATTATTATATTTTCTTATAAAGCACATATTTTAACTGACCTCTCTGACATCCTCAGCCTTTCCATTCACAAAAATAGAAGGAAGAAAAGTTCCCATTTCCTGCTGTCTCATGTCCCCGGCCTATACAATATTTTTTTTCTGCAGACCCTTCAAAAGTCTGACCAAATCCTCGTTTCACTTGCATTATAAAGTACTGAGGATGCCATCTCTCCCCAATCCCAGGTCCTAAAGTCTAAGACAGTAGCGCAAACTAATGCTGCCAGATACAGGAAAAAAAAATTTTGATTCGATTCAGCCCTATTGAATTGGTTTTTCAATTCGATTTTCCTGCCCAGTTGGGTGATTTTTTTCAAAACTCCTGGTGGGTTTTATAGCTTTTTCACCCCCTTTGGCTTCTCCTAACCACACTGGCGCTGTGGTGTAAATAAAATAAAGAAACAAAAAGGACTTTTCCTCTTTCTGTTAAATCCTAGCTCACGTTTGCAGTCCAACACCAGCTCTGGCAGGATACACATTTCAAATCTGACATGTTATAATCACAAAACAGAAAATAAAATTAATTTTTCTACCTTTTGTTGTCTGGTTATATTTCAAATCTTGTTGGTCCAAGGCTCTGGTTTTCTTCTGATAACTTGCTTGCCAGGGTCTCCTTCTTTCTGCATGCTAACCATCCATCTGCCAACTCTGTCCTCCCTTTCCATTTCCCTTCCCTTCCCAGGAAGTCTGGTATCTTTCCTTTTTTTCATCTCCCTCCACAGATCCACCTTTTCTTAAATACCCTTTCATCCGGCATCTCTCCCTCCTTCCCCACCATCCCAGAGTCCACCATCTCTCCCTTTCTTTTCCTAATTACCCTCCTATCCAGTATCTCTATCCCTCCTCCACACCATCCCTTGTGTCCAATTTCTCTCCCTTTCTGTTCCTTCCCTCCCTAAATCCCATGGTCCATCATCTCTCTCCCTCTCCTCTATTTTCAGACCCATTATTTCTTCCCCCCCCCAAAGTTTGGCATATGCATGTCTCTTTGAACACCCCCTTCCCTCCGTGTACTTCTAAATCATGGTCCCCCTCCAAAGGCCTGTCCCCCCTTAAAGGTCTGCCTGTCCCACCTTGAAGGCCTGCACCCCCCTTGAAGGCCTGTCCCTTCCCCTTGTAGGCCTGTCCCCCCCTTGAAGGCCTGCCTGCCTGTCCCCCCCTTGAAGGTCTGCACCCCCCGAAAGCCTGCACCCCCCCCGAAGGCCTGTCCCCCACTTGAAGGCCTGTCCCTCCCCCTTGTAGCTTCTCCCCCCCCCTTGTAGGCCTGTCCCCCCTTGAAGGCCTGTCCCCCCTTGAAGGCCTGTCCCCCCTTGAAGGCCTGCACCCCCTTGAAGGCCTGCACCACCCCCCCTCGAAGGCCTGCACTCCCTTGAAGGTCTGCACCCCCCCCCCCCCCCGGAAGGCCTGTCCCCCACTTGAAGGCTTGTACCACCCCCTTGTAGCTTCTCCCCCCCTTGTAGGCCTGTCCCCCCCTTGAAGGCCTGCCTGCCTGCCTTTCCCCCCCTTGAAGGCCTGCACCCCCTTGAAGGACTGCACCCCCCCCGAAGGCCTGCACTCCCTTGAAGGTCTGCACCCCCCCCGAAGGCCTGTCCCCCCCTTGAAGGCCTGTCCCCCCCTTGTAGGCCTGTCCCCCCCTTGTAGGCCTGTCCCCCCTTTAAGGCCTGCCTGCCTGCCTTTCCCCCCCTTGAAGGCCTGTCTCCCCCTTGAAGGCTTGCACCCCCCTTGAAGGCCTGCACCCCCCCTTGAAGGCCTGTCCCCCCCCCTTGAAGGCCTGTCCCCCCCCCCTTGTAGGCCTGTCCCCCCCCTTGTAGGCCTGTCCCCCCCTTGAAGGCCTGCCTGCCTTTCCCCCCTTGAAGGCCTGTTCCCCCCCTTGAAGGCCTGCACCCCCTTGAAGGTCTGCACCCCCCCAAAGGCCTACACCCCCCCCGAAGGCCTGCACCCCCCTGAAGGCCTGCCTGCCCCCCTTGAAGGCCTGCACCCCTTGAAGGTCTGCACCCCCCCCGAAGGCCTGTCCCCCCTTGAAGGCCTGCCTGCCTGCCTGTCACCCCCTCCCCCTTGAAAGCCTGCTTGCCTGCCCGCCCGCCCCACCCTGAAGGCCTGATGCCCCGACCCACCCCGAAGGACCGCTCGCCCCCCTGGCCTCCCCGCACCACCTATGAAGCAGCCGCAGCAGGATCGCGAAGTCAGCGTCAGCGATCCCTGCGCTGCTTCCTGCGCCACGGTCCCGCCCCTCCTCTGACGTCAGAGGAGGGGCGGGATCGCGGCGCAGGAAGCAGCGCAGGGATGCTGACGCTGACTTCGCGATCCTGCTGCGGGCTGCTTCACAGGTGGTGCAGGAAAGTCAGTGGGGCGAGCGGTCCTTCGGAGGTGGCGGGGGACTGAACGGCAAGGCCGGGAACACCCCCTTAGGGCTGGCACCCGGGGCGGCCCGCCCCCCCCGCCACCCCCTAGGTACGCCACTGCTCATTGGGTTCATCCTACCACAGGGAGGTCCTATAATTTGCAGGCTGAAACATCTTGCGCTTCCATTTTTGTGATTTATGTTATCTCCTGCCCTTGTGGTCTTATTTATGTGGGGTGTACATCTAGAGCAGGGGTCTCAAAGTCCCTCCTTGAGGGCTGCAATCCAGTCGGGTTTTCAGGATTTCCGCAATGAATATGCATGAGATCTATGTGCATGCACTGCTTTCAATGCATATTCATTGGGAAATCCTGAAAACCCGACTGGATTGCGGCCCTCAAGGAGGGACTTTGAGATCCCTGATCTAGAGCTATAAAAACCAGACTAACAGAACACCGGAGTTGTCTGAAGACTGAGAAACATGCAGCTCCCATGGTTCCCCATAGCATTCAACATCATCGCAAATTTGCCGACCTGATGTGGTGCGTTTTGGTGCAAATACCTGTCTCTTTTGAGGGAGCCAAAATGTCCCACTTGTTGTTGAGAGAAAATTTCTGGATCTTCCATTTAAAATCCAGTTAGCAGTACCTACCTTTATATACGAGCAAGATAGTATTCAACTTGCTGAATATTTTGAATTTCAACATAAAACAAATCACTCTTCACTAGGCACTATTATTAGAGAAATTAAGAGACTCAAGGACCCTGGTTGTGAAATGTTTGTGAGTTAATATCCACATTGATACCAAGGTCATAATATTAGGGACAAGTTTTACTATGACCTTGATTCAAATATTTATGTGTAGCATGTTAAATCCTTTTTAAACACGCACATAAATATTCCACCAAGGTTTACAATAGAACATTTTTATCACAACTTTTACTGCATATGCCACAGAGAAAGTAATAAGAGCTGGTCATGTTCGAGGTCGTGTGGGATGTAATCTTGGGGAAGATGAGATGTACAGGAATGTATCCTAAGAAACTGCCAGGGGGAAGCAGAAATGCAACTCCAAGCAAAAAATGCATCTGTAATTGGATTAGAAGCTATGGGGTGTCGAAAAGTTCTAGAAAGCATTTAGAAATCAATAAATGATTGCTCTACTTCTTGCAAGTAGGCCTTTTACAAGGTAATTAATTGTAACTAATAATTAATAATAGGCTCTGTCAGGCAACCATTCACAGATGTGTCAGAAGACCACTTGCCAGCAGTGCTTTTCCTTTCAGCCTATAGTTTGTCTGTTTGTGCCTTCCACTAATTTTTTTTCCTGCAGTTCAAAAAGATAAGCTTCATAATTAAAGTTACTTTTCTTCTGAAGACATTTGTTTTCATAGTCTCTGTATTAGATGAAAGAACAAGATTGTTTTTTGTTGTTTTTTTTTTTAATTTACACAATATTAAGGAGGTTTCAGTAGTTTGTCCTCTTGGCAGCTTTTTTAAAATTCAGAATATTATAGTCTTTATTCATCAGAGCTGGTAAATATATCTGTGCTAGAAATGTCTCTATGTCCAAAGCAGGGGTGAATAGGGAACTTATAAAGCCACATTATAGCTCTAACACATGTTATTTGCCCCTTAATGCAAGTTAAAGGGCTCTAACATGCATGGGAATTCATGTTGCTTTGCATTATATAGTAAGGCACAAAACAAGTGAATGCATACTAAACACTAGAGATGTCAAGTGTGAACCTTCCAAAAAGTGAGATTAGAAACATGATAGCAGATAAAGGCCAAATGGTCCATCCAGTCTGCCCATCCGCAGTAACCATTATCTCTTTCTCTCTCTAAGAGATCCCATGTGCCTATCCCACGCTCTCTTGAATTCAGACACAGTTTCTGTCTCCACCACCTCTTCCAGGAGACTGTTCCATGCATCTACCACCCTTTCTGTAAAAAAGTATTTCCTTAGATTACTCCTGAGCCTATCACCTCTTTTTTCATCCTATGCTCTCTCATTCCAGAGCTTATTTTCAAATGAAAGAGACTCGACTCATGTGCATTTAAATCACGTAGGTATTTAAAAACCTATATCATATCTTCTCCTCTCACCTTTCCTCCAAAGTAGGCAGATTGAGATCTTTAAGTCTGTCCCTATATGCCTCATGATGAAGACCATGCACCATTTTAGTAGCCTTTCTCTGGACTGACTCATAAGAACATAAGAACATAAGAAGTTGCCTCCGCTGAGTCAGACCAGAGGTCCATCTCGCCCAGCGGTCCGCTCCCGCGGCAGCTCATCAGGCCCACTGCCTGAACAGTGGTCTCTGACTAATTTTACAAATTACCTCTAATCCTATCCCTATAACCTTACCTCTACTCTTATCTGTACCCCTCAATCCCTTTGTCCTCCAGGTACCTGTCCAGACCTTCTTTGAAGCCCTGTAGCGTGCTTCTGCTTATCACATCCTCCGGTAGCGCGTTCCATGTATCCACCACCCTCTGGGTGAAAAAGAACTTCCTGGCATTTGTTCTAAACCTTTCCCCTCTCAATTTCTCCGAGTGCCCCCTTGTACTTGTGGTTCCCCATAGTTTGAAAAATCTGTCCCTGTCCACTTTTTCTATGCCCTTCATGATCTTGAAGGTTTCTATCATGTCTCCTCTAAGTCGTCGCTTTTCCAGCGAGAAAAGCCCCAGGTTTTTCAGTCTGTCAGTATATGAGAGGTCCCCCATACCCTTTATTAGCTTAGTTGCTCTTCTCTGGACTCTCTCAAGTACCGCCATATCCTTCTTGAGGTACGGCGAGCAGTACTGGACGCAGTACTCCAGGTGCGGGCGCACCATTGCACGATACAGTGGCAGGAAGACTTCCTTCGTCCTGGTCATGATACCTTTCTTAATGATACCCAACATTCTGTTTGCTTTCCTTGAGGCTGTGGCGCACTGCGCCGATGCCTTCAATGTTGTGTCACCATCACTCCCAGGTCTCTTTCAAGGTTGCTCACCCCTAGCGGTGATCCCCCCCCATCTTGTAAGTGAACATCGGGTTCTTCTTCCCAACATGCATGACCTTGCATTTCCCTATGTTGAAGCTCATTTGCCACTTTTTGGCCCACTCTTCCAGCGTTGTCAGATCTTTTTGGAGGTCTTCGCAGTCCTCCGTGGTTTTGACCCTGCTGTATAGTTTAGTGTCATCCGCAAATTTAATAACCTCACATTTTGTTCCCGCCTCCAGGTCGTTAATAAATATATTGAACAGAAGCGGTCCCTGCACCGACCACTGCGGAACTCCGCTCGTGACCCATTTCCAATCCGAGTAATGGCCCTTTACTCCAACCCTCTGTTTCCTGTCCGCCAGCCAGTTTTTGATCCATCGGTGGACCACCCCTTGCACCCCAGTGGTTCCATAGATTCCTTAGCAGTCTTTCGTGTGGTACCTTGTCGAAGGCTTTTTGGAAGTCAAGGTAAATGATATCCACCTGGCTGTTTACCCCCTCAAAGAAGTATAATAAGTTCGTGAGGCATGACCTGCCCTTGCAGAAGCCATGCTGGCTCGACTTTAGCTGCCCATTGTTTTCGATGTGTTCCCAGATGCTGTCTTTAATCAGCGCTTCCATCATCTTTCCCGGGACCGAGGTCAAGCTCACCGGCCTGTAGTTTCCTGGGTTTCCCTTAAGCCTTTCTTGAAGATGGGCGTGACATTTGCTATTTTCCAGTCCTCCGGAATCTCTCCAGCTTTTAAGGATAGGTTGCATATCTGTCGAAGTGGCTCAGCTATTTCGTTCCTCAGTTCCTTGAGTACCCTTGGGTGAATGCCGTCCGGACCTGGCGATTTGTCGCTCTTTAGCCTGTCTATCTGCCTGAGGACATCCATCTTGCTCACCTCTAGTTGGACCAGATTTTCATCCTGATCTCCTTTTACGATCTCCTCGGGTTCTGGAATGTTGGTTGTGTCCTCCCTTGTGAAAACTGACATGAAGAACTCATTTAACCTTTTCCTCTTTTACCACTCCCTTTCTGTCTCCATCATCCAGGGGTCCCACTTCTTCCCTAGCTGGTTGCTTCCCCTTGACATACCTGTAGAATGATTTGAAGTTTGTTGCTTCCCCTGCCAGTCTCTCTTCATACTCTCTTTTTGCTTTCCTAACCACTCGGTGACACTCCTTTTGGTGTTTTTTATGCTCCTTTTGGTTGTCCTCTGTCTGGTCTTTTTTCCATTTTTTTGAATGATGCCTTCTTATCACTTATCACCTTTTTCACTGCATTTGTTATCCACACTGGGTTTTTTGTTCTATTTTTTTTGCACTCTTTCCTGAACTTGGAGACGCACGGGTTCTGTGCTTCATGCACTGTGCCCTTGAGGGTTCACGGAAGTTTCGCCCCCCACATTTCGCCCCCAGCAATTCGCCCCTCACATTTCGCCCCCCACATTTCGCCCCCAGGTATTTTTCGCCCCCACACATTTCGCCCCCACACATTTCGCCCCCCGGATGTTTTGCCCCCACACATTTCGCCCCCGCACATTTCGCCCCCGCACATTTCGCCCCTGCCTTTGAGGGGAAAAAGAAATCCGTCTCGGAGCGCGCCTGACTCGGAGCGCGCCTGACTTTTCTTTTTCAGGCGCTGCTGATGTGGAGTTTCCGCAATGAAAGTGAAATGCTCATCACCCCCCCCCCTCCCGCGCAAATCCTTACCTCACGGGCCCTCAGTCCAGCTGCTGGTGTGCGCGAGCGAAGCCAAGGGGGGGAGGGAGTCGAAGTCTGGCCCCGCCCCCGGGCTTTCCCCTTTTTTGTCCGCGATCCGCTAGGACATGAAGGGGGATCGGGGCTTGGGCCAGAGCGAGACAGCGTCCCGCGAGCGTAAGCCGCGCGCCTCCGACGAGCCGCAGGTCCGCCGAAAGGGAACATGAGCTTAGTTGCTGCCGTCTCACCTGTTTCACTGCCTGGGCCCCTCCGCGATCCCCGGTGGGGTGGGGGCTTTCTTGTGTGCTTTGCCTGCCATGGACGGCGGTGCTGCCGCCGGGGCGGGCTCCAGAGGGAATCGGAGCCTATGCTGGAGCAGGAAGAGGGGTCTCCGTCCCCAGCCCCGTCTCCCCCGACCCCGCCGCTGTCCCCCTCTCCTGGGTCGAGGAAGCAGCACGGGGTGAAGAGGCATCACCACAAGCACAACCTAGTTTCGGGGGCCAGAGGGAGGGAGTGGGTGTTGTCATGGACGGCGGTGCTGCCGCCGGGGCGGGCTTCAGAGGGAATCGGTGCCTATGCTGGAGCAGGAAGAGGAGTCTCCGTCCCCAGCCCCGTCTCCCCCGACCCCGCCGCTGTCCCCCTCTCCTGGGTCGAGGAAGCAGCACGGGGTGAAGAGGCATCACCACAAGAGGCATCACCACAAGCACAACCTAGTTTCGGGGGCCAGAGGGAGGGAGTGGGTGTTGTCATGGACGGCGGTGCTGCCGCCGGGGTGGGCTCCAGAGGGAATCGGAGCCTATGCTGGAGCAGGAAGAGGGGTCTCCGTCCCCAGCCCCGTCTCCCCCGACCCCGCCGCTGTCCCCCTCTCCTGGGTCGAGGAAGCAGCACGGGGTGAAGAGGCATCACCACAAGCACAACCTAGTTTCGGGGGCCAGAGGGAGGGAGTGGGTGTTGTCATGGACGGCGGTGCTGCCGCCGGGGCGGGCTTCAGAGGGAATCGGTGCCTATGCTGGAGCAGGAAGAGGAGTCTCCGTCCCCAGCCCCGTCTCCCCCGACCCCGCCGCTGTCCCCCTCTCCTGGGTCGAGGAAGCAGCACGGGGTGAAGAGGCATCACCACAAGCACAACCTAGTTTCGGGGGCCAGAGGGAGGGAGTGGGTGTTGTCAGGACTAACATGGCAGAGGAAAGGCCCTGCCAGGGCTGGCCGAAAGCAGCCTGTTTACGGCACTGCCTCTGCTTCGGGTAAGTGAGATTGTCAGGATCGGCGGCCGCTGCTGCTTCAGAGTGCTGGAACCATAAGTGGGGAGGGGAGGAGAGAAAGTGACCCATACCAGAAAAGAGGGTGGGAAGGAACAGATGCTGGACCTACAATTGGGGGTGGGGTAGGGGAAAGATAAAGAGAGGAAAAGAATGACTCAGACCAGAAAGGGGAGGTGGGAAGGGATACAAAGTTAGAGTGAGAGAGAGAGAACGGAGGAACGCTCAGGGGCGAAATGTGCAGTACACATAATCCAACGCTCAGGGGCGAAATGTGCGGGGGCGAAATGTGCGGGGGCGAAATGTGGGGGGGCGAAACATCCGGGGGGCGAAATGTGCGGGGGCGAAATGTGAGGGGCGAATTGCTGGGGGCGAAATGTGGGGGGCGAACCTTCCGGATCCCGCCCTTGAGTAGGGTCCAGGCTTTTTCTATGGACTCCATCTTCCTTGCGGTATCGTTTAGTTTCTTTCCCACCATTTTCCTCATGGCATCATAATTCCCTTTTTTGAAGTTGAAAGCTGTCGTTGTGGTTTTTTTCACCTTTGATGATCCAATTTCTAGCCTGTACTGGATCGTGTTGTGATCGCTGTTTCTTAGTGGGGCTAGTACCGCCACCTCCTTAGCGGGTCCCCCTAGTTCATTGAAGATTAGGTCAAGAGTGGCATCTCCCCGTGTTGGTTCCGTGACCAGCTGTTCCATGAAACAGTCCCTCGTGACCTCCATGAATTTGGTCTCCCTCATACAGTTCGAGTGCCTGATGCTCCAGTCTATTCCCGGGTGGTTGAAGTCCCCCATCACCATCACACTTCCGCTTTTGCATAACTGCCTCAGTTCGGCCTCCAGGTCCTGGTCGATTTCTTCCAATTGGCCAGGTGGGCGATAGTACAGACCCAATTTTATGTCCGCTCCTGTTCCTCCTGGTAGCTTAACCCATAGTGATTCCAAGTTATCCGCCCTTATTGTTGTTTCCATCCTGGTTGAAGGTATGGAATCTTTTATATATAGCGCTATTCCTCCACCCTTTTTGTGTGACCTATCTCTCCTGTAGAGTTTGAACCCTGGTAAAGCCACATCCCATTCATTGTCATCAGACCACCACGTTTCTGTGACTCCAATTATGTCTAGGCCCTTTGTGCTAGCCAATACTTCCAGCTCTCCCATTTTAGCCCTTAGGCTCCTAGCATTAGTGTACAGACAGTTTAAGTCCCGGTTGTTCGCCTTTCTTGCTGGTTTTCCTCGTGGTTTGGTGCTCCTGGCAACCCCCTCGTGAGTTGCCAGTCCACAAGCCTCGTCTCGGTCATCCTCCTCCTGTGGTGTGTCTGTTTCGTCCTCAGCCTGTTTCCTCATTTTTGGTTGTCCCTCTGGATTCCGTTGTTCTCTGTTAGTCCTGTTTGCCAGTTTTATTTGTGTCCTAGACCCCTGCAGTTTATCCTTAGGTCCTTTTTCAAAAAATTCCCACTCAGTCCTGAGCCCTCTTTTACAGTGTCCTCGTTCAAGGTCCTTGGCCCTGGGCATCTGCATTGCGTCCTTAGGTCCTTTTCCCAAAAATTCCCACTCAGCCCCTATCCCTTTTTTACAATGTCCTTGGCCCTGGCCCTGGCCCTTGTATTGCTTCCTTAGGTCCTTTTGAAGGTGCAGCCTCCAGAATTGTACACAATATTCTAAATGAGGTCTCACCAAAGTCTTATGCAGGGGCATCAATACCTCCTTTTTCCTACTGGCCATACCTCTCCCTATGCACTCTAGCATCCTTCTAGCTTTCACCATCACTTTTTCAACCTGTTTGGCCACCTTAAGATCATCACATACAATCACACCCAAGTCGCACTCTTCTGTCATGCACATAAGTTCTTCATCACTAAACTGTACCGTTCCCTTGGGTTTTTGCTGCCCAAATGCATGGCTTTACATTTCTTAGCATTAAATTTTAGCTGCCAAATTTCAGATCATTCTTCAAGCTTTGCCAGGTCTTTCTTCATGTTATTCACACCATCTTGGGTATCTATTCTACTGCAGATTTTGGTATCATCCGCAAAGAGGCAAATCTTACCCGACAGTCCTTCAGCAATATTGTTTTCTAAAAATGTTAAAAAGAACAGGCCCACCACTGGTATCATCCCTTTCCTCCACTACCCTCTCTTGCTTTCCACTCAACCAGTTCTTGACCCAGCCCATCACTTTGGGACCTATCCCGAGGGAACTCAGCTTATTTATTAGAAATCCAGTCTCTCTCCTTCTGCACATGCTAAAGACCTACCAGCTCCTGCCACCTCCACACTTCCTGTTTCAGAGGGGGCAGAAACTAGCAGGCCTTAAACATGCACAGATGCTCTCAATAGGGTATGTAAATTTTTATTTTTTCAAACTTTACAAACTACTAGTGACAGTGTTGCATGCTGAATCTAAAGCTATCTTCAGAAACTGCTTGAAGTGAGTCATATCTACATTCTAATCACAGTTGAAATATGTACAAATTAAATAATATTTTTTTGAACGTTCAAATAGTCTGAACTACTGTAGCCACATAATTGTCTTTAAATGTCATTTATGCAGTTAATTTAATGTTATTTAACAAAATCCAGCAAAGAAGCTATATCTTCTTTGCTTCTGTTTCAGCTCATGAATTCCCTGCTGACCATCTAATCTCTAATATAATGTTCTCTCTTCTGTCATTTTTACACATTTTTCTAATGGACTGGGTATTTGATGGCCTGTCTGGAACCACCAAGGGTTTTCTCAGAAATGCCTTGATCTCTGCTGTTGTCATGGTTCAGGTAAAAGGAGGCTCAGAGACTCCAGTGCTCTCGTTAAGTAATTGGGTAAGTGTAATTGCCTCAGTGTTGATGGATTGTGTTTTCCTGGGTTTCACCCTGCTCTTTCCAAGCTGTGTCTTCTCATCTCCATCACTGATCTTCAATATCTTCTCTCCTGTTTCTCTTTACTGCACAACATAGCTTACAGAACAGACTCACTATAACCATACCAAGCTGACCTTCTCAATATAGGCAGGACTATCTTCCTGACTTCTTCACACTGTTTTTTCAACAGTTGCAGCTGGAAGAGGAGATGCCCAGGACTTTATGAGGAGCGTCTAAGTCCAACTTTGGATGTTTCCCATAAGATCAGCAAAGGTAACTAGAGAGAAAACTCATGCAGAAATAATTGCTGATAATTTGGTTGCATGGCTTAGAGAAAGAGGAGCAGACAAAACTCTTCAAGCTATTGCAGGTTATTCCTGTAATGTAAACATTGGTTGGGAGGGAGGAGTGATGCATTATGTTGAGAAGAAGCTACAAAGAAAGCTGGTGTGGATTATCTGTAACCTACATACAGGCAAACTACCATTCAGGCACTTTGGCCCAAATTCTGTAACCGGCGCCTAATGTTAGATACCTATTTCGGGGGCGCCCAACTAGATAGGCGTCTATCTAAATTGATTAACGAGCTCAATTAAGCTTTTTAATTAGCAATAATTGAAACTTAGGTGCCTATCAAGAAAGAGCGATTCTGCAATAAGGCGCCTATAAAAATTTAAGGGGCCTTCAAAAAAACAGGCACTATGCATGTTAGGCATGGGCGTGGATGCGTGTTAGGCGCCTTGTTGTGGAATCGCTGCTCATAAGTGTGCTTAAGAGCTCACATAGGCACCTAACTTTTAGTTGTGCCTAGAGCTGGCCTATTTATTGGGTGCCTCCAAAATAGGTTCCGTTCAGCGGGATTCATTAAACAGCACCCAATTTACTTGGAATCGCGCTGAACAGTGCCTAATTAGGTGCCCAACTTTTGGGCACTTCTTATAGAATTTGCCCTTTTGTGACTGCTTTAAATGGCAAGACATTAAGCAACTACTATAGGGCAGGTCCCACTGGAAAAATGCTGGATTCTGCTACTAAACTAGAAATAAATTCTGGTTTTACTAAGATCTCTGTTGGCCCTGATCTTCATTAGCTCAGCGATGATCAAAGACTTAAGCACAGATCAAAGCATTGTAACTACCGTTAGAACAGGTGTTTTGTCAAAGGATGTGGCTCTGTTGGAAATAGAACCTGGGTTGCTTAGCAGATGGCTCACAACAGCTCTAAGGTTCATGATAATATGAATTTTCAAGCATAATCTGAAAACTTTCTGTGTTGGGGTTTACATGGTAATCTGATTCTGTATAAAAATTAAATAGCAATTAAACATAGGGGCTCATAATCAAAAAATATAAATGTCCACAAAGCATCTAAATCAGCACTTGGATGTCCAAATTGCCAGGATGTCTATGTGCTGATCGAAACGGCCTTTCTGGACATCTAGCAAGGTGTCCCAGCCTCTGTTCATCCAGAGTTTGAGATGGGGATGGTGGAGGCATGTTATGGGCAGGCTTTGGGTGTGCATAAGGGTGGATTAGACTTGGACCCTCTGCATCTCCCTTGCAATGATAATCGAACATTTTGCAACATGTCCTGGACAGAACTTAGATGTTCAGAGCTAGACTTGTTTTAGAAGCATCTAAGTTCAAAGTTTATCAAAGTTTATCCGTGTTTCGGCCCCCAGGTGGAGGCCTGCCTCAGGGTTGTGTCTGTTGGTCCACTAGGTGTCATTCCAGTGCTGGGAATACAAACTATAAAAATTCTGTAAGAATACTAAGAGAATTTGAAAGGCTCATAGAAAATCCAAAGGACGAAATCAACAGATACACAGGAAAAAAAGTTTGTTTGTCCCAAGATTGATGTGTTCTATCCCACTCCCCACATGTTCTCTCTCTGTTGGATTTTATGTGGGGTTTCTGTTCCTTTTACTCTGCTCTATAAAAATAAAACCAGACCACACAACTGATGAGCTCTGAACCACAATAATAGTTTACTTAAAAATAGGCAGGATTAAACATAGTAACATAGTAAATAACAGCAGATAAAGATCTATGTGGTCCATCCAGTCTGCCCAACAGTCACATTCATTCTCAAAGCAATGTTGAAGCAACAAACCAGTACTTATTCATTTTACTTGCTAAGTTTCAATATAAGATGTCTTCCCCTCCCTCCTCCAAGATAGGTAAGACCTGTACTCAGAGGATTTGAATGTGGTATAAAATATGCTAATTACTCTTCATCTTTCTTGCAGCATATGGGTCGGAGACCATAGAAGTCTGTTTGGCATCAGCTACGCTGCCCCACTGCTGGAGTCGTCTTCAACGCTAACTCTAGCCCCTCCCAATCCATCTTGCCATATACGGGACACAGATTATAGAAATCCAACCAGTATCATCTTCACTTCCCTGCTGCTGGGCTTCCAATTAAGCACCATTCCTGCGCATTATAAATTAAGTTATAGTTATAGATCTGTCGAGTTATTGATCTATCGGCAGTTTCATTATGTGCAATGATTGAGAAGAGGTTGAAATTATTATCTGTGGGGTTTCACCTTACATCATGGTGTCTTCAAGAACACCTCTGAGCACATTGATATACAAGTATAAAAAAAGTTTAAGACTTGCATATTTTGCAGGTATTTTTTTTTTGTGTGTGTGTATGTGTGGGGGGGTTCCATTTTGATTACATACACTTAGGGCTCCTTTTACTAAGCTGCGTTAGGGCATTAATGCACGGAATAGCGCATGCTACAATGCAGCACGCGCTAGACGCTAATGCCAGCATTGAGCACTAATCTGCTGCATGCGCTAAAAACGCTAGTGCACCTTAGTAAAAGAAGCCCTTAGTAGCACATTATAGTTTGTGTTTCCCATTTGAGTTTTGACTGTGTTTCCCATTTAGCACATTATAGTTTGTGTTTCTCATTTGAGTTTTGACTGTGTTTCCCATTTAGCACATTATAGTTTGTGTTTCTCATTTGAGTTTTGACTGTGTTTCCCATTTAGCATTGACTGTGCAAGATTGATCTGTACTAATCTGGTTTTTTTTGTTTTACAATGGGTATATTAATGTTCTAGTGCTCACTGCAGTGTTTAAGATACTGTGTTTTCCTAGATACACTCTTGTTGTGTGAATCGTGGTGTATTCTTTTTTCATATAGAGGAGGGGTGCTCAAAAATATGCCCTAGGTGTCAAATATATTAAGTATGCCATTACAGTCACCTGATCTACTGGCGCATGCGTATGGCTCAGTTTGGGGGGGACAGGTTGGGTCATGTGTCTTCACAAATATGATAACCCTACCCATGTACTTATAAGAAAATAAGAATAGCCATACTGGGTCAGCCCAATGGTTCGTCTAGTTCAGTATCCTGTTTCCTTAGTGGCCAATCCAGGTCACAAGTGCCTGACAGAAACCCATATAATAGCAACATTCCATGCTACTGATCCCAGGGCAAGCAGTAGCTTCCCCCTTGTCTGTCTCAATAGCAGACTATGGACTTTTCCTCCAGGAACTTGCCCAAACCTATTTTAAACCCACCTACATTAACCACTGTTACCACATCTTCTGGCGATGCATTTCAGATCTTATCTATTCTTTGAATGAACTAATATTTCCTTCTATTGGTTTTAAAATGTATTTCCATTCAACTTCATTGAGTGTCCCCTAGTCTATGTATGGTGAAATCATTTTTATTAAAAGTTTACCAAAAATATGATAAAACAATGAAATACCACTAAGAAACAACAAAAATCCACACTCTGAAGGTCATAGCCAACCCCAATTCGCCCCCACACCTCCGCCTCCCGGGAGCGGCAGCAGCAAAACTAAATATGAGCAAGTAGTGATGAGTAAAGAAAATCAAAATTGTATATAGTCAACATTAATGGTGTCCCCTAGTCATTGTAATTTTTGATGGAGTAAAAAAATCAATCCACTTACACCACGCAGAATTATGTAGACTTCAATCATATCTCCTCTCAGCCATCTTTTTTCCAAGCTGAAGAGCCCTAACCTCTGTAGTCTTTCCTCATACGGGAGGAGTTCCATCCCCTTTATCATCTTGGTCACTCTTCTTTGAACCTTTTCTAATTCCGCTATATCTTTTTTGAGATACGATGATCAGAACTGAATGCAATACTCAAAATGAGATCGCACCATGGAGTAATACAGAGACATTATAATATTCTTAGTTTTATTTACCATCCCTTTTCTAATAATTCTTAGCAGCCCGTTTGTTTTTTGGGCCGCTGCCACAGATTGGGCAGAAGGTTTCAGTGTATTGTCTACAATGACACCTACAGTAATCCTTTTTATTGGGTGCTGACTCCTAAGTTGGACCCTAACATCTGATAACTATGATTTGGATTATTTTTCCCAATGTGCATCACTTTGCATTTGTCCACATTAAATTTAATTTGCCATCTGGATGCCTAGTCTTCCAGTTTGCTAAGGTCTTCCTGCAATTTTTCAAAGTCCGCATGCATAGTGAGACCTCATTTAAAATATTGTGTACAATTCTGGAGATATGCACTGTAAGGTTTAGTCCCCCCAAATGTAAGGTTTGGAGGGGTAATGTTGAAGCAGCCTTACAATCCACCAGGTCCCGGGTTCGATACCTTCGTTGCAGATTCAGTAGGAAGTAAAATTACTGACAAAGACCACTAAGAGTGCTTGCAAGGTTCATAAAGATTATAATTAAGCATTACAGTTGTAGAAAGAAAGGCAGTTTCCTGAATAGGTGCTGTGAGGACAAAGAAAGAGAGAGAGGTAGAGAGAAAAAGGGGGGTGGGGAGGGTGATGTTCCAAGCTTCGGGTTCCAGAGAGAGAGCGGGGTGTTGCAGAGAGGAGGCTTTTATAGCTTGGAATCTTATTCTAAATATAGAAACTATTATATTTTCCAGTATCTTTCTGTTTATAATTTGTAAACTGTTTGAAGCAATGGTTAGTTTAATTGATAAGGAAGGTGTGATACTTGCAGGCATGATAGATGGGATTAGTCTCTGGCTTCTTTGTCCCATTCAAGTAGCCTACCTTCTTGATAAACAATCCAATCTGGCTGGATGCTTAATGTATGTGAATTCTGTGCAGGAGCATTTAGGGTCTATCTGCATCAACATTCCAGAGTCAGATTGATATAATGTCCTATAGGCCTTTGCTGATGTTGGTTAGACCAACCGAAAATGCTGACTGCTAGCAATGCTAGGCTGACATGCACCTTCAAAAAGATAAACAGGATAGAGTCAGTCCAGAGGAAAGCTACTAAAATAGGTGCTCAGGTTTCTTTGTCATAAGGCATATGGGGACAGACTTAACATATTTCAATATGTATACTTTGAAGGAAAGTCAGGAGAGGGGAGATATGATAGAGACATTAAATACCTACATGGCATAAATGCGCACGAGGTGAGTCTCATTTGAAAGGAAGCTCTGGAATGAGGGACATAGGATGACATTAATAGGTGATAGGCTCAGGACTAATCTAAGGAAATATTTTTTTTACAGAGGGTGGTAGATGCGTGGATAGTCTCCCAGAAGAGGTGGTGGAGACAAAGACTGTGTCTGAGTTCAAGAAAGCATGGGACAGGCATGTGGGATCTCTTAGGGAGAAGAGGAGATACTGGATGCTGCAGATGGGCAGACTGAAAGGGCTATTTGAACTTTATCTGCCATCGTTTCTATTTTAACAGCTTTAAACATTCACTTATACCTCCTACATCACTCACACATTAATGAGTGGATAAGACTAAGGTTGGACACTCGATGAAGTTAAAGGGAAATACTTTTAAAACCAATTGTAGGAAATTTTTTTCACTCAGAGAATAGTTAAGCTCTGGAAGGCTTTGCCAGAGGATGTGATAAGAGCAGATAACATAGCTGGTTTTAAGAAAGGTTTGGACAAGTTCCTGGAGGAAAAGTCCATAGTCTGTTATTGAGAAAGACACAGGGGAAGCCACTGCTTGCCCTGTATCGGTAGCATGGAATAATGCTACACCTTGGGTTTTGGCCAGGTACTAATGACCTAGATTTGCCACCATGGGAACGGGCTACTGGGCTTGATGGACCATTGGTCTGACCCAGTGAGGCTATTCTTATGTTCTTATGTACCCTTTGACCCAGACATGCACACACACATTCTTCATCTCCATACATAAACATACCTAATCCAGACACATGCCCTAACCCCAAATATATGCTCTGCCTATATACACACACACACACTCATTCAGTCAAGACACACATACATATACACTTCTGTCCACCCAAATACTTACACACATGCATACATACACAAACTACTTAGAATGAGAACCATTGTCCAAAACCATACTCATAACATGCCTTCTTGAATTCTCAGGGTGCTGTGGTATATAATATTGCTACTTATTCATATATGCCAAATTATTGTGTATGTGAGGAGAGGGGATTAATCTATTCACTGAATCTGTCTTTTCTATATGTTTGCTCTAAAGCCATAAGATCACGTAGGACCACTTACTGAAAGGTTTGAACACTGGTGGGTACATGTGCGTGCGACATCATCCCAGCGTATCTGCACTTGCGCTAATGTACTCCAGACTAGGCCCGAAGAGATGAGGTTTGTGTGGGGCTGGGTTTGGGGGTGGAGCAGGGTTGGGCTAGGGGCAGAATAGGGCGGGGCTGGAGACAGAATAGGGTGGGGCCACGTGTCTTCTTTTTCCAGATGCAAAATCCGGTAACCCTACAGAGAGGCAGTTGGACTAAGAAGAGGGAAGGAGTAGGGAGAAACAGTTTGTCTCTCTCTCTGGTTAATAGCTCTGTGGGAGCTGGTAGAGAATTTCTTTAAGTAGCAGGCTACCTCTATGCTTATAGCTCTGGAGATCAGCGTCCCAGAACCCTAAATATACTGGTAAAGGGGGAATTTCTATTTATTTTTTTTACTTTCCTTTACCTGATAGTGTTCTTCTGGCCTGGCTCCTGTGCACATAGCCAGCCACGGGATACCATAGGAGGCCAGGGGCTATAAATATATTTGAAATCACTATTTAAATGTGTAAATGGCAAGTTACTCTTTTTAAATCACCCCTTTGGTTTCTATGGGGAAATTGTTTCCTAAATAGTTTATGCAAGGCAATGGAGGGTGAAGTGACTTGCCTCAGACCACAAGGAGTGTTGGGAAGCCGTTGCTGAAATAAATTCTCTTCTAATGCAGCTAACAAGTTAAATTTGATTAGTGCAAGGGGATATGAGCATTTATGGAAAACTGCTAGACGCCATAAAAATGCTTTCCGAAAGGCACACTTTATTGTTTGTTTTTCATTTTTCAACTACATCTGGAGACAATCTAACACTTCATTAAACACTAAAACAATTAAAACAGAGAATTAATTTGTGCTGACCAATATTGTTGATGCAACAGAGCAAATGCTAATTAATAAACACTTGTCAGATTTACAAATATCTTTCTCAATTATTATTGCATTTGCTTTCTTTCAACTTTATTACATTCACTAGTGCATGCAATCATCAAAAATAATAAAGGAGAGAGACATTAGCATGCTACTCACCAAATGAAAGGATAATGTAGGTCTTTACTGATTTTGTTATGGCGTTCATTTCTGCTTTGAATTTTGTGTTTTTTTTTACTTTAAATGTAACCTGGGGTAAATTCATGCACCAGGAGAAGTGAGTGCATGAATCTTCCCAGCAGTTATTAGCAGTTCCTGTACTAGGGCTCCCTGTAAATTAAAAGTGGAGATTAAATTCTGGAGATTGCATCTTCAAAAAGATAAACAGGATAGAGTCGGTCCACAGGAAAGCTACTAAAATAGGTGGTCGGTGTTCTTTATCATAAGGCGTATGGAGACAGATTTAAAATAGAGGGGAGATACGATAGAGACTTTAAATACCTATATGGCATAATGTGCACGAGATGAGTCTCATTTGAAAGGAAGCTCTGGATTGAGGGGCATAGGATGAAATTAATAGGTGATAGGCTCAGGACTAATCTAAGGAAATATTTTTTTTACAGAAAGGGTGGTAGATGCGTGGAATAGTCTCCCAGAAGAGGTGATGGAGACAGAGACTGTGTCTGAGTTCAAGAAAGCATGGGCCAGACACGTGGTATCAAGACCGATGAGAAGAAAGTGTTTAGTCTATCAGCCACCTCTTTTTCCTCCTTCACCACTCCCTTCCTGTCTCCCTCGTCCAAAGGTCCACCCCCTCCCTCGCCGGCTGCTTTCCTTTCACATATCAGAAGAATGGTTTAAAATTTCGTGCTTCCTTGGCTAGTTTCTCTTCGTATTCTTTCTTTGCTTTTCTGACCACTCGGTGACATTCTTTTTGCTGCTTCCTGTGCTCCTTCCAATTTTCATCAGTTTTGTCTTTTTTCCACTTCCGAAATGCCATCGTTTCTATTTTAACAGCTTTAAACATTCATCTTTGTAATAATGCAGTTAGTAATCGAGCCCTTGAGTTTCCAAGATTCCAAGTTTATTAAAATTTTGTTATCCCGCCTTATCTGTAATCAAGGTGGCTTTACATAGTAAAAAATAAAAATACAAAATACAGGGAACTAATAACCATCAAAGACATTACATCAGAGAAACATCAAGAGACAAACTATCTTGACAAATGGGACTAACCAAAACAAACTGGCATGAGAGGAGGGGGAAGAATTACAATCAATAATAGGAAAGAACAAAAAAAGGGGAAAAAAACGGAAGGACAGGAAAACAGAAAGCAAAATCCAAATGGCTGGGTTAGCCATGCATACTAAATAAAAAAGGGTTTAAAACATCCTTAAAAGGATGGTTATACTGCAAAAGCATCTTTAAAAAGTGTGGAGGGGCATAATCGAAAGGAACGTCTAAGTCCGTTTTCGTCTAACTCGCAAGTCGTCCAAAGTAAAAAACAACTTAGGAACATTTTTGAAAAATACGTCCAAATTTTTTTTCTTTCGAAAATCGTCTAAGTATATGTCCTGTCGATCTGATCGTCCAAGTCGCTAAATCATCCATCTTTTCATCCAACTTTTCGTCCAAGTCAAAAACGTCTAGAACAAGCCCTGTTGGACGTGGGAGAGGTCTGCAAAGTAATGGACTGAACACCCAGACAAGGCACCTAAATAGTAGGGTACCTTACAGGGTACTGATGTGAACTTCACAAAAAGGGTGCCATGTCTTCTCCTCACTACAGCTCCTTTTTATAGGTCATGGTGAACCCCCCCAAACCACCTCCAGAATCCTCTAGACCAGGGGTGCCCACACTTTTTTGACTCGCGAGCTACTTTTAAAATGACCAAGTCAAAATGATCTACCAACAATAAAATTTTTAAAAAACACAACGCATACTGTACGCATAGAATTGTTAATTATCATTCCTATTCCGGGTTTTTTCCAAAGAGGTCAAAGCAGATGACTCTATGCACTGTCACCTCAGTAACAACCATACAAAAATAGACAAATACCCACCCCCCTCCCTTTTTACTAAACCACAATAGCATTTTTTAGCGCAGGGAGCTGCGCTGAATGCCCAGCGCTGCTCTCGACGCTCATAGGCTCCCTGCGCTAAAAACCACTATTGCGGTTTAGTAAAAGAGGACCATATTGTAAAATATAGACAGCAGATATAAATTCAGACACATTTTGATCACTAAATTTAAAATAAAATCATTTTTCCTACCTTGTCTGGTGATTTCATGAGTCTCTGGTTGCACTTTCTTCTTCTGACTGTGCATCAAATCTTTCTTTCAGCCTGTATGCTTCCTCTCCTCCAAACCTCATTCCCTCCCCCAACTTTTTCTTCCTCTCTCCCTGCCCTTTCTTTCTTTCTCTCTTCATGCCCCTTTTCTTTTTTTTCCTGTTTCTCTTCTTTCCTTCTGTCTCTCTGCCTGCGCCCCTTTCTTTCTTTCTCCCTGCCCTTCCCCAAGCCACTGCCCCTGCCCCTGCCATCGGGGAACAGGACCCAAACGCCACCAATGGATAACAGGCCCCAAAGCCGCCACCGCCGCCGCACATTCTTTCTCTGCTTCGGGCCGATCAATCTTCCTCTCCCCGACGTCAATTCTGCCGTCGGAGAGGAAGTTCCGCCCAGCCAGGCAGCAATTGGCTGGCCCGAATTTTCTCTCCGACGGCAGAATTGACGTCGGGGAAAGGAAGATTGATCGGCCCAATAGATCGCCAAGGCAAAGGGAGTCCTGGATGATCGACTCACTTTGCCTTGGCGAGCTACCGGTCGATTGCGATCGACCTGTTGGGCACCCCTGCCCTAGACCCACTTATCTACCACCCTAATAGCCTTTATGGCTGCAGGAGCCACTTATATGCCAGTACAAAAGGGTTTTGGGGGTGTATAGGGGAGTGCACATGTTTAAGTATCAATGCAGTGATTACAGGGGCTTATGGGCATGAGTCCTCCTCTCCATGAGTCCCTAATACACCCTCAAGATGGCTTAAGCCGCCTCTGTGCTGGATGACTAGGAATTCCTATGCTAGGCTGCCAGGTGATGATGGTCTGGAGGCTAAATTTTCAAGGTGTGATTAATATTTTTATGGGTCTGGGGGAGGGTCAGTGATCACTGGGGTAGTGTGTGGGGGTCTGTATTATGTGTTTGCAGTGCTTATCTGGTGACTTTAGGTAGGTTTTTATGACTTAGACCATGTTTTAAATGGTCTAAGTCACAACGTCCAAGTTCCATCGATCCTGTGCTGTACAACTTTCGGTTATATATGCAGTACGACAAAGTCTAAGCCAGCCCACATCCCGCCCAAATCCCGCCCTCGACACTCCTCCTGAAACGCCCCATTTAGCTATGGCCATTCAGCGGCATGAAGGCCTAGGTCGTTTAGAAATACGTCCAAAACCCATTTTTATTATTGGCACTTGGACATATTTTGATAATGTTCGTCCAAGTGCTGATTTAGGCCAGTTTTTGGACGTTTTTCTCTTTTGATTATGAACCCCATAGTTTTTAAACTAGACTTAAAGTTATCTAAAGTAGTAACCTCTCGTAAATAATTTGGAGTCAAGTTCCAGAGCGATGCGGCGGTGACTGAGAAGATATTATTACATTACATTACAGTACTGACTTCTATTCCGCCTGTACCTTGCAGTTCTAAGCGGATTACATCAAAAGATATCTGGACATTTCCAGGAAGAAGATTACAATTAATGGTGCTGATACATAATTCAATTTTGAGGAGAGGTTACAAAGTGGAAAAATGAGGAGAGCCTGTCAGAAGGAGCTGGAAATTTACGAGAAAGTTGCAGAGTGGATGCTGGTTACATTGTTGAGTCTTAGGGGATATTACAGTTAGGGAGAGGGAGAGGGGAGAATAGCATGGGGGAATGGAAGGGGGGGGGTTAGGATATCTGGATGAATTTTTTTGAATAGTAGTGTTTTTAATTCTTTTCAGAAAGTTTTGAGGTCAGTTGTTGCTGTCAGCAGGTTGGTGATGGAGGGGTCCAATTTTGCTGCCTGTGTTGCTAGTAGGTGGTCATACATCTTTTTGCGCTTAGTTCCTTTGAAAGGAGGGTAGGAGAATGGGGACTGGGTTCTCTTTTGTCTGGATGAGAGGTTCCGATTTAGGTGGTTGATTAGGTGGGTGGGTGCCGTTCCGTTTAATGCTTTGAATAATAAGCTTAATAATGGGATTGCAAGCATGTTTTGATTGGATGATCAGAGAGTATGGTTAATGGAGTGGAGTATTAGAAGTCTATTGATGAATTCAGGGAGCCCTGTTTGTCTAGTTTTAAACGTCAACATGATTTTGTAGGTGATGCGGTGTTCAATCGGAAGCCAGCACCTTCTGGAAACTTAAAGTTCATAACAGCTCTCTGAATGGGAGTTGCATACTATTTTATGTGGGACATCATTAGAGATTATAAGATCCTGCTTTAGGTGGGAGATTGTCTTTTGGGTTATCTCCACCATCAGATCCAGATTCCCATCAGCAAAGGGATCTTACAATTAGGAGATTTAAGCAACAACATACCATCTTTGAGAGTTGTAAAAGATGTAAATAGTTTGTTGTTTTTGCATTACTGTAACTTGCATTTAATAAAAGCCTCTCTCTTGTTCCTGAGAGAAGGGTATAAGTTGAAACTTGTTATTTCAACCAATGTAAAGTTACCAGACATCCGGGAAACCCCAAACATGTCCTCTTTTTAGAGGACTGTCCGGGCTCCCAGACGAACTTTCCAAAACCCAGCCCTGGCCGCATCTGGATGGCCTCTGAGCATGTGCAGATGACGTCACACACATCGGTGCACGCTCCCGGCCCTCCAGATGTGGCTAAAGCTTGTCCGGAAGAAAAGAGGAGCCTTTGTGGGGGTGGGGCTTTGGGTGGAAGGGCTTGAGGTAGAACTGAGTGGGCTGAGGCAGAACAGGGTTGGGCTGGAGGCAGAATGGGCGGGATCATGTGTCTGGGATTTCCCAGATAAAAATATGGTAACCCTAAACCAACAGTGTGCTCTGTCTTATTGGAAAATATATTTGCTCTGGCCTACCAGCAGAAGTTCTGATCCCGACTCACAGCCCAACATACCAAAATACCTTGTGGCAACCCTAAACCAGCAGCCGGGTGGAAAAGGGGTCTGTTACATATGAAATGCCTATATCCTGGTGGGCTCGGCAGTATATCAAATTTTAAATAAATTGTAAACTGTTAGATTTAAGAACATAAGAATGGCTATACTTGGATAGACCAATGGCCCATCTAACCTAATATCCTGTTTCCACATTGGCTAATTCAGATCACAATACCTGGCAGAAACCCAAATAGAAGTAGCATTCCGTGCTACCTATCCCAGGACAAACAGTGGACTCAAGAGCAGACTATAGACTTTTCCTTCAGGTACTTGCCGAAAATTTTTTAAAAACTCATCTATGTTAATCATTATTACCACATCCTCTGGAAATGCATTCCAGAGCTTAACTTTCTCTGAGTGAAAAAATATTTCCTCCTATTGATTTTAAATGTATTTCCCTGTAACTTCATTGAAAGGAGTCCTTTTACGAAGGCGTGCTAGCTGTTTTAGCGTGCGCGCTATCTGCTAACGCGTCTATAGAATATAATGGATGCATTAGCATATAGCGAGCGCTAAAACGGCTAGCGACCTTAGTAAAAGGGCCCCTGAGTGTCCCCTAACATTTGTCATTTTTTTCATAAATAATTTCTAGATCCCAGGAAAGCAAAAGTAGGAAAAGAAAATAATAAGTGAAAAGGAGCATTTAGAGCAGCAGCTGGGGAGCTGAAGCACTGCAGCTGATTAGAGAAACTATCCTCCCAATATCCAGCACTATTTAACTGGACAGAAACAGATCACATAAGAAGAGACTCTGTTCCACAGCTTAGACAAAAAGGCACAACATTAAAAATAAAAAATCTTCTTAAATCTGGTACATGAAGAGTTATTGGAGGCCAAATTGGGCCACCCAAATAGCTGGTTTATCTTTGGCCACTATAACTTGGCCATCCAGTGCTTAAAATCAACATAGCTGCCAAAAATAGACCGATTGCTCAATGTCAGCCACTGGAAATGGCCCGGCATTGAATATTAGCGATCAGCACTGACCAATATAGTTGATCTAGCCGACCAAGTTCTAGCTGCTAAGCGCTAATATTCAGCAGAGATAATCTGCTATTTCTTGCTGAATATTGCTCATAACGCTTAGCTGGTCAAACACTATTTTTTCTGCCAGGAGCACTTCCTGGCAGGTTAAATAGGGCTGAATATCAGACAGTATGGGGCTCATAACCCAAAAAAACCCCCAAACGTTCAAAAAGTGACCTAAATCAGTACTTGGACGATCAAAAAGACAGATCGTCCACGAACCGATAATCAAAGCTGGTTTATCTAAAACCTTTACCCTGCCTCTGAACCCTTTATCTAAGGCCTTTACCCTGCCTCTGAACTCCTAGAGTGAAAAGGGGCATTTTTGGAGGAGTGGATAGGGCGGGAGGAGGGCTGACCTAGACTTTGTCATCTGGCAGCCATAACCAAAAAGGTTTGACAGGTTGCCAGGCGGAACTTATACGTTTTGACATAGACCAAGTCAAAACAGGCATAAGTTCTGAATAGGGGCTGCTGAGCTGATCGTGGCTGCCGCGATCAGCTCAGCAGCCCAGGCAACCTGTCCACCCCCCCACCGCAATGATCGCAGCAGGAGAGATGCCCAACCACGAATACCATCAGGAGGGATCCAAAGCCCTCCTGCCGGACACCCCCCCCCGTGAATACCGGCAGGAGGGATCCCAAGCTCTCCTGCAAAAGATGCAACCCCCCCAGCAAATACCAACAGGAGGGATCCCAAGCCCTCTTGCCAAAGACGTATCCCCCCGAACCTGAGATCGTGGCAGGAGGGATCCCAAGCCCTCCTGCAGACACCCCACGACCGGCCCCCACCCCACCCCGGACTCCCCCACTAACCTCAAAGTTGGTCGGATGGACAGGTCCTCTCTCCATCCGTCCAGCAGGCCCACCATCCTTGGAATGGCAGGTCTGCCCCTTCCCAGTGCATTGTGGGATGCACCAGGGAGGGGCCTAGTGTCTGATTGGCGCAGGCGCCTAAGGTCCCGCCTATAGGAAGGGCCTTAGGCACCTGGGCAACCGAAATAGGGCCAGTTGCTTAAGGCCCCTCCTTTGGGTGGGGCCTTAGGCACATGGGCCAACCCAATCTCTGGATACTTTGGGATTCCTTGTAGCTAATATTATGATGTTTTTTCTGGGGGTTCTAATTCTTTCCTTCATCTTTTAAATTTATCTTTTATATAAGCAAAATTTTTCTCTCAGGCACTTTAGTTTAGATTGTGAGCCCATCTGGGACAGAGAGGGTAGTTTATATTATTAGCATTGTAAACCGCTTAATACTCATGTGCAAAACGTTTATCAGATTCAATAAATACAATACAATACATTGAGAAACATGTACAGAATGCCAATACAACTCTAACCACTTTGTTGGGCAGACTAAATAGACTATGCAGATTTCATCTGCTGACATTTACTGTTACTCTGTTATCTCAGAGCATTTTCTTTTGCTCTGCATATTTAGTTGGCAATTATACACATGACATTAGGATTGATATCATTTGACAACAATATTAATTCCTGCTCAGAATGGATAATGTTGCTTATACTCTTCAGAACAGACAATATGTCTTATTTGTATTAAAATAGATGTTCCTGCTTCCAACTCTGTTTGAGAAAGAAACATGAGACATTAAAAGAGAACATTTTACATGACTTTCACACTCTAGTGTTGTGATTTCTGTAGTAAAAAATTTACAGTATGTACCACAGTGTGTGTTAATTTCTTTTTAGAATATTGTATATAAAATTTTAATCTAAATAAGTTCAAACATTTTAGATTTATGCATGCTTCTGAAATGAAATATTTTTTAATTTGTCCTGATCTTTCACTCTCAACTCTGAGGATTGTCAAGCAGCTTAAACTTATTGGATCTGCAGCCTATAATATTACCAGGCTGGACTCTGTGATTTCTTAAACAACTTTCTTTAACACAAACTTAAAACAAAGAAATAAATAAACTTTTAGTTCAACAGATCTTAAGGAATTTTTTCTCTTATAGATTTCACACTCAACTAGCACCTCCTATGAAATGGGGCAAGCTAGGAATGCATTTTCACACACTTTGTGAAGAGTGGTAATACTTTGATCCAACTTCTCTCACTAAGTTGTATTTTGGCTAGCAAAATACAGACGTTAAAATCAGAAGGAGAACAGTACAAAGAAACACTCTCAGGCCCGGATTCTGTATAGGACACCCAGGGGGCCTAAAGTAACCCCGATTCTGTAACCGGCGTCCATGTTACAGACACTGGTTATAGAATCAGGTTAGAGTAGACATGGCCGCAATACTTATCGCGGCAAGGGATCTCCCTGCTGCGATAGGTATAGTGGCCCCAGCCACCTGTCCCCTCCCCCTGATCTCCGGCAGGAGGATTCCCAACCCCTGATGACGGAGGAAGCTCCCCCTCTGGACCCCCCAAGCTAATGCCCCCCTCCCATGCTAACAACCCCTGATGACCCCCCTAACCTCCCCCCCAACTAACCTCTGATTATTGGCCAGCTGGATGGGTCTTGCTGCCGTTCGTCCAGCAGATCCACTTCGTTGAAATGAGGCAGGCCCACCCTTCCCAACCCATCCCCGCTAAGCCTAAGGCCTGATTAGACCAGGATCTAGGAGTCTGGGCCAATCAGGCCTTAGGCTTATCGGGTCCACCCATCCCCACTAAACCTAAGGCCTGATTGGTCCAGGCTCATTTCGCTGTTGGCCGATTCTCTGGTCAATTTTCCAACAGCGATTGAATCACTATCAAGTTTGCATGTGAATGATTTGCACAGAGGTGATCCTACAATTCTGTACATATTTTAGTCTGCGACTTTGCTGGATCTTATTTCTGAGTTCTTATAGGACTTGCTTTTGGTCACTTAGCAGGCTCCATCCTTTTCTTCTTCCTGGCTTTGTGGTGTGCGCTCGCAGTCTTCCACCTTTCCCTCTTATCCTGATATGCACATTTTAATATCAGAACAATGTGACTATCTGGAATGTGCTCTTATGTTAGTGAGGGCCATTTCTGACTTGTACCCTCTGGCACTGGATTGCTTGTAGGTTCTGGATCAGCCTAGAGTGGATTCCTTGGTTACACAGGTGCTTGACTATACCCAGGGAAAGTACAGATATGTAGGTCTGCCATGTGGACGTTGTCCTCCGGAGGCTTATTGATGCAGTGAAAGAAATGCTCTGAGCACAAGAATCCCAAAGAAAAAAGGACTAAAAACACTGAATAAAATTTTTAAAAATGTGGAGAGCAGAACGAACACACTCCCACAGGCAAGTGTGCAGAAGGGAAAAACTGTAGGTAGAGCTAAGGAGCTCAGTGAAGTACAGAAGAGGCACAGAGAAAAATCTGAACTGAATTCCTTCTGCAGATAGCACGCGGCCATGGGGACAGTACTTACTTGTCTAGAATGTCTCAACTATTGCACTGGAAATACCAATATGAAATTAAATTGATTAGTTCTTTTTATTTTGGAGAAGCTATTTGTATGAATAATATAAATTTATAAAATGTTTTATAAACAATATTTTAAACTGGATAGGTTTGTGTTATTTATATTTTTATCATCTAATCGAATCTAATTTCCATCTTATATGCCGGATCATTCCAGCAAGGACTCGAGCCGGTTAACAAAGATTTAAAAGAATATAATATAAAACAATAATGACAAAGGAGACCCCATAGACATCATATATCTAGATTTCCAAAAAGCCTTTGACAAGGTGCCCCATGAACGCCTACTCCGGAAACTGAAGAACCATGGGGTGGAAGGAGACGTACATAGATGGATCAGAAACTGGTTGGCGGGTAGGACACAGAGGGTAGGAGTGAAGGGCCACTACTCGGACTGGAGGAGGGTAACGAGTGGGGTCCCACAGGGCTCGGTGCTCGGGCTGCTGCTATTTAATATATTCATAAATGATCTAGAATCAGGGACGAAGTGTGAGATAATAAAATTTACAGACGACACCAAACTATTTAGTCGAGCTCGGACTAAAGAGGACTGCGAAGAATTGCAAAGGGACTTGAACAAACTAGGAGAATGGGCGACGAGATGGCAGATGAAGTTCAATGTTGAGAAATGTAAAGTATTACATGTGGGAAGCAGAAATCCGAGGTACAACTATACGATGGGAGGGATGTTAGTGAAAGAGAGTACCCAAGAAAGGGACTTGGGGGTAATGGTGGACATGACAATGACACAGTGCGCAGCGGCCGCTAAGAGAGCGAATAGAATGCTAGGTATAATCAAGAAAGGTATTACTACCAGAACGAAAGAAGTTATCCTGCCGTTGTATCAGGTGATGGTGCGCCCGCTACTGGAGTACTGCATCCAATATTGGTCGCCGTACCTTAAGAAAGACATGGCGTTACTAGAGAGGGTTCAGTGGAGGGCGACACGTCTGATAAAAGGGATGGAAAATCTTTCATACGCTGAGAGATTGGAGAAACTCTTTTCCCTGGAGAAGAGAAGACTTAGAGGGGATATGATAGAGACTTACAAGATCTTGAAGGGCTTAGAGAGGGACAGATTCTTCAAACTTTCGAAAAATAAAAGAACAAGAGGGCATTCGGAGAAGTTGAAAGGGGACAGATTCAAAACAAATGCTAGGAAGCTCTTCTTTACTCAACATGTGGTAGACATCTGGAATGCGCTTCCAGAGGACGTAATAGGGCAGAGTAAGGTATTGGGGTTCAAGAAAGGATTGGACATTTTCCTACTAGAAAAGGGGATAGAAGGGTATAGATAGAAGAGTACTGTGCAGGTCCTGGACCTGTTGGGCCGCCGCGTGAGCAGACTGCTGGGCGCGATGGACCTCGGGTCTGACCCAGCAGAGGCAATGCTTATGTTCTTATGAAGGTAATAGAAAAATTTTCAATAAATTAGATCAGTCCTCAGTTAAAAATCTCTGAAAGAGATAAGTTTTCAGATTTTTCCTAAAAAATGATAGAGATAATGACGTTCTGATAATCGAGGGAAGATCATTCCAAACTTTTACCAAGGAATAGAATAAGAAATGTGAGAATTTACCTAGGGTTTTAATCCCTTTAACAGAAGGGAAGAACAATTTAAAAGTTTTTATATTCCTGGTAGTGTGAAACCAAAGAGAGTTAAATGATAGAGGTAATAAAGGCGAAAAAATTTAATGTAAAATTTTTAAAATTATATTGGCACACTTAAATTGAATTCGCCAGTAAACAGGAAGCCAATGAAGTAATCTCAACAATGGAGAAGCATGATCATATTTATGTCTTCCAAAAATTAATTTGGCCACAGTGTTCTGAATAAGTTGTAGCCTCTTCAGATTAAATTTGGTTAATCCAATATACAGGGAATTTGCATAATCCAGATATGCCAAAATTATCCCTTGAACCAAAACCGCAAAATGATTTTGATGAAAAAAATCTTGAACTCTTCTCAACATCCGTAAATTAAAATAGCACTTTATAGATAAATTGTTAATTTGATTATTTAAAGATAAAGAAGAATCTAAAATAAAACCAAGGATTCTAGATGAAAATTCAATTGTTAAGGAGTCTCCTGATTTCAATGCTATAACCTGAGGTAGATTGTGTAGTAAGGGACCAAACCATAGCAGTCTGGTTTTGAAGTATTCAATTTCATACGGACTAAGGAAGCCCATTCTTGAAGTCTAGAGACACAAGAGTTAATATCTCCAGTCAAATTTGAAAGCAATGGATCAATTTCCAGTAATATAAAAATGTTGTCAGCATATGTAAAGATAGATACTAAAGGAGATAGAGTCAAATATTTTAGAGTTGTCATATATAAATTAAATAATATAGGGCATAGAGGAGACCCCTGAGGAACTCCACAGACTGGGCTCCAAGACAAAGAAAATTTATTGTCTACATATACCTGATATGATCGTACTTTGAGAAAACCACTGAACCAATTCAACACAACTTTATTGAACTAAGGCCAGTACTGGGCAGACTTGCACGGTCTGTGTCTGTATATGGCCGTTTGGTGGAGGATGGGCTGGGGAGGGCTTCAATGGCTGGGAGGGTATAGATGGGCTAGAGTAAGTCTTAACAGAGATTTCAGCAGTTGGAACCCAAGCAGAGTACAGGGTAAAGCTTTGGATTCTTGCCCAGAAATAGCTAAGAAGAAAAAATAAAAAAATTTAAATTGAATCAGGTTGGGCAGACTGGATGGTCCATTCGGGTCTTTATCTGCCGTCATCTACTATGTTACTATGTAAACCAATATTGATTAAAAGTTGCATAAGGATGTCATGATCCACAACATCAAAGGTCGCAGAAAGATCAAATTGCAACAAGACAGCATAATGCCCTTGGACTAAAAAGTGTTGAATCTTCACAACCAGTGAGATGAGAAGAGTTTCTGTACTGTGACTGGATCGAAAACCATGTTGAAATGGAAGGAGTACAGAAAATTTATCCAGATTGTCAGATAATTGCTTTGAGACAATGGTTTCCAAGATCTTCGTTAATAAAGGGATATTTGCAACTGGGCGATAGTTAAGGGCCAGAGATGGATCTAGACCAGAGTTTTTTAATAATTGATTTAATACAATACAACCTATATCTAAGGTAAATAAACCACTAGCAAAAATATGATTGACCAACATTGTAAGCCAAGAGATAATGAAGGTAGGAATATTAGAAAAGATATATATACAAGTTTTTTGACTAAATTTAGTGTAAAGTTGCAATAGTTTGGGTTCTGTAATAATGTCAAACGAATGCCAATATCTATCCATAGGAATATCAAAAGAAGAATTTTCCACATTTAGCGGATTAAAAGAAGCCAATGTTTTAGAAAAAGATGACCGGATTTTTAAAAACTTTATCCTTTAAAAAAGAGGCTAGTTCTTCTTCAGATGGTTTGGATAGTTTGTTTGTTTATTTGATCCAGTTTTTGTAACCTTTCTCCATCAATGATAGAAACAAGTGTGGAATAGTCTCCCGGTAGAGGTGTTGGAGATGAAGACTGTATCTGAATTCAAGATAGTGTAGGACAGGCATTTGAGATCTTTGAGGGAGAAGAGGAGATAGTGGTTGATGTGAAAGGGCAGACTGGATGGGCCATTTGGCCTTTATCTGCTGCCATGTTTCTTTCTATGGCCCCCTTTTATCAAGCCGTGTAAAGTTTTTTATTATGGAAGTATAAGCTGCAATGCTCATATGAATTCTATGAGCGTCAGAGCTTTTACCGCAGCAGCCTGTGATAAAAAAAAACCTTACGCGGCTTGATAAAAGGGGGGCCTATGTTTCTATTCTTAAAATAAATACACTTGTGAATTATTCAATGCCTCTGTTCAGATGATAAAGGCTATACATATGATTATCCTGTGAAGGTGATTTTTCATGCCAGTATTCCATTCAGTGTGGCTTTTGAAATTTCATTTCAGATTTTTGCAACAGTTACTTTGCTGGTGGAAAATCAATCTTTCTTCAGTCTGTTGAAAGAGCCAAGTTATAGCTTTGAACAGGATCAATGAGCTGTGTATAATAATAATGGAACTACAAAGTTCAGACTTTAAGAGACCATTACTATATTTCAGTTTATCAAAAGAATTAAATACCACTTTGAGATTGTGGTGTCTGTAGGGAGGCAGTCTGAGGAGATGGATTTTCAACTGTCTGGCACTTATGATCTGGCTCAAAGGCGAGCACAGTTTGATCTATGGGAGGACATTGTATTTTTGTAGTGTGCTCTGATCAACAGATTATTAAATACAAATGCTTCTTATTTTGATTTGTATACTTTTGCTTTTGACAAGCTCTGAGAAATGTCCAGTTAATATTCAACTCATGGTGGTCAGCGTTTTTTAAAGCACTGACAGCAATGGGCAAAATTAGACTTGGATATTCAATGCCAGTACCTGGATAACTAACCTTCCATCCTTAGGACTGCCATTTATGCGGTTCAATTCCTATTTCAGCTCCTTGTGACCCTAGGAAAGTCACTTTATCCCTCTATTGCCCCAGCTACAAAAACCATGGAGAGGCATTTTCAATAGGAAGTTTAAGCCCAATCAAGACATCTGAACGTCTAAAATCTGGACTGATATTGCATCTGGACCTGTTCTCTAGATCATCTAATTTGTCAGCTTGTGACGTTATCCTGGCCTGGACATCTGTCAGTGACTTACCCACCAAAACCATGGAGTCTTCCAGGCCAGACACCTTTTCTTCCCATGCTGTAATCCTCTGAGTGGACTCCGACATCAAAGTCTCCAAAGTACTCTACTGTCCAGAGAGTTTATCCAAATGAGATTCTAACACTTGGACTACAGCACTGATAAATTGAGTAATATGAGCATCAGTCAACAGTAGGATTGGTAGTGAAGCTCCCTCCGCCATGTTGTCATCTGGTGGCCTCACTTTATTTTTCATCTGGTTAGAAGCCATCCTATTGCACAATTTTTTAACAAATTTGTCCATACAGATATGTGCAATCCAGAAGTGAATATAAGACACTTTGATGGCAAAGTAAGATACATAAAATTGATTAGATGGAGCAGGGAGCTCAGGAGCCAGATAGAAACCAACTTGCCTTGCACACTGCATCATGTGGTCTCCGTAATATCAAATTATATAAAGCATTTTGTGGTACAACTAGTTAATAAGTTTAGGGGACAGTTATGAGCAATTTCAGTAGGCAAGAGAAGATTCTGCACATTTAAATTGTTTGGGACTGGCTATCCACCAATTAACTATCATTTAACTGGGTATCATCACTGAATATAAGCACTAATTGTTCATTTTACAACTGGCCCACAAAGGAACTTTATGGGCCATAACGTTCCTTTGTGGGCCAGTTGTTATGGGGTGGAGTTGGGGAGGATCTGAGAGCCAGCAGTATTCAATGCTTAGCGGGTATATAGGACTGCGTGAAAAGTAGCCCTAACTATTCCCACTTATACGAGTGTTGGCACTGAATATCAGCCAGCATCCACATAACTTCTAGGTACTGGCCACCCTCCCTTCCTTCCCATCTTCCAGAACATCAACAAGATTCCCAAGGATCCATTCTCCCTCTCTCCAAGAACCGAACATCAAAAGGCCACCTTCAGTTCCTTTCCTTCCTGAATAATTAAGCCCCCACCCCTAGTCTACCTTTCCAACCATGGTGATATAGTGGAGAACAAGAAGGAGAAATACCTACTCGATCCTACTCATCACAGCTGCCCCTTCAGAATGACTGCCATAATGTCTAATGACAGCTTCTTAGTACTACTGAAATACTGTGAGATTGCCACTAGAGGTCGTGGCACCCATTTTGAAGAAATAGCTACAATGGACAGGAGTGGGCCGAGCAGAGCATGGGCAGGTGCAATGCCCACTCCTGTCCATTGTGGTCGCTTCTTCAAAATGGGAAAGATTGGGAAGGTAGGCCCAAGGGGTGGGGGAAAATACTTGAGAGGGGCCTGTTGATGTTCTGGAAGAGTGGAAGGGAGAAAGAGAGGGTGGTAAGGGGTGCTTGTCAATGCTCCAGTAGGTGGGAGGTAGAGAGTGGAATCAATCTTGGGAGGGGGGAATAATTGGGACATCTCGACCTGGCCAAATACCTTCATGCAGATCCTGACCGATACTCATCTGGGACTCATATAAGTGTCTTAAGTGGGTGCCTTGCAGTGGCGTACTTAGCATATGTAAAACCCGGGGCCCATCACTTTTTGACAACCCACCCCCATCTGTACGAAAAACATGATTTTTAGTAACAAGTCACACGTCACACATGAGTACCTAGGAAAAGGCAGCATCTTACATATGCAGTGAGCAGTACAAAATCAATACACCCATTGTAAAACTAAACAAGCCAGACTAGAAGAGATCAATCCTTATGGAAAAGGGTGGGAGGTGGGGGAGGGAATAAAAACATGTATAATAATATTGTTTAAGAATGCCAAGTGTGTTATGTAAATTAATTGTAATAATACTGTACACTTGTTGAAAGAAATAAAAAGGAATAAAGATAAAAAAAAAAAAAGAAGAGATCAATCCTGCAGTCAATCCTAACAAAAAACCATGTCTTACGAACACACAGAACACAGAAAACACCTTCGCCTAGTATGGAATATGTCATCACAAACTAACCCCTCCCCCTTTTACAAAACTGTAGTGTGGATTTTAGCCATGGTGGTAACAGCTCTGATGCTCAAAGAATTCTGAGCATCAGAGCTGCTACCACCATGGCTGGTGCTAAAAAATGCTCCACAGTTTTGTAAAAGGGGGGGATAAAATAGAAATACATAGACGAAGGTTAAATTGAACCAGTAAGAAGCTGGACTCTGCATACAGTGCACCACAGAAACAGTGACACATGTCTCCTAAAGCAATAAATAGAAAATTTTTTTCTACCTTTGTCTTCTGTGGTTTCTGCTTTCCTCATCTTCTTGTAACTCTCTTCCTTCCATCCACTGTCTACTGTCTCTCTTCCCCTATATGGCATCTTCTCTCCTTCTTAACCCCTTCCAGAAACTGTATGCTTCCCCCTTCCGTCTCTCCTTTCACCCCCATTGGTCTGGCATCTCTCTCCTCTCCTTCCCTCTCCCACACTTCTCCTCTGCAATCCCTTTCCCTTTTTTCCCTCATTTTCCTTTTCAATTTATTTGCTGCATTTGTCTAGATTACGTTCTCAGAAATCCTGCCAGTACCGAGAGCGGACGCAAGGAGGCAGAGCGAACTACAAGCAATAAACGGTTGGCTCAGGAGATGGTGCGAAGAGGAGGGTTTCCTTTTTGTGCGGAACTGGACAACTTTCTTGGGAAAAAATAAGCTCTACAGGACAGACGGACTGCACCTGAGCACGACTGGGACGAGGATGCTGGCACGCAAAGTCCAGAGCGTCATAGATTTGGCTTTAAACTGAGGAAGAGGGGAAAGCCGACAGTCGATCTGACACATCGGACAAAAGTATCAAATAAAGATACTGAGCAAGGACATTGTAAAAGAGGGCTCGGGACTGAGTGGGAATTCTTGGAAAAAGGACCTAAGGATGCAATACAGGGGCCCAGGGCCAAGGACACTGAGCAAGGACATTGTAAAAAAGGGAACGGGACTGAGTGGGAATTTTTGGGAAAAGGACCTAAGGACGCAATACAGAGCACCAGGGCCAAGGATGTTGAACAAGGACACTGTAAAAGAGGGCTCAGGACTGAGTGGGAAATTTTTGAAGAAGGACCAAAGGACAAATTGCAGGGGTCTAGGGCACAAATGAGATTGGCAAGCAGGGCTAAGAGAGAACAACGGAATCCAGAGGGACAACCAAAAACGGGGAAACAGGCTGAGGACGAAACAGACACTCCACAGGAGGAGGATGACCGAGACGAGGCTTGGGGACTGGCAACTCACGAGGGGGTCGCCAGGAGTTCCAAACCACGAGGAAAACCAGCAAGAGAGGCGAACAACCGGGACTTAAAATGCCTATATACTAATGCTAGGAGCCTAGGGGCTAAAATGGGAGAGCAGGAAGTCTTAGCTAGTAAAATGGGCCTAGACATAATTGGAGTCACAGAAACATGGTGGACAGATGACAATAAATGGGATGTGGCTTTACCAGGGTTCAAACTCTACAGGAGAGATAGAACACACAAAAAGGGTGGAGGAATAGCGCTATATATAAAGGATTCCATACCTTCAACCAGGATGGAAACACCAGTAAGGGCGGATGACTTGGAATCACTATGGGTTAAGCTATCCGGAGGAACTGGAGCAGACATAAAATTGGGTCTGTACTATCGCCCACCTGGACAAACGGAAGAAACCGACCAGGATCAGGAGGCTGAGCTGAGACAGGTATGCAAAAGCAGAAGTGTGGTGGTGATGGGGGACTTCAACTACCCGGGAATAGACTGGAGTATCGGGCACTCAAACTGCATGAGAGAAACCAGATTCCTGGAGGTCACGAGGGACTGTTTCATGGAACTGCTGGTCACTGAACCAACACGGGGAGATGCCACTCTTGACCTAATCTTCAATGGACTAGGGGGACCTGCTAAGGAGGTGGCGGTACTTGCCCCACTAGGAAACAGCGATCACAACACGATTCAGTACAGGCT
Source organism: Geotrypetes seraphini (assembly GCF_902459505.1). Taxonomy (NCBI): domain Eukaryota; kingdom Metazoa; phylum Chordata; class Amphibia; order Gymnophiona; family Dermophiidae; genus Geotrypetes; species Geotrypetes seraphini. The sequence goes on along the minus strand of NC_047090.1, from coordinate 60,427,752 downwards.
AGAAATTGGAACAGCAAAGGTGAAAAGAACTACGACGACAACACTGAACTTCAAGAAAGGGAATTATGATGCCATGAGGAAAATGGTGGGAAAGAAACTCAACAACACCGCAAGGAAGATGGAGTCCGTAGAAAAAGCCTGGACCCTACTTAAAGGCACGGTGCACGAAGCACAAAACCTGTGCGTCCCCAAGTTCAGGAAAGGGTGCAAAAAAAATAGAACAAAAAACCGTGTGGATAACAAATGCAGTGAAAAAGGCGATAAGTGACAAGAAGGCATCATTCAAAAAATGGAAAAAGAACCAATCAGAGGACAACCAAAAGGAACATAAAATACACCAAAAGGAGTGTCACCGAGTGGTTAGGAAAGCAAAAAGAGAATATGAAGAGAGACTGGCGGGGGAAGCAACAAACTTCAAATCATTCTTCAGGTACGTCAAGGGGAAGCAACCAGCAAGGTAGGAAGTGGGACCCTTAGATGATGGAGACAGAAAGGGAGTAGTAAAAGAGGAAAAGGAGATAGCTGACAGGTTAAACGAGTTCTTCACGTCAGTTTTCACGAGGGAGGACACAACCAACATTCCGGATCCCGAGGAGATCATAAAGAGAGACCAGGATGAAAACCTGGTTCAACTAGAGGTGAGCAAGGTGGATGTCCTCAGGCAGATAGACAGGCTAAAGAGCGACAAATCGCCAGGTCCGGACGGCATTCACCCAAGGGTACTCAAGGAACTAAGGAACGAAATAGCTGAGCCACTTCGACAAATATGCAACCTAACCTTAAAAACTGGAGAGATTCCGGAAGACTGGAAAATAGCAAATGTCACGCCCATCTTCAAGAAAGGCTCAAGGGGAGACCCAGGAAACTACAGGCCGGTGAGCTTGACCTCGGTCCCGGGAAAGATGATGGAAGCGCTGATTAAAGACAGCATCTGGGAACACATCGAAAAAAATGGGCTACTAAAGTCGAGCCAGCATGGCTTCTGGAAGGGCAGGTCATGCCTCACGAACCTATTATACTTCTTTGAGGGGGTAAACAGCATGGTGGATAAAAGGGAATCCATAGACATCATTTACCTTGACTTCCAAAAAGCCTTCGACAAGGTACCACACGAAAGACTGCTAAGGAAGATATGGAACCACTGGGTGCAAGGGGAGGTCCACCGATGGATCAAAAACTGGCTGGCGGACAGGAAACAGAGGGTTGGAGTAAAGGGCCATTACTCAGACTGGCAATGGGTCACGAGCGGAGTTCCACAGGGGTCGGTATTGGGACCGCTCCTGTTCAATATATTTATTAACGACCTGGAGGCAGGGACAAAATGTGAGGTTATTAAATTTGCAGATGACACCAAACTATACAGCAGGGCTAATAACATGGAGGACTGCGAAGATCTCCCAAAAGATCTGACAACGCTGGAAGAGTGAGCCAAAAAGTGGCAAATGAGCTTCAACATTGGGAAATGCAAGGTCATGCATGTAGGGAAAAAGAACCCGATGTTCACTTACAAAATGGGGGGATCACCGCTAGGGGTGAGCAACCTTGAAAGAGACCTGGGAGTGATGGTAGACACAACCTTGAAGGCGTCGACGCAGTGCGCCACAGCCTCAAGGAAAGCAAACAAAATGTTGGGTATCATTAAGAAGGGTATCACGACCAGGACGAAGGAAGTCATCCTGCCACTGTATCGTGCAATGGTGCGCCCGCACCTGGAGTACTGCGTCCAGTACTGGTCGCCGTACCTTAAGAAGGACATGGCGGTACTTGAGAGAGTCCAGAGAAGAGCAACTAAGCTAATAAAGGGTATGGAGGACCTCTTATATGCTGACAGACTGAAAAAGCTGGGGCTTTTCTCCCTGGAAAAGCGGAGACTTAGAGGAGACATGATAGAAACCTTCAAGATCATGAAGGGCATAGAAAAAGTAGACAGGGACAGATTTTTCAAATTATGGGGACCCACAAGTTCAAGGGGGCACTCAGAGAAATTGAAAGGTGAAAGGTTTAGAACAAACGCCAGGAAGTTCTTTTTCACCCAGAGGGTGGTGGATACATGGAACGCGCTACCGGAAGATGTGATAAGCAGGAGCATGCTACAGGGCTTCAAAGAAGGGTCCCTGGAGGACAAAGGGATTGAGGGGTACAGATAGGAGTGGAGGTAGGTTTAGGGTTAGGATTAGAGGTAAGTTACAAAATTAGTCTGGGACCACTGTTCAGGCAATAGGCCTGATGGGCCGCCGCGGGAGCGGACCGCTGGGCGAGATGAACCTCTGGTCTGCCTCAGCGGAGGCAACTTCTTATGTTCTTATGTACCCTCTCATCAATGTCCTTTTTTACTGTCTACCTAAAGATTGCCACCTCTTTCCCTCACCCCTCCATTGTTTCCCTGATTCATTCCTTTTCTCCCCATCATGTGCCCTCCTTTTATTTATCCCCTCCTTCCATCATGTACCCTCTTTCTCCAACCCTTCCATCTAGTACCTTCTCCTCTCTCTGTCCACTTCCATCCAGCATTGCTCCCCTCTTTCTCTCCTCCCATTTCCTTCCTGCATTTGCTCCCTTATCTCTCCCATCTGCACTTCCATCCAGCATAGGCTCCCCACTACCATCCAATGTCTGCCCTTTCTCTCGCCATCCACCTCTCTTCAATAAGCATCTGCCCCCTTTCTCTACCTCCAATATCCTTCCCCTTTATGTCTCTCCCCTTTCCCTGTATCTATTAGCACCACCCTTCCATATCACCTTGCCCCCTTTCTTTCCCTCTACCACTCTTCCATTCCAGCAATCCTGCTCCTTTCTCTCCCTTCATGCAGCAAGGTCCCACGATGATTGTAGCTGCCGGCTGTCAGTCCACCCCACTCCGACGTACTTGCTCTGGGGCAGACTCAGCAGCCGCATGCTGGAAGGTCCCGCGATGACTCGTCTGCTGACTCTGCTCCAGAAGAAGTTACGTCGGAGGGGGTGGACCCGGCAGACGCAGGGAGTTGTGGCAAAGTCCCGCAATGACTGTGTCTGCTGGGACCTCAGCATGGCTGCCGACTCTGCTGCAGAGAAAGTAAGTCAGAGGTAATGTGACCATTTATTTTTTTCATCAAAAGGGGACATCTATTAATTGTGTATCCTTTCTTTCATTTCTTTCTTTCTGCACTCAGGCCCAACAATTGTCCCTTTCTATTCCCTCCCTCCTTCCTTCCCATGTCCTTAGTGCCCCCAATGCCTCCTTCCCATGTCCATAGTGCCCCCAGTGCCTCCTTCCCGTGTCCATAGTGCCCCCAGTGCCTTCTTCCCATGTCCATAGTGCCCCCAGTGCCTCCGTCCCGTGTCCATGGTGCCCCCAGTGCCTCCTTCCCGTGTCCATGGTGCCCCAGTGCCTCCTTCCCGTGTCCATAGTGCCCCCAGTGCCTCCTTCCCGTGTCCATGGTGCTCCCAGTGCCTCCGTCCCGTGTCCATGGTGTCCCCAGTGCCTCCTTCCCGTGTCCATAGTGCCCCCAGTGCCTCCTTCCCGTATCCATAGTGCCCCCAGTGCCTCCTTCCTGTGTCCATAATGCCCCCAATGCCCCCTTCCCATGTCCTCAGTGCCCCCAGTGCCTCCTTCTCATGTCCTTAGTGCCTCCGGCCTGTGTCCATAGTGTCCCCAATGCCTCCGTCTTGTGTCCATAGTGCCCCCAGTGCCCTGTCCTGTGTCAGTGCCCTCAGTGCCTCCGTCCTGTGTCCATAGTGCCCCCAGTGCCTTCATCTTGTGTCCATAGTGCCCCCAGTGCCCCGTCCTGTGTCCTTAGTGCCCCCAGTGCCTCCTTCTTATGTCCCCCCACTACCTTCCAGATTTTGGCCACCCCAAAGCCAGCCTGCCTGTCTACCTATCTCCCTCCCTCCCTGTCACGCTAAAGCTAGCCAGCCAGCTTGCTTGCCTACATCCTGCCCTCCCTGCCGCAGAAAAAAAAAAGCGCCTCTCCCCTTCCTTTCTTCTGGTCTGCACCGCTGCAATCTTACCTCCCCCTGCTGACAAGAAGTCTTTCCGACGTCAATCACTGCCTGGCTGGCCCGGAACATCCTCTTCGATGTCACAATTGACGTCGGAAAGACTTCTTGTCGGCGGGGGGAGGTAGGATTGTACCGGCGCAGCCGGGGGAAAGGAATGGCTGTGCACCCCCCCAAGCCGTGCACCCGAGGCGGACTGCCCCCCGCCTCCCCCTTGGTATGCCACTGGTGCCTTGATGACATCAAGATTTACCCAGACATGGCCTCTTTAGGATATGTTCGGGCATCTGGAAGGCTTTTCAAAACCCAGCGCTGTCCAGATTTTGGAAAGCTTCCAGCTTGGGACCGCATGGGGGGGCATCTGTGCATGCACAGATGCAATGCGGTGCCATCACATGCATGTGTGTATGCGTGTGATGTCATCGCGTCACACCTACGCATGCGCAGACGCCCTCCTGACACGGATCCAAGCACAAGAACAGGTTGAGTTGGTTGAAGCTGAGGTGAGGCTGGGGTGGAAGGGGGTGTGACTTGGATGGAACTGGGCGGGCCTGGGGGCGGGGCCATGTGTCTGGAAGTTACAATAGTAAAATCTGGTAACCCTACCACAATGTCCTGGTGGCTGCTTCACATCCTATCAGGCCTAAATATTCAATGTTGGTACCCTCACATGACTCAATACTGAATAAGCAGGTCTAAGCAGGTGAGTGTAAACATTTTTAAAAATGTGGTCAGCTGAATACTGAATGGTTATTTTTCATATGGGTGACATGGATGGTGGATAACTTTGCTCCTTAAATAAATGAAGCAATAATTTAAAAACTGTGTAAGATATTTATGTAAGTTCCCTTTGTCTAATATTAATTTTTTTTTTGGGGGGGTGTTCCTTTATGGTTTTGTTTTATTTCTACATATTACTTTTAAAAATCGGAAACCATTCAGTGTTACATATATGCAATAACAGAGGAAAGCAGGTAGGGGGGAGAAACTTTTTCACATCACTATACACTCCAACCATTAAGAACATGGTTCATTTATCAGTTTTCACAGAGTATTTATAACCAAGAAAATAAAATATATATCAGAATCACTAAGGCAACCCAGTAGGACTAGGAGTGTGGTAGCAGAGGGGATGCATGGCGGGAAAAGCATGCAAAGAATGCCCCATAGAATAATTTCAAATCATCAGCATGTGTGTGTGTGTGTGTGTGTGTGTGTGTTAGTGCATGTGCGCATATGTCTGTGTCTGGGTAATTTTACTCCAAATAGACAGAATATTTATGATTTTTTCTTATGCACGACTTGGAAAGAATACAAAGTGGAAAAAGCTAGGGGATTATTAGCTCATGAAATTTTTTCAGACCCTTTGCAGGAACCTAACTACCATTGAGTGAGTCCAGCAAACGGCAGGGGCCACCTGTCCTTCTATAGGCCATTTACCATTCTCCCTTCCTCAATACTGCCCCTCCCCAATCGTGTCTAGTATCATTCTCTCCCTTCCTATCTCCCTTGCCCCTTTGTAGGTTCGGCATCTCTCTCTCTCCTCTCTCTGCTCCCCTCCCACTGATAATCCTTCAGAGCCCTGGGTGATGATCACCAGAGACAGCAATGTATGCAGACTGCTTGCTGCCGGTCCCATTGGGGCTTTTCTATGCAGTGTCAGTTTATAGGAAATTACACTGCAAAAGGCAAGATGCGTCAGAGGAAAAGCCCAGGTGGGACCGGCCGCAAGCAACATGCATACCTTGCTGCTTCTGCTGGTCATCTTCCAGGGCTTTAGAGGTCCACAAGGGGAAGGGGAGCAGAGAGAGAGAGACCCTGGGACCCTATGGTGGGGGAGCAAAGAGATCCCATAATCACAGGGGTGGGGGGGAGGAGGGGTTAGGGAGTGTAGAAGATATTCTAGACTGGGGTGGGGCGAAAGTGAAGGGAAGAGAGGGTCCGAGACTACAGGGGGAAGGCAAGAGAAGGTGGGGAGAGAGGGAGACCTAGATTAAAAGGAATAAGAGAGAAAGGGAGAGATGCTGGACTAAAGAAGAAGGAGGAACGAGATGCCAGGCCCTGAGGGAAGGGAAGTCAAAATACAAAAGGAGAGATGCTGGTCTCCAGATTGGGGTTGGCAGCTACGAGTAGCAGGAGAGATGCTGGCCAGGATCTGAGTTATAGGAGAGAGAGAGAAAGAAAAGGAGAAATGCTGGTCCTAGGATAGGGAGTGTAGAACAGGTGGCAGAAGGGAAGAAGCTAGGCATGGGAAGGGCAGGGGTATGTAGAACTAAGAAGCATTGCTGGACACAGGTGGAGAATAGGGATAGGGACACAGAGGGGAAAAGCTGGATAGGATGGATAAGGGACCCAGAGGGACATGAAATGTCAAAATGACAGAAGGCCCTGGAAAGAGGGTTAAGAAAAAAGCAGAAAGAAAGTCTGGGGCTAAAGCAATACTCATACAACAAAGGTAGAATTTTTTTTTCTAAATTTATTAATTGGAAATGTCATCTCTGATATTTTGCATTTCAGTTTTTATTTCTTTTACTATGACAAGTTTTCTTATATACAGTAGGTCTGAAATGTGTTTGCTTTTTGCAGGGTTCATTTACTGGCGTTCTGAAGGGTTTTCCCCTCTGTCTGCCCCCCACCCTGGGAGAGATTGTGTTATAGAGAGCCCAGCTTTAATTTCTTCACTGTAATGCCACTGCAATGCCACTGTATCTTTGTCTATCTGTATGTCTGTTTCTATGAAACGTTTTCAGCCAAAAGCACAAAGATCCCTATATTTCCTTTATTAGACTGCACTCCAGTGGGCAATGTAGACATCTCCACTCTTCTTCCTCCAAATCTGCCTTTCACAGATTTAAGAATTCAGCTTGAAGAAGGAATCATCTATCCAGAGTATCCACAGTTACTGGTATTAGTATGGAGGCATAAGATTCCATTAAAAACCAACCATTTGACAAGATCCAAAACTTCCATGTTAATGACAAATATGAGAATAATGGACACCAGCTAGGATGTGCAGATCAGTGTCAATATAATTATTCAGATTCTTCAATGTTGGCCTACATTAGGTGCTTAAGTCCTTTAGAGAATTTCGTCTAACAGCACTTATGTCCTTCTCCACCCCTAAATATGCCTACTTTAGAATTAGGCGACTATCTTAGGCACCTATCCTTTTAAGCAGAATTCTACCAATCCTGAAAACCCAAACGGATTGTTTTAGATAATAAGAGGACTGATAAACTGGAGAAACAGCTGAATGATTCACAAATAATATCACTGCAAAATTCATGTGGAAACTGCATCAAGTTGATTTCTAATTCTTGAGTGAAGGGTAACTCTACTATGAAAGCAAAATGTGAACATTTGGAAAATTCTGTTCCTTGAAGGAATCTTTGATTAATTAATTTTCCCAGGATTCCTGGTATTTCTGGACTTGAGTTGTTTAAATGTTATGGGGCTCATAATTGAAAGAGAAAAACGTCCATAAACCGGCCTAAGTCAGCACTTGGACGAACATTTCCCAAATATGTCCAAGTGCCGATAATAAAAATGGGTTTTGGACGTATTTCTAAATGACCTAGGCCTACATGGTGAGACCTCATCTCGATCCATGGTGAGACCTCATCTCGAGTATTGTGTTCAATTCTGGAGACCACACTACCGGAAAGATGTGTTGAGAATTGAATCGGTTCAGCGAATGGCTACCAAGATGGTGTCGGGGCTCAGGGATCTCACGTATGAAGAAAGACTAAAAAAACTGCGGATGTACTCACTAGAGGAGCGAAGAGAGAGGGGGGACATGATTGAGACCTTTAAGTATATCACGGGGCGTATAGAGATGAAAGATGATATCTTTAGTCTTACAGGGCCCTCGATTACCAGAGGACACTCGCTGAAAATCAGGGGAGGGAAATTTCAAGGTGATGCTAGAAAGTACTTCTTCACCGAGAGGGTGGTCGATCATTGGAACGAGCTGCCTCAGCAGGTGATTGAGGCCAACAGCGTGTCAGATTTTAAGAGAAAATGGGATATTCACGTGGGATCAATAGGGGAGTAAAAGTCAGGGTCATTGGCATGGGCAGACTCGATGGGCTATAGCCCTTTTCTGCCGTCAATTTCTATGTTTCTATGTTACATAGTGCCGCCAAACGACCAAAGCTAAACGGGACATATCGGGAGGAGCATCGAGGGTGGGAGTTGGGTGGGACATGGGTCGGCTTAGACTTAATCGTACAGCAGTTATACAACCCACGATCGACGGAACTTGGACATTGTGACTTAGATCATGTAAAACATAGTCTAAGTCACAAAAACCCACCTAAACTCACCAGATAAGCACTGAAAACACATAACACAGACCCCCACACACTACCCCAGTGATCACTGACCCTCCCCCACCCCCCAAAAAAATATTAATCACACCTTTAAAATTCAGCCTCCAGACCATCATCACCTGGCCGCCTGGCATAGGAAAGCCTAGTCGTACAGCAAAGAGGCGGCTTAAGCCATCTTGGGGGTGGGTTAGGGACTCATGCAGAGGAGGACCAATGCCCATAAGCCCCTGTAATCACTGTATTGATACTTAAACATATGCACTCCCCTATACTCCCCCAAAACCTGGCATATAAGTGGCTCCTGCAACCATAAGGGCTATTAGGGTGGTAGATAAGTGGGTCTAGGGGACTCTGGAAGTGGTTTGGGGGGCTCACCATGACCTATAAGAGAACTGTAGTGAGGAGAAGACATGGCACCCTTTTGTGAAGTTCACAGCAGTGCCCTGTAAGGTACCCCACTATTTAGGTGCCATGTCTGGGTGTTCAGTCCATCACTTTGCAGACCCCTCCCACTGAGCTTGTTCTAGGCTTTTTTGACTTGGACAAAAAGTTGGACAGAAATATGGTATAAAGATGGACGATTTAGCGGCTTGGACAATCAGATCGGCAGGATTAGATGATTTTTGAAACAAAAAAAATTTTGGACATATTTTTTGAAAATGTGTCCTAGGCTGTTTTTTACTTTGGACGACTTGCGACTTAGACGCAAACGGACTTAGACGTCCCTTTTGATTATTCCCCTCCACGTGTTGGAAATTTAAAAAATTCCGGTGCAAACATTGCCACCTATTTAAGAACATAAGAATAGCCTTACTGGGTCAGATCAATGGTCCATCAAGCCCAGTATCCCGTCTCCATGGAGGCCAATCCAAGTCACAAGTGCCTGGCCAAAACCCAAATAGTAGCAGCATTCCATGCTACCAATCCAGGGCAAGCAGTGGCTTCCCCCATGTCTGTCTCAACAGCAGACTATGGACTTTTCGTCTAAAAACTTGTCCAAACCTTTTTTTAAAACTAGCTCCATTAACTGCTCTTACCACATCCTCTCAACGCGTTTCAGAGCTTAACTATTCTCTGAATGACAAAAATATTTTCTCCTATTGGTTTTAAACATATTACTCTAGCTATAGGATCATTTCCTGCTGATCCAGGGTGGTGATCTCTTTTTAGGAGACCTCCTTCCTCCAAGACAGTACAGGGGCTGCCAGACCAGCAGGGCCGCCATCAGGGCAGTACTACCAGTCCTGCATTCAGGGGCCCGGAGCTGACAGGGGGCCCGGGCTCCCCCAGGGTCCTAGGCCACAGTCTAGGGAGGGGGCGGGCCGCCCCAGGTGCACAGGAGAGAGCTGGACGGTGAACCCGCGGAGTTCAATACATCTCGAGCCGCGAGGCTCGCCTTCTGTTCCTACCTGCCCTGCCGCTCACATATAGCACATATGTTCCCTGATGTCGGCGCTGACGTCGGAGGGAGGGCTTAAGCAAAGCCTGCCCTCCGACGTCAGCGCTGACGTCGGAGAATACTTCCGGTCAGCTATTTGTGCACGGCAGGCAGGAAACAGAAGACAAGCCTCGCGGCTCGAGCTCCGTTTTGCTGAGAAAGTTGCAAAGATGGGCTGGGAGACAAACGCGGAACACAAAAGGGGGGAGGGAGTGCGTTTTGGACACAGAAGGCATGGACTTGGGAGAGAGGAAGGGAGGGAAAGAGATGCTGAGGTGGGGGAGGGAATGGGTTTTTGGACACAGAAGGCATGGACTTGGGAGAGAGGAAGGGAGGGAAAGAGATGCTGAGGTGGGGGAGGGAATGGGGTTTTGGACACAGAAGGCATGGACTTGGGAGAGAGGAAGGGAGGGAAAGAGATGCTGAGGTGGGGGAGGGAATGGGGTTTTGGACACAGAAGGCATGGACTTGGGAGAGAGGAAGGGAGGGAAAGAGATGCTGAGGGGGAGGGAATGGGTTTTTGGCACAGAAGGCATCGACTTGGGAGAGAGGAAGGGAGGGAAAGAGATGGTAGTGTACACGGGGAATAGCAGAAAGGAGAATTTTTGGTCATAGGGAGGGAATGAGGTACAGATAGCGGCATACCAAGGTGGGGGAGGGTGGGGGGGCGGTCCACCCTGCCCCGCCCCGCCCCGGGTTTATGTCCCAAGGGGGTGCACAGCTGGCCACCCTCCAGTGTTCTCCCTAGGCCAGCAAACTGCGGCTCTTTAGCCACTTGAGTGCCACCGCCGCCATCGGGAACAGGCCGGCGCCGGGTTCTCCCTGCTTTTCCCTGTGGGGCCGACCAACTCTCGCCACTCGCATCAATTCTGACGTCGGATAGGACGTTCTGGGCCAGCCAATCGCTGCCTGGATGGCCTAGAACATCCTATCCGACGTTAGAATTGACGTCGAGTGGCGAGAGTTGGTCGGCCCCGCGGGGAAGAGAAGCAGGGCAAACTCGGCGCCAGCCTGTTCCTGATGGCGGCAGTGGCAGCCTATTCCCCAGTGGCAGTGGTAGCATTTTCCCAATGGTGGTGGCATAGGGGAGGGCAGGGAGAAAGAAAAAAAAGGGGGGGGACAGGAAGCCAGAAAGAAAGAAAGGGGGCAGGGTGAAACAAAGAAAAATGGGGCACGGAGAAAGAGAGAAAGACAGACATACAGAACGAAAGAGGGTGTGGAGAGAGAAAGAAAGAAGGGGGCAGGGTGAGAGAGAGAGAAAAACAGACATACAGAAAGAAAGGGGGTATGGAGAGAGAGAAAAAGAAGAAGGGGCAGGGTGAAACAAAGAAAAAGTTTGGGGAGGGAATGAGGTCTGGAGGAGAGGAAGCATACAGGAGGCTGAAAGAAGGGAAGAAATATTGGATGCACAGTCAGAAGAATAAAGTGCAACCAGAGACTGATGAAATTACCAAAGGTAGGAAAAATGATTTTATTTTCAATTTAGTGATGAAAATGTGTCTGCTTTGAGAATTTATATATGCTGTCTATATTTTGCACTATGGCCCCCTTTTACTAAACCCCAATAGCGTTTTTTAGCGCAGGGAGCCTATGAGCGTTGAGAGTAGCGTGGGGCATTCAGCGCAGCTCCCTGCGCTAAAAACCGCTATCGCGTTTTAGTAAAAAGGGAGGGGGAAAATTTGTCTATTTTTGTATAGTTGTTACTGAGGTGACATTGCATAAAGTCATCTGCCTTGACCTCTTTGAAAACCCGCGGAATATAAATGATAATTAACATTTTCTCTGCGTACAGCGTGCTTTGTGTTTTTAAAATTTTATTGTTGGTAGATCATTTTGACTTGGCCACAAAGGTAAGGGGGACTGTGCAGGGAATTATTTTTGTAAAATCATGTTTTGTTATGTGACTGCCATTATTTAGACTTTAATTTCTATGAATGAATAGAATGAAAATGATATAAATTACTTGCTTGTTTTTATGTGCGTGCGCTGAAGGAAAGTGGAGAGAGAGTGGGCTGAGGACGCTGAAGGGAAATGGGGAAGAGAGAGTGGGGAGAAGATGCTGATTTATAAATTGACAATTGTACAGAATATTGTTTCTTTTTTATATTAATCCATAGCTGCATGTTAATGATGTGCTCATATGCACTTATTTATCATCATAACATATACATCATCATTAACATGCAGCTGTGGATGTGTAAGGACAGGCTGAGGAGGATGGATGGGAAGGAAGGAAGGAAGGTGCACATATCAACATATCATACATTTTTAACATGCATGATGCAGCTATAGGCAAGCTGAGGAGGATGGGATCATACAGATGTGTATGTTCAGATATGCGCTCAGATGTGTAGTTTTTTCTGATATATTTATTAAGCTTACAGTATTTATAAAAACACATTTAATAGGTACTTGTTACAAAAAATATTGTGCAATTGTGATCTACTTCTGGCCTACAAAGGTCAAAAGAAATCCTTAACTGAGATTTTACATTCAAAAGTGAATTATAGCTACTAGCACTATTATTTATTAGTTATTTATTATGCAGATGTTTGTTAGTTTGTTATTAGTTCAGTATTAGACATATGTTAGTTTAGAATAGATAGGTATAGATTAGTTTAGGTTAGGTTAGGGCCCTGCTGAAAGAGTCTACCTTAACGTGGTTGCAGGCTTACAAATCTTTTGGTCAAAGAGTGCGGCGACAGAGAAAAGTATGTGTGTATTCGGCCCATGGAAGAAGGGAGGGTCGGGGGGGAAGGGGTGCGTGGGGGGCCCAATAGGATTGCTCAGTAAGGGGCCCAGAAATTTCTGATGGCGGCCCTGCAGTCCGGCATTTGAACTCACAGCTAAACTAAAAACATAGTTCCATCTTTAAAAATATCACAGTGCAAAGGATAAAACAGGCACATAAAAATAATCATAGGAACAATGAATAGACAAATAAAACCATCAGAGAAACACCAAATAGTCTCTTTCATGATTTAGTCCATGTGGTATCAAAGTATTAAATTTGAGAATGAATCTTTGCTCCACCACCACCACCTTAACAAGAACGTTTCAAGCAAAATATGAAAAAAATATGAAAAACGAGTGGTTTTCTTCAATGAATGTTGTATCAATGGTCTGTCCACCACAGAACATTTGATTGTACACTTGTGCTCCATGATTCTTTTGTTATTGTCTTTTCAATATAAAACAATATTACACAGGCACATTACAACATAAACGACTTGTGAATTTAGTAAATTCATATGTCTCTCCTGTAAGTGGATGAACACAAGTCTTAATGTTGATGGTTACCTTGCAAACAGAGCAATTACCACATGGGTGATGTCTTTGGGTCTCGGAATCAATGTTTTAAATTGTATATTAATATGATTTTTTTTAATTATTATTACTATTGTAGTATTTATTGCCACTGATACAGCCATGTGGTGAAACATAACCACATCGGGCAACAGTGTTTTATACCTTGGAGCTTTTAAAAGAAACAATAGACTATTTCTCACTAAGGTCTGCTTTTGTGTATTTTCCAACTTGGATATCAGAGACCATCTACCTTGCTGTTTTCTTAGCTCAAATTTTTGATGCCTTTTCCTGAACCTACACCATGCTGTAAATGTGAGTTTCCCTGTCAGTACAGGCAAATAGTAAGTTCAACTGCATGCACACTTCACAGCATTAAGTAATGGGTTATACGTCTACTGAAAAGAAGGAAGAGTGAAAAAAATCTTGGAAATGGAGGTCATCTATAAAGAAAACATTGAGTTTATAAAAGCTGTCCATTATCACACTGCAGCTCTAATCAAGATGTTTTAATCTGACAATCTACAGCTGGAATGTACTGGCTGGAAATAGAACATTGAGGGAAGCGTGAAAGGGATCACAGCTTGCGAAGATTACAGTGGCCTAGAGAAATGAATGATTGCCAAAGGTCATATTTTAATATATGGCAACCAAATCAATTTTTAATAACTTGAATTTATAGCAGGCATTTGGATTAACTTACTCATTTCATGATAAATGAAATTTCTGCTTCTTGAGATCCAGGCAATGCCACTCTACTGTATTGTACTTTTTCCTAGGGCAGCCTGTTTTCAAAAATGTATTATGTGAGTGGTCATTTACTTGAGTAAAATAACTGCCTGAAAATTGTCCTCTCTTAATATAAATAAAAATATGTAGATTCAGTGGCGTACCTAGGGGGGGGGCGGGGGGGGCGGGCCGCCCCGGGTACCAGCCCTAAGGGGGTGTTCCCGGCCTTGCCGTTCAGTCCCCCGCCACCCCCGAAGGACCGCTCGCCCCCCTGGCCTCCCCGCACCACCTATGAACAGCCGCAGCAGGATCGCGAAGTCAGCGTCAGCATCCCTGCGCTGCTTCCTACGACGCGATCCCGCCCCTCCTCTGACGTCAGAGGAGGGGCGGGACCGTGGCGCAGGAAGCAGCAGGGATCGCTGACGCTGACTTCGCGATCCTGCTGCGGCTGTTCATAGGTGGTGCGGGGAGGCCAGGGGGGCGAGCGGTCCTTCGGGGGTGGCGGGGGACTGAACGGCAAGGCCGGGAACACCCCCTTAGGGCTGGTACCCGACGCTGACTTCGCGATCCTGCTGCGGCTGTTCATAGGTGGTGCGGGGAGGCCAGGGGGGCGAGCGGTCCTTCGGGGTGGGTCGGGGCATCAGGCCTTCAGGGTGGGGCGGGCGGGCAGGCAAGCAGGCTTTCAAGGGGGAGGGGGTGACAGGCAGGCAGGCAGGCCTTCAAGGGGGGACAGGCCTTCGGGGGGGGGTGCAGACATTCAAGGGGTGCAGGCCTTCAAGGGGGGCAGGCAGGCCTTCAGGGGGGTGCAGACCTTCGGGGGGGGGGGTGTAGGCCTTTGGGGGGGTGCAGACCTTCAAGGGGGTGCAGGCCTTCAAGGGGGGAAAGGCAGGCAGGCCTTCAAGGGGGGGTGCAGGCCTTCAAGGGGGGGTGCAGGCCTTCAAGGGGGGTGCAGGCCTTCAAGGGGGGAAAGGCAGGCAGGCCTTCAAGGGGGGGACAGGCCTACAAGGGGGGGGACAGGCCTACAAGGGGGGGGACAGGCCTTCAAGGGGGGGTGCAGGCCTTCAAGGGGGGGTGCAGGCCTTCAAGGGGGGTGCAGGCCTTCAAGGGGGAGACAGGCCTTCAAGGGGGGGAAAGGCAGGCAGGCAGGCCTTAAAGGGGGGACAGGCCTACAAGGGGGTGGGACAGGCCTTCAAGGGGGGGACAGGCCTTCGGGGGGGTGCAGACCTTCAAGGGAGTGCAGGCCTTCGGGGGGGGGGGTGCAGTCCTTCAGGGGTGGGGTTTAGGCCTTCAGAGGGGGACAGACCTTCGGGTGGGAGGTAAAGTCCTTCGGGGGGTGCAGGTCTTCAGGGGTGGGGTGTAGCCCTTCGGAGGGGGGACAGACCTTCGGGGGAGGGGGGTCCTGGTGTAAAAGTACACAGAAGGAGAGAGGGAAGGGGGGGTTCAAAGATACATGCATATGCCAGACTTTGGGGGTTAGAAATAATGGGTCTAAAAACAGAGGAGTGGGAGAGAGATGGTGCATAATGGGATGTAGGGAGGGAAGGAACAGAAAGGGAGAGAACTTGGAAACAGGGGATGGTGTGGAGGGGGGATAGAGATACTGGATAGGAGGATAGTTGGGAACAGAAAGGGAGAGATGGTGGATCCTGGGGTGGTGGGGAGTTGAGAAAAGGTGAATCTGTGGATGGAGACAAAAAAAAGGAAAGATGCCAGATCTCCGGGAGAGGGAAGGGAAACGGAAGGGGAGAACAGAGATGGCAGACGGATGGTTAGCACGGAGAAAGGAGACCCTGGCAAGCAAGACAACAAGAGCCTGGGACCAACAAGATTTGAATATTGATCAGAGAACAAAAGGTAGAAAAAATAATTTTATTTTCTGTTTTGTGATTACAATATGTTAGATTTGAAAAGTGTACATGAGACAGCTTGAAATGGGAACTTTTCTATTTTTGTGAATGGCAAGGCTGAGTTCAGTTAAAATATATGCTTTATAAGAAAATATAATAATGTGTTTTATAAAGTTTATAAGCATTGCTGGCATACTCGGTGAGGTGTTCCTAGTGTTGGTGGTGGTGGTAGCATGTCAGTGTGTTGAGAGGAAGAGGTAGTCTGGGAAATTCTGCTGAGCAAACTCTGGGCCCATTTCCACCCCCAGTTAGTCCACTCCACTCAACTGGTTCACACACTGAGTGGGTCTTTGGGTGTTATTTCTGGGTAGTTGTTTTAGAATCTCTTCCAGTGGTTTGTCAGTATCTCCTTCTGGTCCAAGGAAGGAAACTTTGTCAACCTTAGCATTGACCTTCAGAATATGTTTGTAACAGCGCTGCTTGTGTGGCATTAGGCTATGTAGTGATCGAAAGAAAAAAACAGACCTTTGCACATTTTTGCACTATATGGTGGGTGTATGAGGAGATTCATTTCCTGCACAGTTAAGTCCATTTTTTCTACTGAATAATAGTATAGGTACAATGAAAGTAAATAGCAAAAATGTTTGAGTAGATAATTAAGGAAATCTTTTTCATATTGCTTGCTTATGGACTGGGAAAAAAGACTGTTCAAGCAAATGTCTCCAGAACTGCTTTAATGGAAAAATGTGATTTTTTTTTTTTAAGTACTTTGTGAAATTTATTGTTGTTGTGAAATTTATTGTTATACTTTGTTTAAACTTAAAAAGCGGTGTCATTAACAGTGAATCTAATCGAAAAATCGATTCAACAGGGTGAATCGGATCGAATGAAATATTTTTCTCTGAATCGGGCAGCACTATTGGCTACCATGAGAATGGGCTACTGGGCATGATGGACCATTGGTGTGACCCAGTTAGGCTATTCTTATGTTATGTTCTCATCTGTAGGGGCCTTTGTTTTCACTTCTTATTTTAATGTATTTTTTTCCTGGGAACTTATCAGTGTTTTTTTATAATGGGAACAAAAATGGAAGAGAATTAATGTGTGTGGAATGGGGGGGGGGGTAACTAATTTCTTCAGCTAAATAATTCAATCCACTTCAAACAGACATAGGAGAACTCACGCACCATTCACACACCCTCCAACCAAAAACGTCAAAAGAAAAAAACTGTTCGACAACCTCCTAGCCATTCGAGCTGCAACACTTGACCCCCAACTCTACAACCTATTGACCTCGACCACAAACTACAAAACCTTAAAAAAAGAAATAAAAACCCTTCTATTAAAAAAACACATAAAACCAAACTAACATAATCAGAACTGTCCCAAGCATCACCTGCAACTACTCCATATGTACTTCTGATGTCATGACAATTCAGACATAATTTATGTTATGTTATGTTTGGAATAATGGTTACATAAATGAGGTTCAATAAAAGAAAATTTTCTGTGGGAGCATTTGTTGGAACTTCTGTTATCCTGATTTCTTCTATCTGTGGGCTTTCTTTAGCTAACCTACTTATCTGGGGCTTTCCACTTCTGCAGCTGCCCTTTTCACGGTCCACTTTGCGCTTGCACTCTCTGGGGAGGGGGGGTTGGGTCTGGGCTTGGTGGGGTAGGTGTGTCTGGTAGTTTTGTCTGGGTGGTGGCTGGGTGTTTCTTGGGTGCTTGTTGTGCGGATTGGTGTGTCTGGTGAGCGGTCTGGGTGTTGTTGCTTGTGGGGGTTTTTTTCATTATAAAATATGGCTGAGGGTCTAGTCCGGCTTATTATTCTTGTGGGTTCTGGGGTGGGATTTGTTTGCTTGCCCCAAGTTTTGGCCTTTTGTTGTGTATTGCTATGCCTCTCATTGGCAATTTTCTCTTGGGAGAGGCTTGTTCATGCTTGTTGTTGCTGTTACTCTCATTCTGTGTTCTTTTTGATAATGTATAAGTTTCTGTACAGACCATGGTTGCTTGTCTGGACCTTTTGCCATTCTCAATAAAAATACTTTGGAAAAAAAAAAAAAAAAAAAAGAAAATTTTCACTGCCTGTTTCTATTCTGACCATTTATTCCATTTCATGGTTATTGCAAAAAAAAAAAAAAAAAATTTTACATGAGGGGGGGGGGGGGGGGGGGGGGTGTCAAAAAATGATGGGCCCCGGGTGCCACATACCCTAGGTACGCCACTGTGTAGATTGTTCCACAATACATGACTTTACAGTCAGCGATGGTTTTAGATATGCATGGGGCCTAGTGCAGAAATTAAGGCGGGAACCCCTGATCCCCTCTCCTCTCTGTACCCCCCCTTATCCCCCCTCCTATTACTACCACACATAAAACAGCTTTAAATTACTTCTTTATACACAAAATACAGATAGACCTTTATCAAAGGATCACAAATAGAAATAGAAATTAAACTCAGCAAGTATTTCAACACTGGAGAAATAAAACCAGATATTCACTTCTTTCTGTAGTGAACTTACAGGGATCCCAGGCCCAGGTCCACCAAAAATTAACCATTTTCCTTGCTGTGGCTGGAAGGGATCCCCAAACCTGGACAGTTGAAGACCACATCTTACAGTCTGGCGGCCAATAATCTCCAAGCTCTGCAGCTAGCGGCAGTGTCTCTGAGCTGCCACCAGCTGCAGAGCTTGAAGAGTTCTGATCACTGAACTAGAGGAAGAGATCCCAAGACTTTGAGAAGCCCACCAACTTAGGTATTTATATTTTGCATTTGGGTAGGAGGTATGGGGCATGGCTAACGTGACCATTCATTTTTTTCATCAAAACGGGACAGATACTAATTTTCAGGTCCCCCCAATCCCTCCCTAGTCCCGCCCCATCCCACTCCAGCCCTGCCCCCAATTTCTACCATTCCATTCCAAGCTTAGTGTGGCACAGTTACCATCTTTATAGTCCATTCTTAATCAGTCCTTAATGATCTTTTAACTTTTAGGAAGTCCTTCAAGTGGTCTGGAGAAAAAAAAATACATATTTAATTCTCAAGTACCTCACCAGACATTTACAGGGGTAAGCTAAAAGGAACGTAGCCCCCAATTTAAGAGTTTCTTGACAAAGGGAAAGGAATTATTTCCTTCACTCTTGAGTAACTTTTGAGACATCTGGATAGATCCAAATCCGTTGTTCTCCAAATAGTTTTTGAGAATTCATAGGGCTCCTTTTACAAAGGTGCGCTAGCGGTATAACGCGTGTAATAGCGCGTGCTAAACCGCCGGCCGCGATAGCCACTGACTGCCTTCTCTTGAGCAGGTGATAGTTTTTTGGCCAGCGCGGGGTTTAGCGTGTGATTAAAAGTCATGCGCGATAAACCCGCTAACGCGGCTTTGTAGTCTTAGAATCATATTTAAATCTTGCTCGAAAACAAAAGATATTAGAAGCGTAGCTCTTTCAGTATCTAAATTCAAAGTTTGTTCCAAAAGAGTGGTAACACTGCCAAAATCAATCTGTTTCTCTCGTCCATTGTTTTTCTCCATCTCTCTTTGAGAAATCTTTTATTCGGAAGATAATAAATCTTATTTAAAGGAGAAATATTATCAGGGGAAATATTCAAATTTTCAATTAAATATCTTTTAAGAAAATCTATAGGCGGAGTTCCAGGTGATATTGGAAAATTCAAGATGTGAAGATTCAATCTCCTATTATAATTTTCTCAATTTGTTCTAATTTTCTATGCATAGAGGAATTGTCTTTGATTGTTGCTATTTTAAATAACTGCAACTGCTGTATATCATCCTGCATCTGTTTGGTTTGGTTTCAGAAATCCATTTTTATTGAGTCAACAGTTTTAGTGAGGTTATCAATCTTAGAATTAATGTCTGTTACCTCCTCAGTAGTTTTAGGCATTACTGTCTCCAGTCATTGTAGGAGTAACCAAATGTCTCCCAAGGATGCCTCCGTGGGAGAGGGGTGAGTTTCTTCTCTCTCTGTTGGTATCTTCAGCTGCCCTGCCATTTCTAGCTCAGCGCCCTCACCAGGAAGCCCCTTGATTCCCTTCCGGGATCATAGTTCTCCTGCAACTGAGCTCCGGCAGAGGCTGGACACACGGGGATAGATGGACCTAGAGGGGATAAAGATATTTCAAGTCCCGAGAGGGGAAAAGGCTCTCCAACATCTTCCACCAAAGCCGGGTCACTTCCTCCGGTATTGTGGGTAGCTGTAGGCAGAACCGTGAAGAAGCGGTCGACGGTTTGCTGGATGGGTGTTGAAGAAAGGGTCAGCGAAAGTATGGCCCTTTACACCCCCTTCCTCTTTGAATGCAGCATTTGGAGAGGCAAAAAGAAGTAAGATATTTAAATGGAAGGCACCCACAATTGTCAGATCTTCCAAAACTGCTCCGAAGCAATTCTCACACTGCTGCCATCTTGCCACTGCCCCAGGTGTTAAGCACAGGCCCAACTGTCATTTTATAAATCAAAGTTCTGGCTGCTGAACTAGAGAAAGAGATGTTCAGCTGGCAGGGCTTTGTTTATAAATTTTTATCAACACAACTAATATACTACTTTATCCTAAAGCAAAAAAAGAAATAGAATTTTTTTTCTACCTTTGTTGTCTGGTTTCTGCTTTCCTCATCTTCTCCTCATTTAATTCCTTCCATCCACTGTCTGCCTTCTCTCTGCCTGTTCCATTTGCTCCCCCCACCCCTCCCTCATTGGTCTGGCATTTGTCTTCTTCCCTTCCAGCATCTGCTCCCCATTTCCCTTCAGTGTCTTCTCCACACTCTCTGTTCCCTTCAGCATCTGTTCCTTTCCACCCCTTCCCTCTCTTCACCTCTCTTCAGCAACCCTCACGCGGTCCGTGCATCTCCCTCCCTTCCCCTTATCTTCATGGCGCGTTTTAATTCAATTTGTTCAAGCAGCCTGAACCTGAAGTAACGTGCATCTGCGAAAGCTTCTCCTCTGATGGAACTGGAAGTTGCGTCAGAGGAGAAGCTTCCGCAGATGCACGCAACTTTAGGCTTGGACTGCTTGAACAAATTAAAATAAAATGTGCCATGAATGTAAGGGGAAGGGAGGAAGGGAGATAATTGCGGTGGCAATAAGCAGGTAGGATGGAGTGAGGGAGGTAGATGCGGCGGCGATCGGGAGGAGAGGGCTGTATGCGATCTGTGACCCCCCGCACGTTCCCTCCCTTAACTGCGGAGACAAGGCCATTCACTGCTCCATTGGGTGATGGATGGCCTTATCCCCATACCTGCGGTGAGCACTTTCTTTTACCCCATCATTTTGGCGGGTTACCCGCGGCTAGCTGCGGGTAACAGTCACTGTGTCATTCTCTAGAATGAGTCTCATCAGGGCAAGAGATAGGCATAGGAACTCATTCCCAGCCTCAAGCCACAGAGAGCCCCTGATACCTCCCAGGATTGGCCCTCGAGATGGCAGTGAAATAGAACTGGCAGGAGGGCCATAGGCAAGGGCAGCCTTGAACCTGCTGTAGACAACCACACACCTGACATTGCCTCGCCCCCCTGTGGAGTTGCCCAGGGAGGCGCATTATCCCTCTGTGCAATTATGAGTGCCAGGGCGAGGGTGCCCCCACTTGGGTCTGCTCTTGAGGGGATGAAGAGTCTGATGTATGGTTCTCTTCCTCCTAGACAGAGGGAGGCCCACCCTACAGGCAACTCTGTGACCTGTCCTCAGTCACATGCTAATAGGAAATTACCAATGCAATTGATGGAATTGGCAACCCTCAGACAGCTTTAGCCCTGGGAGGAACCCGGGGCTGCAAGGTGTGTCATTAATGTGTCATGCAATTCATACTAATTCTCACAGCTAGGTGTGTTCTTCATTGACTTCAAAAAGGCCTTTGACAAGGTACCCCATGAGCGGCTACTTAGGAAGCTGTGGAACCACGGGGTGGAAGGGGACGTGCACAGATGGGTCAAACACTGGTTGGCAGGCAGAAGACAGAGGTTTGGAGTGAAGGGTCACTACTCAGGCTGGAGGAAAGTCACGAGCAGAGTTCTGCAGGTGTCTGTACTCGGACCGCTGCTGTTCAATGTATTTATAAATGACCTGGAAACGGGGACGAAGTGTGAAGTTATCAAATTTGCGGATGACACTAAACTCTGTAGAAGGGTTAGAAATGCGGAAGAGTGTGAGGACCTTCAAAGGGACCTAAACAAACTGGAGGAGTGGGCGAATAAATGGCAGATGGACTTCAATGTAGGGAAATGCAAGGTCATGCATATAGGGAGAAAGAACCCGATGTTCAGCTACCAAATGGGGGGATTAGTATTAGAGGGAAGTAACCTTGAAAGAGATTTGGGTGTACTGGTGGACACAACAATGAAGTCAACAGCACAATGTGCAGCAGCCGCGAAGAAGGCAAACAGAATGTTGGGTATTATTAAGAAGGGTATTACGACCAGAACAAGAGAAGTCATTCTGCCGTTGTATCGGGCAATGGTGCGCCCGCACCTGGAGTACTGTGTTCAGTATTGGTCACCATACCTTAAGAAGGATATGGCAATACTTGAGAGGGTCCAGAGGAGAGCGACACGAATGATTAAGGGCATGGAAAACCTTTCATACACTGAAAGATTGGAGAGATTGGGGCTCTTCTCCCTGGAAAAGCGGAGACTCAGAGGAGACATGATAGAGACCTACAAGATCATGAAGGGCATATAGAGAGTAGAGAGGGACAGATTTTTCAAACTTTCAAAACATAAAAGAACAAGAGGGCATTTGGAAAAGTTGGAAGGAGACAGATTCAAAACGAATGCTAGGAAGTTTTTCTTTACCCAGCGTGTGGTGGACACCTGGAATGCGCTTCCAGAGGACGTAATAGGACAGAGTACGGTACTGGAGTTCAAGAAAGGATTGGACAATTTCCTGCTGGAAAAAGGGATAGAGGGGTATAGATAGAGGGCTACTGCACAGGTCCTGGACCTGTTGGGCCGCCGCATGAGCGGACTGCTGGGAGCGATGGACCTCGGGTCTGACCCAGTGGAGGCATTTCTTATGTTCTTATGAGATCCACTGCTATGAGTCATGGGTTTTTCTGTTTGGAAAATCCGGACCCCCTAGACCTACCCCCAGGCCAGCCCAGTTCTACCCATCACTGCCCCATCATGCCCCAGTCACACCCTATCCCACCTTAGACCTGCTCTAGCCCCACCCCCACTGCCTTCTCTCGTTGGGCAGGAGAGTATTCACACATGCCTGATGACGATTTGATAGAAGCTTTTCTAAACCTGGACAAAGTGCCGGGTTTTGAAAAGCCATCCAGACCCTCAGATCACTGTGTATGCCTGTTAGCACTATAGAAATGATAAGTAGGAGGAGAAGTATAATTGATTGTGATGTGCACAGGAAATATGTATGGTTTCGTTTCTTTTTGTGCCAATCAGCCTTGTGATTCGATTTTAGATTCGGAAAACTTTGCTTCCTTCATTTCATTCAGGGTCCATTAAAATCTATGAGGGAAGCAATTGTTCGCCCTAACAGTAGGACTTTCCATCCATTTTTACTGAATTTTTTTAACTTGTTAGCAGGCAGGCATCTGCCACAGAGGCAATAGGATTCCAAGACTCAAGAGTGCCATGACAACCACACAGCAGCAAAAGAGGGTCAAAGGGCTTCAACACTGACATGAAGACTCCAAGCCACTACGAGAGATACAAAGAGGTGCCAGTCTTGGAGAAATACCAGGAGAGGGATAAAGCAGCACCAACACTGGTGGTTACACCCCAGAACATTGCAGACAAAAGTCGTGGGAATAGTGCTAGCACGCCAGGGAATCCTGACTGGGACGTAAGGAGCTGAAGATGAACACAAACCAAAGTGCAGTTTAAAGGTAAGGTTTAATAGCACTTAACATTTCATAAACAGTAAAGTTTAAACCACTCCTAGGCCCATATTTTAGAAGTCCTATTCACAATTTACAGGTGTATATACGGTTATCAGATGTCTGGATTTTCCCAGAAGGCTTTTCAAAACCTGGCACTTTGACCGGGTTTTGAAAAGCTTCTTGTTTGGGACCGGGTCGGGATGGTATTCGTGGATGCGTGGATGCCCTTCTGACCAACGAAAACAGGTTGAGAGGGCAGGACTGGGGTGTGATATGGGCGGAATGGGGTGGGCATGGGGGTGGGGCTATGGATCCAGATTTTATTTAACTAAAATCTAGTAACCCTAGATGTATATTACTTACCCATGAAAAGCCTGATTTTAGCAAACTAGTAAAAGTTACCAGAAGAGGGGTTACAATAACGGAGATAAAGGCTATAAAAGTGTGGAGGGGGTAAATTTGGGCCACTTACAGTTTTGAAAGTTTTGTGTACTGTAGGGTCAGTGCAAAGGGACTATACAATATTTTTACACCTGTGATGTTTTTCATGTTCTACAGCCTAAAAAACCCCACAAGTGTCTTAAAAGTACTTAATTACTTTTTTTTAAATTGATAAATGTGTTAAAAGACATAATTTGACCATACCTGAGGAGGAAATTTTGCAGGATTATGCAGTTGATATCCCTCTATTTTGTGCTATATATAAGCTACACATCCCAACTTCTCTCTCAGCAGGTCACATATGCGTCATCACCTATGGTTCATTCCATGTCTAAGTGGTCCAGAGCTCCCCACTTGACCATCTCAGAAATTGATGAAATATTTTTCAAGGACCTCTAATGAAGATATCCAGAGTCTGGGGACATGGTCTCAACTAGGTCCAGAATTAAGGGGCCCTTTATTTGGGCAACTTTGTATTCGTGGAAGATGTCGACTGGGGACCCTCCCTGAAACTGGACCAGTTGACATGGAATTACACCTATGTGTAAATATTTACTACATGTACATTGCAAAGGGATGTGGTTTTGGTGGGGCTTGGGCAGGACCAAAATTTACGTGTGCAAGTGTGTGTAGTGTGTGTAAAAGTGTGAAGGCACCTGCTTCTCCCACAGTGGTGTCTCTGTATAGAAGGCACTTTCAGTGCCACTGTTTTTTCTTCTAGCCAAATAAGGCTAGAAGGAAGGAGAACAGGTGCCTCCAGGTATGAATGTGTATGAATGCAGACAGACATGGGAATGGACCTTTTTTTTAAAATCTTTATTCATTTTTAAATCAAACAACACGTGCATAAAAATATATCATAAAAATAATTTCAATATAGCACTATATTATCTAGCACATGAAATATAATAGTGTAAAACTCCCACCCTCCCCCCTTCATCCCATTCTCAATTAAAATAGAATATGCAATATTATACAACATATTATAACATCTTGTATTTAATTACATCCCAAATCCCCCCTCCCCCCTTGAGTGTGCTAGATAAAACTAAGAAAGAAAAGGAACAGAAAAGAAATGATGTCTATTCATCACAATATTTTTCCAATGGCCCCCATATCTTTATAAAGTTATTATATGTCCC
The DNA here is from genome assembly GCF_902459505.1 of Geotrypetes seraphini. Classification (NCBI taxonomy): domain Eukaryota; kingdom Metazoa; phylum Chordata; class Amphibia; order Gymnophiona; family Dermophiidae; genus Geotrypetes; species Geotrypetes seraphini. The sequence goes on along the minus strand of NC_047090.1, from coordinate 60,402,693 downwards.
TTTTTGTACTGCTATTACTCTTTCCATATTAAAAATATGGCACAACGAATTCCACCAGAATGTGTAATTAAGATTCTTATGATTTTTCCAATTATTGGTAATATGTTGAATGGCTACCCCTGTCATAGCAGGATAACATTTGGCACAAATCCTATACTAAATCTCATGTCAACTGTTACAAACACTAAGAAAGAGCTTTCGTATACACTTCTTGTTAGAAACTCTAATGTTTATTTCTTCTTTTCAAATTTTTTTAGAATTCCATTGTCTAACGGACTTTTTTTTTTTCATTGTATTGTTGAGGATGTACTTTTTGCTTTAAAATGTGTAGCCAAAGAGAGATCAATGTATTCTTGTTAGGATGTTTCTAATCCTATTTTTACCTCTATCTTTATTTTTACTTCTCTACTATTTACTAATTGTTTTTCTCAGGTACTTTAGTTAGATTGTGAGCCTTCAGGACAGTAAAGGAATTTCTAAGTACCTATCTTACTTATATTATTTTATTGTATTCCTTAATGTATATTTTCTGTAAACCGCTTCGAACCTAACGGATTAGCGGTATATAAGAAATAAAATTACATTACATTATATAACTAATAAAAGTTTGTTGTTATATGACGACATTTGACTTTTTTTTCTCATAGCCATTCCAAATAAAACAGTATCATAGGAGAGGACAACATGGTTTTCAAATAAAGAGTTTACTTGAGTCCAGATTGAATTCCAAAATGACTTAATGAAGGGACAGTAATAAAGTAGATGGTCTAATGTCCCTGGTTCCATATTACAATGCCAGCATCTATTAGACTTAGAGCTATCCAACTTTTGTAATCTAACAGGGGTCCAAAACGCTCTATGCAACAAAAAGATCCAAGTTTGTCTCATAGATGTTGACACTGTACATCTCATCCTCCAAGACCAAATTCGTGGCCATTGAGATGCAGAAATCTGATGCTTAATCTCAATGCTCCAAATGTCTCTAAGACCACACTTTGGTTTTTTATTCAAGTATCCAGTTAATAATTTATACCACAATGCGGCTTGATGTCCTAGGAAGTCTGCTTGGAAGCACAGGAACTCCAGACTATATTGAGTATTTAAATTTTTCCATTCAGGGAACCCCCACCTGAATAGCCTGCTTCAACTGCAACCACTTAAAACTTTGTGATTTATTAAGACCAAATCTATGTTGGCAATTGTGAAAAGTCAAGCAGTTTAAGTTTCAAGTTTCAAGTTTATTAGGATTTTATATACCGCCTATCAAGGTTATCTAAGCGGTTTTACAATCAGGTACTCAAGCATTTTCCCTCTCTGTCCCGGTGGGCTCACAATCTAGCTAACGTAATTTACCATCTGAAATAACATCATTCAGAGTTCAAAAGGACCTTGACGTGGTTCTGTGGCTCACATTTAAGGAAAATGTGCTAACACATTCCCGATTTGTGTTGCGTTTAGCTTATTTTATAGAACTAGGTCTGTAGTTTCAGATTTGAGTTCTTTTAGAAATCTTGGGTAAATATCATCTGGTCTTCGTGACTTCTTACTTATGAAGCACAAATGCAGAAGACTTGTCTGAGTAAAGTCTGGAAACAAACCTCCATATCTTATACTGTTCTAGGCAGCCTTAAGAGTGGCAGAGGATGGACAGAAAAGAAGAGGAGGACAAGTACACAGGGGAAAGGACTCGGGTGGAGATAGCCACTATAGAAAATGCTCCATCATTGTTGTGAAAGCCTGCAGGATGTGCTGAATTCCTGCTTCATCCTGAATAGAGCAGATTGGTCCATTCAAGTAGTAGGTAAGCGCAACTGACCAGGAAATCTTCACTGTGGGTTTTTTTGGGGTTTTTTTCGAGGCCTCTGTACGACTTGACTTAATAGCCATTTCAGCAATGGGCTTCTCAGAGCTGGTACCAATAGTATTGGAATAGAGCTGTACCCTTGGGCTTTCCTCCTCCTGGCAGATCCTCCTCTTTGCCTGGCTCTTGAAGCTCATCATAGACACAGTTACCTCTGGAAACCATTCAGCTCTGGAGTGGACAACCTGTGATGGCCATGATTGCTCTGCACTACCAATGCCAATCTGACGGTCTCCTCTGGTCTAGACCTCATTTTGAAAACTGCAAGGGATGCAGAATACCATAGACATGCTTATGTGTTATATAGCGATGTAAGAAAGAGTACATGGAAACCCTAATTAAAGGCCAGGACTTTAGCACAGTGACAGGTTGTAATAAATACACTAAACAGGGTTATTGGCACTGCATGAACTCTTGCCTCACTTCATAAAACCTTAATACCTGGGTTTCCATCTGTCCTACTCTTCCATTAAAACAGAAATGACAGCTCTTGTCTACTATAGAACCCTTCCAGTCAGGTATCAGAGATTAAGAAGGGTAGCAGTGTCTTTTAAAGCACAATTGGAGGTAGCCAAATGGCTGACCCCAGGGATGGTGGAATCACCCACAATTAACAGGATTTGGTGCTAAATCTATTGCAAATTCACTGTTTCCACTTGTTTTGCAGTGCTTTTTTTCCTGAAGTGACTCCATCTCTTCAGAAAGTCTTCATAATCCTGGTTATTATGAAATATAATAAATGCTCTTCCAGACTCAGTGTAATTTTATAAACTACATGCTGATTATACACATAAGTCATTAGACTAAAAGCATATGTGAACGAAGGGCCGCTGAAAAGTTCTCAGCACAACCAACAAAGTTGGGGCAGTGTCCAACGAGGGCTATACTCTTAGGCCCTGATTCTGTATAGGATGCCAGTCTCAGCGACCGCCTAAGAAGCGGCTGAGAATCACATACCAGCATCCTATGCAGAATCGTGTCTGCCCTAAAGAACAGACATCTAACCCCCAATTCTCTAACCAGCACCCAAGTCATCTAGCACTGGTTAGAGAATCCCACCTTTCAATTGTAAAAGTAGACACAACCGACTGAGCTGATTGCAGCACGAGAATCCCTGATCAACTGAGCCAGCAGGACTCCCCAAAATCATGGCTTCAGGGAGTCCTGTTGGCTTAACTGATTGGGAGGGATACTCCTGCTGTGATCAGTTGTGTTGGCTATGGCAGAGGACCTCCCGACAATCCCTGAGATTGGTAAGATGGATGCCCACTCACTCCTGCCCAACCAACACACACTCCCCCCAAGATCGGCAGGAGGGATGCCCACACCCTCCTGCCTGACACCCCTAACACCTACGTCTCCGCAAAATCGGCAGGAATGATGCCCACTCCCTCCTAATGCTGGACCCTTGAACCCCTGACACTCCTCAAACCCCCAACACCCCTCAAACCCCCAAGTACCCCACACCAACACTCCTAAAATTCCACCCTGACACCCCTAACAGCCCACTCCCATACCTTAAGAAGGAATGCCATCCAGAGGGATGCCTACTTCCTCTGGCCACCAGGCCTGACTCTTCAAAATGGTGAGCCTGGGATGCACTGGGGAGGGGCCTTAGGCCATAGGAGGGGTCTTAGGCACCTGGGCCAATAAGAACTCTAGGCCTCCTTCCTAGTGCATCCTAAGACTCTGAATTGGCACTGAACCTGGATATTCAATGGTGGACCAGTTCTGTTGACAGGCATTGAATATCCAGTTCATTATGGCTGGCTCAAACTTATCCAGCTAAGTTGATTTTAAGTAGGGTCACCAGACGTCCGGGAAAACCTGGACATGTCCTCTTTATAGAGGACTGTCCGGGTGCCTGGAGGGATTTCCAAAATCCGGACAAAATGCCGGGTTTTGGAAGTCCGTGACCTCAGGGCCGTGTCTTGAGGGACATTGCGCATGTGTGGACATTAAAGCAATGATGTCATGCGCATGCGTATGACATCATCATGTTGACGTCTACGCAGACGCAGTCCTGATCGCAGGGAGATTCGTGTGGGGGCAGGGCGAGAGCAGAACAAGGTGGAGCTGCAGATGGGGAGGAGCTGGGGGGGTGGAATGGGGCAGGACCATGTGTCCTCTTTTTTGATAGAGGAAATCTGGCAACTCTAATTATAAGGGCTGGCCAGCTAAGTTATAGGCCAAAGATAGACTAGCTATTTGCATATCCTGATTTGGCCACTAAACCTGTCCAGTCAGCATTTAAAATCAGCAGCTATCATGTGATATAGCCAGCCAAGTTTTAGCCGCTAATTACTAATATTCACTAGAGAGAGCCGGCTATCTCCCACTGAATATTAGAGGTTAGTTAGTCAGATGCTATTTAACTAGCTAGGAACTGTTTCTGGCCAGTTAAATAGCATTCAATATCGGGCGATACATGCTCACAGTCTCCAAAATCACACACATACATCCTCCCAATACTAGGGTTGCCTGATGTTACTCTTGTAAAACCTGGAACCCTAGCCACGCCCCCAGGCCTGCCCAGTTCCACCCAGCTATGCCCTGTTATGCCCAAGCCTCACCCCCCAGCCCCGCCCCATCAACCTGTTCTCATCCTCGGGGCCGCATTGGGAGGGCATCTGTGCATGCACAGATGCAACACAATGACATCACATGCATGCGCACATGCACAGATACAACCTGGCTGAAGTTCACCGAAGGAAGTCTCTGTCAGTCCCTCGCTCAGCGCATGGTGCCTCCACCTGGGGAAAAGGAGTATTAGTAGGTGAGTTCACCCTCTTCTCCCCTCAGGAAAAGTCCAAAAAAGTTTCTCTGAACAAGTTTGGCTATTAAATTGAACAGGTTTATTTGAACTATATACATAAGCCTAGTCATAAAACCATTTGTCATAAACACTTTCAATAGTTTCAATGATCATACACTTAAAACTTATACAGTTAAACCAACAGCATTAGCCTATATTTCAGAATCTAAACCCCATTAATTCAGTCTTTTGAACCTTTTCACTCTCGGTTCTATTTTAAGCCCCTGATGCACAAAAGGTTTCATAACATAAGAATAGTCTTACTGGATCAGGCCAATGGTTCATCAAGCCCAGTAGCCCGTTCTCATGGTGGCCAATCCAGGCCACTAGTACCTGGCCAAAACCCAAGGAGTAGCAATATTCCATGCTACCGATCCAGGGCAAGCAGTGGCTTCCTTCATGCCTTAATAACAGACTATGGACTTTTCCTCCAGGAATTTGTCTAAACCTTTCTTAAAACCAGCTACGCTATCCACTTTTACCACAACCTCTGGCAACGAGTTCTAGAGCTTAACTATTCTCTGAGTGAAAAAATATTTCCTCCTATTGGTTTAAAAGTATTTCCCTAAATATTTCCTGGTTGGGAAGGGTACAAACAATAAAGATGGTGGTGCTCCCGAAGTTGCTGTACCTTTTTTTCAGCCTTAATGATCCCTTTAAAAAATTTAGAGTGGAAGATATTCGCTTTTATCTGGCAACATAAGACTCCAAGAGTATCTCGAGTAATGATGTATCAACCTAGGAAATTAGGAGGAATGACAGTACCACAATTTCGATATTACTATCAAGCAGCCCAATTACGATATCTAATCAACTGGAAATGGGATGGGGGAAAATCATGGGTGAATATGGAGCAGGAGATATTGGGTGTGCTCCCACTGTGGGTGATATCCTGGCTCCATCTCCCACAACTCTCTATAATAGCCAAGAAGTCTAATCCTATATTACGACACGCTTTTGATCTGTGGATCCAGGATGTACAGTAACTTCATCGAGTGTCCCCTATTCTTTGTAATTTTTGATGGAGTGAAAAATCGATCCACTTATACCTGTTCTACTCCACTCAGAATTTTGTAGACTTCAATCATATCTCCCCTCAGCCTTCTCTTTTCTAAGCTGAAGAGCCCTAACCTTTTTATTCTTTCCTCATATGAGAGGAGTTCCATCCCCTTTATCATCTTGGTTGCTTTTCTTTGAACCTTTTCTAGTGCCGCTATATCTTTCTTGAGATAAGGAGACCAGAAATGAATGCAATACTCCAGGTGTGGTCGCACCATGGAGCGATACAGAAGCATTATAATCCCTTTTTAAATAATTCCTAACATCTTGTTTACTTTTTTGGCCGCCACCACACATTGGGTGGAAAGTTTCATCGCATTGACACCCAGATCCCTTTCTTGGGCGCTAACCCCCAAGGTGGACCCAAGCATCCGATAACTGTGTCTTATGTGAAATCTGTTTTTATTAAGCAACAACCAGATCACAACGACACAGCAGGGCAAAAACATTTCAAATATAGAAAACAGAGCTCCCTACCCCCAAGAGGACTGGACTCTGATGTCCTCTCAGGTTACATAGTATCCCAACCCCCCCCTACCCCCCAAAAAAACCCCGCCCAACACCCCTCCCCCCCAACCCCTCCCCCCACATCAGACAGGCGGAATAGAATATGCATGTAGGCTATTCAAGATACGACTGCGCATCCGGGGAGACAAACTGTCCAAATAAGGAGTCCAAATGTGCACAAAGTCTCTGCTCCGGCGGCGAGAGGAAGAAGCCAAGAGGGCCTCCCATCCAAGAAGGGCATGTAATTTATTCCGCCAATACCAAAAGGAGGGAGGAACCTCCGCCAGCCAAAAATTCAAGATACATTTTTTCCCCAAAATATAATATTTGCTCAAAAACAATTTCTCCGCAGATGTGTACACAGAAAACAAGGAAAAATGAGCAAATAACATATGATTAACAGAAACAGGAACAGAAACTCGCAAGAGACCCTGAAGAAAGGAAGCCAGGGCCCCCCAAAAGCTCTGAACACTCTCACATCCCCAAAGACCATGAAAATAAGAATTCACCTCCGAATGGCAGGTGAGACAATAAGGAGTATGGACACATCCCATATGGTAGGCCCGGCTCTGGGAAGCATAGGCTCTCAGCAAGGTCCGAAAATGGCATTCACGAAGTTCCGCACTGTGCACCAAAGCAGGGACCCCGCGAAGAGCCCGGAGCAAGAAGCCCGCTCCAAGTTCCCGCCCCAAATCCCTCTGCCAAGCCATCAGCACCAAGGAAAACTCCCGCGGTGGACCAAGCGCCCCAAGTTGTCTATGATACAAGGAAACCGAGATCCCAGATGCTGAATCCTCTCCCCCTTCCAAAAAATCTCGAAACCGAATCCCAAACTCCAAAGAAAGAGAGCTCCGAGGGAGAGACCGCACGTAATGGCTCAATTGACAATGAGCAAATGAAAGACCTAAGGGAGGCAGACCCCTACCCAACAATTCATCGCATGAAAAAAGCGTGCCGTCCTCCCGCAGTAACTGAAAAAGATACTCAAACCCTTTAGCTCGCCAACGCCCAAAGAGAGAGGGGAAGAGACCCGGAGGGAAGGAGATATTGCCGGTCAAAGGCAGTAACACACTAACATGTGGATCCTGCCGCCAAAACGGTAGCAGCCGTCGCCATACCTCCCAAAGGGGACGAAACAAAATACTCCGCCGACAGAACACGGGCAGCATCGCCAGCCTAGCATGCAATAATGAGAGAAGGTGAAAAGGATAGTAATAATCGCGCTCCAGACCGAGATCAGTGTAAAGATCCGTACCCATAACCCAGTCTCGGACGTGGCGCAACAGACACGCCTGGTTATAAAGAGCCATATCAGGCACCCCAAAGCCTCCCCGCCTCCAGGATCCCACCAAAAACTGCCACCGCAACTTAGGTCGCCGATCACCCCAAAAGAACTTGGACAACAAAGAAGACAGGGCCCGGATATCCTTACGCAAGAGATACAAAGGCAACGTTTGAAGTACATAAAGCCACTTAGGGAATAAAACCATCTGAAAAAGTTGCACCCTCCCCATCAAAGAAAGAGGCAAATTACGCCAGGCGGCCAACACAGAGCCGGTAGTGGAAAGCAAACGAGCGATATTCAACCTATAAAGCTCCCGAACATCCATGGACAATTGAATTCCCAAATAGCGGAATGAGGAATCCGCCCAATGCAGTGGAAAAGTCCCCCTCCAAGATTGCCGGAGATCCCCCGATGAAGCCAGGGCCTCCGATTTCCTCAAATTTAAGGTGAACCCGGAAAAATCCCCATATTCCCTAATACTCTCCAAAAGGGTGGACAGAGAGCGTTGCGGGTTAGTCAAAAAAACCAAAAGATCATCAGCAAAGGCCGCAATTTTAAAATGAGAAGCTCCCAACTGAAGGCCACTGATGTCCGCGTTGGCTTGAATCTCCCGAATCAGGGGATCCAAGGAAAGCACAAACAGCAGAGGCGACAAGGGACAGCCCTGGCGGGTCCCCCTACAGATAGAAAAGGAGTCAGATGAGCCACCATTCACCGAAATCCGTGCCACCGGGTCACTATAGAGGGCCCAAAGAGCACCAAGAAAAAAGGGGCCAAACCCGTACGCCCTCAGCGTAGCAAAGAGGAACCCCCACCGTACCCGGTCAAAGGCCTTTTCGGCATCAAAGCTCACCAGCACCGCGGGGGTTCCATCCACTCCAGATTTCTCCAGAGCCAGCAAGATACGGCGAAGGTTCTTAGAAACAGGCCGATCCCGTACAAACCCCACCTGCTGTTCTGAGATTAGGGAAGGTAGCACATGGGCCAACCGATTCGCCAGCACCTTAGCCATTAGTTTAGTCTCAAAATTGAGCAGGGAGATGGGTCTATAGGAGTCCGGCAAGGTCGGGTCCTGACCCGGCTTAGGAAGAACAATGATCTACGCCGAGTTCAAAACCGGGGCAAAAACCCCTTAGCCACATTCAAATTAAAGATTTCCGACAACAACGGAGCTATCTCAGCCACCAACAACTTATAAAATTCGCCCCGGTAGCCATCCGGCCCCGGAGATTTGCCCAACGGGCTGGCACGGATCGCCCACTCCACCTCCTCCGCTCGCACAGGGCACTCCAACAGGTCGGAGTCAGCTGCACTGAGTTGAGGTAAATCCAAGCTATCCAAATAGACCCCCCCTGCTAGAAAATCCGGGCCAGGCGAAGCATACAAGTCAGCGAAAAAGTCCTGCAGAATACGACCAATGTCCTCCATCTTATGGTGAAGCACTCCCCTCGCATCTCGCAGAGCGGTTACACCCGCGGATCCCCGATACGAGCGAGCTAAACGCGCCAACATCCTGCTACTCTTGTTGGCGAACCGAAAAAGTTGAAATTGATAATGCTCCCTATGCCGTTGAGCCCCCCTGTGCAGGAGCTCATTCAAAACCTGTTGTGCTTCCAAAAGCCGCTTTTTAAGCGTCAACGTAGCGGCACTGGCGAAGCGCCGCCGCAAAGCCTGAACCCTCGTTTCCCAAGTAAGAATCTCTCTATGACGCGCCTTAGCCTCAAAAGAGACAAACGACATGATTTCTCCCCTCAGCACGGCCTTCGCAGCCTCCCAATAAAGAATCGGATCCTCCCTATGTTGCTTGTTGGCAGTCTGGAAATCCCCCCATTTAGCCAACAAAAAGTTATGAAAGCGAACATTACGATATAAATGACAGGGAAACCGCCAGGAGGCACCCCCCACCCTCGGTGACCCCCAAAGCCAACGCAGACCCACCCAAGCGTGGTCCGAGATTTCAATGGGGCCCAACATGGCTTCTTGAACCGCCGGGAGAAGGTCCCTGGACAAAAGAATATAATCAATGCGAGAAAGCGTCCCATGGGCACGAGACAGATGGGAATAGTCCCGCTCCACCGGATGAAGAACCCTCCAAACATCCAACAAATTCAAAGAGGAAATCAGCATGCCAGCCCCCGTGCAAGCCCGCAGAGACTCTCGTCCCACGGAAGAAGACCGATCCAACCGCGGATCCGGGACCTCATTGAAGTCGCCCCCAAGGAGCACCGGAATATCACCAAACCGTAACAAAAGGTTACGCAACTTCCGAAAAAACCTGGCAGAGGGATTGTTAGGAGCATACAGATTACAAAGCAATAAGGGTTTATTGTTAAGAGAGACCGAGGCAATAAGATACCGACCCTCAGGATCCCGAAGTACCTTGTGAGTTTGAAGGCGCAGACCCTTGCGAAAAAGTATCACCACCCCACCCTTACCCCCCAGAGCCGGAGCCTCCAAATGTGTGCCCACCCACCAAGAGCAGAGCTTAGCATGCTTCACAGATGTCAACCGGGTCTCCTGGAGAAAAGCAATGGATGCCCTCCTGCGATTCAAGGCTTGCAATATTTTATACCGTTTAATCGGTGAATGTATCCCCCCCACATTCCAAGATATCAAATTATGTTCCAGGAAAGACTAGAAAAAGAGCCAAAAGCAGATACAGAATATCCCATCGAAAAAGGCCAGAGGAGCGTCCCAGCCACCACCCCTCTAACCACTCACTCAAAATGCACCACCTATCACCCACCTGTCCAACCCAAAAGAGATCCCCAGCTCCACCCAAACCCCCCACCCCCCACCCCCCCTGTTCCCCCCCCAACAGCCCCCTTCCCCCCCCAAAACCCACACCAAACCAAGTACCGCACCCCAATTGGTGCTACTTCCAAGAAGCAGGCACGCCCACTGCAGGTCCCACACCAATCCCTTCAGCCCCCATACCCACCCTGAAACTAACAAACCAAGGGCTTCCACCGAAGAAGAGCCAGAGTAGATAAACCCCCCTGACAAAGAATACCGCAGCCAGCACCCCAACCATCCAACAAGCAAACAGAACCCCCAACAACCCCCCCTCCAGACAAGCATCCATACTCACATCATCCACACCGCCATGACCAACCCAGACCCTCCGTCATACCAAGGAACCTCCCAAAGACGCCCCTTAGACAGACCCCCCACAATCCAAACCACATCCACTCCAACCCCCCACCGCTGCCTCAGGTCACAAAGCACGCAGACCTCCCCACACACACACACTCACACTCATAGCAAAGATGAACACACTCCGAGTGCAGTAAACCCAACACATGAAATAAAGTCAAAACAATAAAAATGTGCAGGCCGAGGAGCAAAATCAGCAGAAGCCCTCCACATCCCCGGGGGAAGGCCCTCGAAGAAACCTCCGCAGCTCTCTCCAAATCCAGATCCGCAGCATCCAGCTCCCAACGGGGACAGCTCCACCACAGACGTCCAGCCGCAGATCACGACACCACCTCCGGGAACTTCTCCTCCACAAACTGCCGAGCCGCCTCTGGAGTATCAAAATGGTGCGGCCTACCGGAATGCAGCACCCGCAACCGAGCAGGATATTGAAGAGAGAAAGGAATACTGCGCCGGACTAGACTGGAACACAAAGGAGAAAACTTGCGTCGAGCCTGCGAAACCTCCGCCGAGTAGTCCTGGAAACAGAGGACCGGCTTGTTGTTATAGAGCAGCTTCTTCCCCTGTCGTAGGGCCCGGAGAACCGCAAGTTTAAGACGATAGTTGAGCAGGCAGCAGATAACCACCCGCGGGCGCTCCACTCCATCTCGCCGGGATCCCAAACGATGCGCCCGCTCAATATAGAGGGGACCCAATTGCTGTGGAAGGGCCAAGGACTCCATCAGCCATTTCTCCAGGAAGTCCCCCAGATCCGCGTCCCCCAGCGACTCCGGCAAGCCCACGAACCTCAAATTATTGCGGCGGGACCGGTTCTCAAGATCCTCCACCTTGGCCCGGAGCGCTGCCAGAGAAGTAGACTGACCCTCCTGTTCCTGGGAGATCCTCTGCACCGCGTCCTCAGCAGCACTGACTCTCTGCTGGGTCTCCCGAACCTCTGAAGTCAGGGCTGCAAATTTCTGATCCAGCGTATCCAGCTTGTCTAAAATGCGCTGGAGCTTAGCTCCCAGCGTGCCCTCCAGCGCGGCCTGCACCTCGGCAGTTACCTCCGCGACCCATAGAGAGCTGGGGGTCTCAGGCGCCTCCGGCGATGTAGGTGCCACGTGCGCCGCCATCTTTAGCTCCGGCGGCTTTCGGCGCTCACGGTCCGTCTTGCCCGAACGCGCGGCCATCCCACGGACCGCCTCAAGATCGCAACCGAGACGCCCGATCGCACTCTCCTGCACGCCGACCCTGGGGCTGAGATTTTCAACGCCGATTAGTGAGTTGTCTGCAGCGGGCGCACCGGAGCCACGAGCTTGTCCTGCTCACAGCCCCATGCTTCCGCCGGAAGTCCGATAACTGTGTCTTTTTGCAAGTTAGATTGTTTTTAACCAGTTTTACTTGCAAGGAAACTCTCCTGCCAATGCAAAATGGGTTCTCTGTGGTCTCTACCAATGGTTGTAGCAGCCATTGAGAACCCTATGCAAATGCATTACAAGGAGCTCATTAGTATTCTATTGAGCTCTCCTTGTGATGCAGTGAAGGGAACCATCCCCCAGCACCGAATAATTGGTGCTAAAATATTCTGGCTGCTCTGAAGCATCAGTTGCTCCCAAATAAAAATAAAATAAAGCGGTAATCCCCCCATGATTCCTAAGCCTCTCCACCCCATACCTTTTTTTTTTTTTTCTAAAAATCAGGAGGAGTGATGCCCACTCCCTCAGGCCACAGGACTGGGAACCTCCATATTGGGACTCCCGACAACCCTTTGACCCCCACCACCTTTAAACTGAATCAGCAGGAAGGATGCCCACTCTCTCCTGCCTCAGGCACACCCACCAAACCTAGCTGCACAGCCCCCCCCAATCCCATCGTACCTTAACAAGAAGAAACGGCAGGTGGGATGTGCACTCCCTCCTGCCGGTAGGTCCGCCTCTTCAAATGGAAGGCCATCCGCTTCCCGGTGCATTCTAAGGCTCTGATTGGCTTAGAATGTCCCGGACTCTCTCACCCCAGTCCCAACACTTTATTGTAATGCCAGATCCGTGTACAATAAGACCCAAATCTTGAAAGACCTCCTAGACGAGCTTGACCCTGGATTCCTGTGCATCACAGAATCATGGATCGCCAAAGACTATCTATTAACACAAAACGAACTCCTCCCCCATGGTTACCAAGGCCTCTTCTCCCCCAGACCCAATCGAAAAGGAGGTGGTCTGGCACTCCTCTACAAATCTTTCTTTGATGTCCAGCTTCTTGAGACGGGCACCCATGTTTCTCTTGAATATTTGCTTGCCTCAGTCAATGACGAACTCCGCACCCACTCATTGGGCATCCTGTTGCTATACCGACCACCCACCCCTTGGACCAAATCCTCCAATCTCGTCTATGAGACCATAACAAATGCCTTCCTTAAATTTCAAAGACTTCTGATCGTTGGTGATACCAATCTCCACCTCGACGACACCAATAACAATGACACGTCTGAATTCAACAACTTCCTTACCTCTCTAGGCTTTTCCTTACCCACCCCATCCCCAACCCACGAAAAAGGGCACACTCTAGACTTCACCACCTTCATCGATCTTACCGCCTTCAAAACCTCAACCGACGACACTCGCTGGGAACAAGTCCCTTGGTCTGACCACTTCTTAGGGACTACCTGCCTCCCCATCTTCATGTCACATCTTGACTCCCCACCCCACTCCTCTCATTCCATAACCTTCCGCAAAAAAAACCTCGAGCAACCTATTCTGGTCCAAATTCCTCAACAAACTCTCCTCCAACCCTAGACCTACAGACCCGAATCACATTGGCATGACTGGACCGCCCTCTCCGAGTCCACCTACCACTCCCTTGCTCCATTAACCACAAAAACCATCTCCTACCCCCGAAAGGCCCCCTGTTACCTACCTCTTCACAGAGAATTGAAACAGAAATGTCGCGCTTTGGAGCGCAAATGGAAAAAATCTAAATCCCCCTCTGATAGACAGACCTGGAGGGTTAATATTAAATTTTACAATTCAACATTAAAAAAAGCCAGGAAAAACTTCTTCGGAGACAAGATCTCTAGATCCAACAACCAGATCAGTGCGCTGTTCAACATCTGGCGCTCCCTAACTACAAAAAAAGACCCATCTTTGCTCCCACCATCTCTATCAGCCGATGCCCTTTCAAATTTCTTTAACGAAAAGGTTACCACCCTAAGATGCTCCTTCCCTCCCACAGTCTCCTATAATTCCCTGATCTCTATTGACCTCAACCCTACCCTACCTGTATCCACCCCCATTCCTGCCGACAGATCCTGGACCACCTTCGATCTTGTCTCCGAACCACAAGTCTCCAAACTCTGCCTCAAACTAAAAACTTGCAAGTGCAGTTTGGATCCTTTCCCCTCCTATCTATTCGAGAATATCCCTACACAGGCCATCGCTTCCCTCACCGAACTCATAAACTCTACCCTAACATCGGGCCTTTTTTCCCCCGACATGGGACACATTTCATTGTCCCCTCTACTGAAAAAGGCCGACTTTGATCCCTCCATTCCATCAAATTACCGTCCTATAGCAAATATCCCTCTCCTAACCAAGTTATTAGAATCCATCATATCCACCCAACTCTCATCCTACCTAGAAAGATTCTCTATCCTCCTACCCCACCAATTCGGCTTCAGACCCAACTTCAGCACCGAATCCCTCTTAGCCTCTCTAATCTCTAAGGTGCAACAACTCCACTCTCGCAACAAATTTGCTGTTCTTCTTCAATTCGACCTCTCCGCAGCCTTCGATGTCGTCCACCACGACATCCTAATCTTCCAACTCTCCGAAATAGGCATAAGCTCCACAGTCCTAGATTGGTTCTCGAAATTCCTATGCTTCCGCTCCTACACCGTTAACACAAATGGTACCTCATCCCCCCCCTGGAAGCCAAAATGTGGAGTCCCACAAGGCTCACCCCTCTCCCCTATCCTTTTCAATATCTACATGTCCTCTCTGAAACTCCTTCATCTATCCCCCCTAGAAACTCTCTACTCCTACGCTGATGACATCCTCATCCTCCTCGAGACCAACTCGAACCTCTCTAACCTCGCTGAGAACATATCCACATGTATTACGAACCTCCAATCCTGGGCCCAATCTGTACAAATGAAACTGAATGAGTCCAAAACAAAACTACTTTGGCTCGGTCCAATTTCAGATCATTTACCCACCTCCATCCCACTACCTTCCGGCCCCACTCTTCAGCTTGAGTTTTCAAGCAAAGTCCTAGGCATCATCTTAGACTCCTCTCTCTCCTTCAATGATCACCTCAACTCCCTGGTAAAAAAATGCTTCTTTAGCCTCCATATGTTGAGGAAAGTAAGATCCTGCTTTCATCATTCTCATTTCGCCATCCTCGTTCAATCCACCATCCTCTCTAAACTGGACTACTGCAACTCCATCTATATAAGCCTAACTAAGAAAAACCTCCATAGACTTCAGCTAATTTCAGAACGCTGCGGCCAAGCTTATTTTCGCAAAAGGCAAGTTCGATCACGTCTCCCCACTCCTCTCCAAGCTTCACTGGCTCCCAGTATACTCCAGAGTCCTCTATAAATGTGCCTGCATAGCCTTTAAGATTCTACATGGCGTCCTCCCTCCCGTTATCCCACTCTTCTGGAATTTCTCAAACCCACTCTCCACTAGATCCTCCCAAAAACTAAAACTATCTTTCCCATCTACAAAAGGTATATCCCGCACAGGAAAACTTGGAACATCCCTCCCCTTTAGAACCACAGAACTCTGGAACAACCTCTCATTCCCACTCAGAAATTCTAGCTCCCTCCAATCCTTCCGCAAACACTTGAAAACTTGGCTCTTTTCAAAAATCTAATCTCCTCCTGTTATCTAGTAACCTGTTCCCTCTCTATCTTCTCAGTCCCTCTCCTATATCCCTTTGTAGTTCCTTTCCTCTCAACCTCTGTAAACCGTGCCGAGCTCTGCGCTTGCGGAGATGGTGCGGTATACAAACCTAAGGTTTAGTTTAGTTTAGTTTAGTTTTACTTGTTCATTTGATCTATTACTTTCTTTTGCTTTTTCTTATATAGATTTTGTCTACTTGTTGTTACTCACATTCATTTTCTGTAAAAATCTGAAGTCCAGACTAGAATTTTTTATATTCTGTTTGCCTTTCTGGACATTAAGGCCCATGTAACTTGCAAGGCAGCTCAGCTTCTGATGCTTAATAGGGCTCTCGAGGGCTTTTACCACCAAAAACCCTATGCAAATGCATTACAAGGAGCTCAGGGGAGGGGCCTTAGGCACCTGAGCCAATCAGGGCCTTAGGATCCTCCCAGTGCATCACCTTTGTTGTTTTGTTTGCTGTCCACATGAATAGCATGCATATAATTTGCATGCTATTATGCTGAGCATTGCTAATAAAAAAAAGATTGCTCCCACAACGGTATTTTTTACTGTGGTGTCGGAGCTTTTGTGCATCAGGGCCTTCGTCTCTTTACATCTCTTCCAGTTCTGACTGCAACACTGTAACTGCAGCTCCTTCCAAATTTCTCAGTTCAGTCCATAGGTGGGCATGGCTGTGTGCCAAACTTCCTACTCTCTTTTCCAACCCACTCTCACCCAATCCCCAAGATTTCACCCATCTGTGGAAGCTCTCAGGGATAGGTGGTGGTTGTTCTTCTAGGCTGCTGTAGGCTCCTGAGGGATCTGCTTGGAACTCTGAAGGACACTGTACTTCCAAAAGCTCTCCATCTCTGCTGACTGTTCCCAGAAAGTCTTCTCTGTTGCGCTACTGGTGCTGATTGCACCTTGGCAGCTTGGTTCCTCTATTGGGCTACGAGTGCACTCTGGTAGCCCCCTTCCCATCTACAAGAGAAGCCTCCAAATTAGCAACTCTTTAACAGGGCTCCTTCCCCTCTCTACACGGTATTCGCTATGCAGGCAAACTGGGAAAATCGCTTCTCTTCAGAATCACAGGTCTTTGGAACGACCTTACTACCCCGCTGCGGAACCTGGGCTACCTCCAATTATTCCGCAAGCAACTGAAAACCTGGCTTTTCACTAAAATGTAATTCTATCCCCCCTTACCCTTCTCTTCTATATATAAGTTCATGTAAACCTTTTTTTTCCTTCTCTTCCTATATTTTAAGTTCTTGTAAACCGTGCCGAGCTCCACATCTGTGGAGATGATGCAGTATATAAACTTAAGGTTTAGTTTAGTTTAGTTTAGGGCTCCCTCTAGAGCACTGCCTCTGCTTTTCTCGACACTTGGGCATCAATAGTGGCTCTGCAGACCCTTCTGCTCTGGGCTACTCCCAAAAGCCAATTACCTTGAGCTTAGTTCCCAAGAGGTGCAGCTCTGAGCTTCTAACTATCAAGAAAAGTTCATCCTCAGGTGCATTTCTGGTGCAACCAGGGTAGGATTAACCAATAGGCCAAGTAGGCATATGCCTAGGGCCCGAAATGGTCAGGGGGCCCGATGAAGGAAGACATCAACATCCACCCCGATTGCAACGCGGCACCCCCCTACCATCGACAGAAAGTAAGACAAGCAAGCAACGCGGGTAAGAAATGCTTCCCTCTGACACAGCTTCCTGTTTCCGTCTGGGCGCATGGTTGGGTGGGGCAGGGTGGGGCAGGGGGCCCAGTGTACTTGTGTGCCTAGGGGCCCTCGACGAATTAATTCTGCCCTGGGTGCAACACCTCGGCTACCACACATGCAGAACACAGATAACTGTTATGCAAATACATGATCACAAACTAAACGTCCTAATATACACAAACTAAACCCTAAGATGCCAGATTCTGCATGCAGTACAATAAAAGAAAAATGCATTTCTTCCTGAACAGTGCAAAATATAGACAGCAGATGTAATTCTCAAAACTGACATATTTCAATCACTAAATTGAGAAAATAAAATCATTTTCCTACCTTTGTTGTCTGGTAATTTTGACATAGTAACATAGTAAATGACGGTAGATAAAAACCCAAATGGTCCATCCAATCTGCACAACCTTACATGCTCCATAAAATTCAATCGTTTAATTAAAATTGTCCTTTTTCTTAGATATTTCTGGGCCAGAGACCAAGAGCCCTGCCCGGTAGTGTGCTTAGGTTCAATCTACTGGAGTTTCCATCAAAGCTCACCCCAGCCCATCTTAACCTTTTCAGCCATCAAGACCCTCCTCAGCCCATCATCAACTGAATGACCACATAAGGGACACATACCATACTAGACTGCCCAGTACCAACCCTAGTTCCTTCAATATATACCCATTATTTTCTGATTAGAGATCCCACGCTTATTTGAACTCAGTCACCATTTTCTTCTCCACCACCTCCCTCAGGAGCGCATTCCACCCATCAACCACCCTCTCTGTAAAGAAGAATTTCCTAACATTACTCTTGAATCTACCACCCTTCAACCTCAAATTATGCCCTCTCCAGAATAGATTTTGTTCTACGTTAATACCTTTCAGGTATTTGAACGTCTGAATCATATCTCCCCTATCCCTCCTTTCCTCTAGGGCAGTGGTCGGCAAACTCATTAGTTAAAAGAGCAAAAAGATCAGCAGTACAACGATTAAGATTTCTTTTGAGAGCCAAATTTCTTTTCAAGAACCATGGTTTTAGGAGTCGGTTTAAACTAGCTACTAACATTAAATAAAACCAGATATGGCTTGGGCACCTGAGCCAATCAGGGCCTTAGGATCCTCCCAGTCAATCAGGTCTTAGGATCCTCCCAGCAGCCAAACAGTATGAAGGGTGGGAAATATTGTCCAATATGAAAGGAGGGGTTCACAGTTTTCTTAGCATGTTTGGCGGCAGGACCGAGGTTGCTCCTCCTTTCCTCTTTCCATTCCCTCCCTCGCCCCACAAGCATCCATGCATGCGCGGATGACGAGAGAAGGTAGTGGGGGGCAGGGCTACAGAGAGATTGGGGGGCAGGGATGGGTGTAACAGGGCGAGGATGGGGGGGGGGTCTGGATTTTACTTTAGTAAAATCTGGCAACCCTACCTAAGTGAGCATTTCTTTGGGCAAAGCATGACCTACTTGCCGCTAAGCGTGATTCTCCAAAAACTTAGGCACCTGAAATGTAGGCCTTTAAAACCCTTGCGTACATTTCAGGCACCTAAGTTTTTACATAGACACCACTTGCCGCGACTCTGTAAACAGCACCTAAGTGTGATTGACACTTGGCAGGTGCCTTTTTTAGGCGACGGCCAATTTAGGCTCTGTTTATAGAATCAGCCCCTAAGTGCTTTGAAAATGAGCCCCATAGTGCCAATAAGTATCCATATTTTGCCCTTAATCAAAATCAGCTAATTGGTGGGTGATCTAGAGGTAGAATTGGCACTTATGCAGTTAAGTGCCAATATTCAGCACTTAACTGCATATGATAACCATTTAAATTGGACCACATTAAGAGCAGTTAATAATAAAAATATATTTATATCCTGCAGTACCTTGCAGTTCAAAGCTGTATACACGAAGAGAAGCTGCCAAACCACAGCGAAAATACATACATTAAAAATATGCCTGAAATACATCAACAAAAATAGTTTAGAGAAATTTACCATAGAGGGGTCCTTTTACTAAGGCGTGCTAGCTGTTTTAGCATGCTAAACACTAACGCATCCATTATAGTCTATGGACGCGTTAGCATTTAGCGCACGCTAAAACAGCTAGTACGCCTTAGTAAAAGGACCCAATAAGTAGGTTTTCAAAGATCTTCTGAATGATTGGTATGTAGAAGAAATTACTAACAGTTCACCTATAGTTTTACCCCAAATACCAGCACACACAACTGAAGGCACTGTGGACCTAATGCAATAGACAGTACCTAATTTGATAGATGCCTAGGGAAATGGTACAGAAGCGGTGGAAAAATGGATGACAGAACACAAACTGAAGCTCAACCCAGATAAAACTAAATTTCTACTGCTTGAAAAGGACAAAACCCCTTCTATAACTGAGCTAGAAATAAAAACCACCAAATATCCCTTACAACCCACTCTCAAACTCCTTGGAGTAACAGTAGACAGAGGTTGCACTCTTCAGGTGCAAATTAACAAAATCACACAAAAAGCATTCTTCACCATGCGCAACCTTCGCAAAATCAGAAAATTCTTTGAAAAAGAACAATTCAGACTCATAGTCCAATACCTAGTCCTAAGTCTATTGGATTATTGCAATATCCTCTACCTTTCCTGTCCCACCTACCTAATAAAACAATTACAGACAGTGCAGAACACTGCCCTCAGAATGATCTATTCCCTTGGAAAATTTGACCACATCACCAACGCCTTCCTAGACTCACACTGGCTTCCAATACAAGCCCGCATCCAATTCAAACTATACTGCATGTTATTCAAAACATTAAACGGAATGGCACCCACCCACCTAAACAACCATCTAAACAGGAACCTCTCAACCAGACAGAGGAAAACCCAATCCCCTTTCTCCTACCCCCCTTTTAAAGGAACTAAATGCAAAAAGATGTATGACAACTTACTAGCAATACATGCAGCTAAACTGGATCCCACTATCACCAACCTGACAGCTTCAACTGACCTCAAGGCTTTCCGCAAAGAAATCAAGACCCTACTATTCAAACCACCAAATATCCCTTACAACCCACTCTCAAACTCCTTGGAGTAACAGTAGACAGAGGTTGCACTCTTCAGGTGCAAATTAACAAAATCACACAAAAAGCATTCTTCACCATGCGCAACCTTCGCAAAATCAGAAAATTCTTTGAAAAAGAACAATTCAGACTCATAGTCCAATACCTAGTCCTAAGTCTATTGGATTATTGCAATATCCTCTACCTTTCCTGTCCCACCTACCTAATAAAACAATTACAGACAGTGCAGAACACTGCCCTCAGAATGATCTATTCCCTTGGAAAATTTGACCACATCACCAACGCCTTCCTAGACTCACACTGGCTTCCAATACAAGCCCGCATCCAATTCAAACTATACTGCATGTTATTCAAAACATTAAACGGAATGGCACCCACCCACCTAAACAACCATCTAAACAGGAACCTCTCAACCAGACAGAGGAAAACCCAATCCCCTTTCTCCTACCCCCCTTTTAAAGGAACTAAATGCAAAAAGATGTATGACAACTTACTAGCAACACATGCAGCTAAACTGGATCCCACTATCACCAACCTGACAGCTTCAACTGACCTCAAGGCTTTCCGCAAAGAAATCAAGACCCTACTATTCAAACCACCAAATATCCCTTACAACCCACTCTCAAACTCCTTGGAGTAACAGTAGACAGAGGTTGCACTCTTCAGGTGCAAATTAACAAAATCACACAAAAAGCATTCTTCACCATGCGCAACCTTCGCAAAATCAGAAAATTCTTTGAAAAAGAACAATTCAGACTCATAGTCCAATACCTAGTCCTAAGTCTATTGGATTATTGCAATATCCTCTACCTTTCCTGTCCCACCTACCTAATAAAACAATTACAGACAGTGCAGAACACTGCCCTCAGAATGATCTATTCCCTTGGAAAATTTGACCACATCACCAACGCCTTCCTAGACTCACACTGGCTTCCAATACAAGCCCGCATCCAATTCAAACTATACTGCATGTTATTCAAAACATTAAACGGAACGGCACCCACCCACCTAAACAGGAACCTCTCAACCAGACAGAGGAGAACCCAATCCCCTTTCTCCTACCCCCCTTTTAAAGGAACTAAACGCAAAAAGATGTATGACAACTTACTAGCAACACATGCAGCTAAAGTGGATCCCACTATCACCAACCTGACAGCTTCAACTGACCTCAAGGCTTTCCGCAAAGAAATCAAGACCCTACTATTCTAGAAATTCACCCAAACGTCCTAATCCCTCCCGTTTCCCCTCTCACCCCCTCTTAGAATCATCTCATCAAAATTGCTTTAGACCTTACGCCTTCAATTGTATTCCTTTACTGGAAAAGTCCAGCTATCTTTTTTGTTGTACTAGGACCAACTTCTTTAATTGTATTTCTCTTCCTGGAAATGTCCAGCTATCTTTCTGATGTAATCCGCTTAGAACTGCAAGGTACAGGCGGAATATAAGCATGTAATGTAATGTAATGTAATGTACAAGGGTGATATACTCACGTGGATTAAAAACTGGTTGGTGGATAGAAAACAGAGAGTGGGGGTGAATGGACAATACTCAGACTGGAAAAGTGTCACGAGTGCAGTGCCGCAGGGTTCGGTGCTCACGACTGTGCTCTTCAACATATTTATAAACAACTTAGAAATTGGCACGACGAGTGAAGTGATTAAATTTGCGGACGATACAAAGTTATTCAGAGTAGTGAGGACACAGGATTGCGAAAACCTACAAAGAGACATAAATATGCTCAAGGAATGTGCCGCGAAATGGCAAATGAGGTTCAACGTGGATAAATGTAAAGTGATGCATGTCGGTAACCAAAATCATATGCACGAATACAGGATGTCCGGTGCTATACTCGGAGAGAGCCCCCAGGAAAGAGACTTGGGAGTACTTGTAGACAAGTCAATGAAACCTTCCGCGCAATGTGCGGCGGCGGTGAAAAAGGCGAACAGAATGCTAGGAATGATTAAGAAGGGGATCACAAACAGATCTGAAAAGGTTATCATGCCTTTATACCGGGCCATGGTACGCCCCCACCTGGAATACTGCGTCCAACACTGGTCGCCGTACATGAAAAAAAGGACATAATACTACTCAAAAGGGTCCAGAGACAAAAATGGTTAAGGGGCTGGGGGAGTTGCCATACAATGAGAGGCTAAAGAAACTGTGCCTCTTCTCCCTTGAAAATAATAATAATAATAATAACTTTATTTTTCTATACCGCCATAGTCAAACTGACTTCTAGGCGGTTCACATAGAAAGAAGGCTGGACAATCAGCGAATTACAAAATGCAAGAAGAATGAAGTTACATCATGAATTGGAGAAGCATGGAGAAAGAATACATGAGCGAAGAAAGATGTTACATAATACAATGGGGTTATAAGGGGGAGAAAAAAAAAACATAACCTGAGAGAGGTGATCTGATTAAGCAAGGAATTTGCCAAATAGAACAGTTTTAATTGATTTTCGGAATGTATTGTAGGTCTGTCTGGCTTTATTTATGTGGTTTCCCAGCCAGGATTGCTGTCTGTTTGCTTGGAACATGAAGGTTCTGTCTAGGAAGGATTTGTATTTGCAGCCTGTGTTCTTTGAGTATGCAAAGATGTTTTTGTTTCTGGTTGTACGTGTGGGGTTGTGTAGAGTGAAGTGTGTTTGCAGGTAGGAAGGTGCTAGGCCCCAGACTTGTTTGAAGCAGATACAAGCAAATTTGAACAGTATTCGCACCTCCACAGGTAGCCAGTGTAACTTCTTGTAATAGGGGCTAATGTGGTCTTTTTTTCTCAGTCCGAAGATCAAGTGTTTTGCACTAATCTTAATTTTTGTACTGTTTTTTTTTGGGATACCCAGGTAGGCGATGTTGCAGTAATCTAGGGTAGATAGGATCAGCGACTGCGCCAGTAATCTGAATGATGTTGTGTCAAAGTATTTTCTTATAGTCCTTAGCTTCCACAGCGTGTAAAAGCATTTCTTCACCAGTAGGTTTGTGTGGTCAGTCATGGTTAAGTGAGTATCTAGAGTGATGCCCAGTATTTTAATGGTTTTGGCGATTGGATATTCATGGCCGTTTATTTTTAACGATGTTTTCATTATTTTGTTGTTGGGGCTTGCCAAAAAGACTTTTGTTTTCTCTGCGTTTAGTTTTAGTTTGAAGCTGGTCATTGTGTGCGAGAGGTTATCTATAGTTTCATTTGTGATGTCATTTAAGGGGATAAGGATGGATATATCATCTGCGTATATATAGTGTTTTAAGTTTAATTTTTGTAGTAGGTGACCTAAGGATGCGAGGTAGATGTTGAATAATGTGGGTGATAGAGGGGAGCCTTGGGGCACCCCTGATGGGTTTTTCCATGGGTTGGAGTAATTTCCGTTGCTGGTTACTCGGTAGGATCTGTTTGTTAGGAATTCTTGGAACCATTTCATTACCTTTCCTGAGATTCCTATTGCGTCAAGGCATAGTAGCATGATTTCGTGGTCTACTAGGTCGAATGCACTGCTGAGGTCAAGTTGCAGAATCAATGCGCTTTTGTCTTTGCTGAAAAGATCATAGAGGTGGTTTAGTATGGAAGCTATGACTGTTTCTGTGCTGTATCCTTTCCTGAAGCCTGATTGGTGTTCACTGAGGATATTAAATTTGTCTAGGTAGTCTGTTAGTTGTAGGTTGACCAATCCTTCCTGTAGCTTTGTGAAAAGGGGAATGCTTGCTATGGGTCTGTAATTGGTTGTTAGTGCTGTTGAGGTTTTTTGATCTTTGGGTATCGGAGTAATTAGTATGTGTCCCATATCCTTGTTTAATGTTCCATTTGTAAGGGAAGTTGTTAACCACGTGAATAGTTCCATTTTTAAGTTAGGGGGGCAACTGTCATGATTTTAGAGAAGACTAAGAGGGGACATGATCAAAACATTTAAGATATTGGAGGGAATTGACTTAGAGACAGAGAGATTGTTCACCCTCTCCAAGGTGAAGAGAACAAGAGGGCAACTAAAGTCAGAAGGGAAAAGATTCCGTACAAACGTAAGGAAGTTCTTCTTCACCCAGAGAGTGGTGGAGGTCTGGAACGCTCTCCCGGAGGCTGTTATAGGGGAAAACACATTCAGGGATTCAAGACAAGGTTGGATAAGTTCGTACTGGAACATAACATACACAAGTAAGGCTAAACTCAAATAGGGCACTGGTCTTTGACCTAAGGGCTGTCTTGTGAGTGGACTGCTGGGTACGATGGACCACTGGTCTGACCCAGCAGCAGCAAATCTTATGTTCTTATGTTATCTGTTATTCAGGATAGTTTAGAGTCAGGCATAGTCCCTTGTAATTAAAAAAAAAAAAATAAATTGTAACCCCTCTTCTTAAAAAAACCTTCTTAGACACAACCTCAATTTTGTTTTCAAAATTCTTGAAAAGCTCATCGTCATCAACTTATGTCCCATGTAGAACATGCACTAATCTTGCATCTAAACCAAGCTGAATTTCGCGTATCTCTTAGTACTGAGACTCTTATCTCTGCTCTTGTAAGTGACTTGCATGCCACTTGATGCTAATAAGATCACTTTGCTAGTTTCACTTGACTTGTCGGCTGCGCTTGATTTGATTGACCATCCCCTGGCCCTTGGTCAATATCTTTTGCTCCTCCCCACCAGCCCCATGTCCTAAATTCACTCATTCATCTCATGCAGGCTGCAGCTAAATATCGCCCAAGCCCTTATAAGCCCTGGCTCCTTCGTAACACAGCCCCTGGCTTGGTTCTGATTGGCACATTTTTATTGGGCTGGCCAGGGCAATTTAAGCGGGCCAAAGCTTCATAGCAAGTGTTAATATGCACAGTAGTATTTGTGTGCTACTAGGGTTCCTTGAGCTTTATTTTATAAAATACAGTAATAATGAAATAAGTGCTTTTTTTGGACATTCCACATAGGCATCCTGTTAAAAAATCAAGCCCTCTATAAATATAAGTCAACTAAAACACTTCAAGTGGCTGATTAACAAACCATGAAACATGGGCGTCAAACATTGAACAAACTAGAGAAAAACATTATTTACAAAGTAGCTCGACCCTTACATCCTTTCGAGGAGGTTCTGTTTAAAAGCCTTTCTCTCAAATATTTTATCTCACGCTTAATAAAAAGTGCTTTCTATACCATCTCCATTCATAGGAGCCTTTGATAGGAAACTGTCATTTGGATGCTTCCTGGGCTGAGATATGGGCCCATTGCTTCAAGTCCTTTTTATCTTTGTCACATGTGAATCCACAATTGCGCATATTATATAATAAGGGCCTGTTTTACAAAGCTGCGCTAGCGGCTGCAGCGCGGTAACAGCCCCGAAGCCCATAGAGATTTAAAGGGCTTTGGGGCTGTTGCCGCATGGCAGCCGCTAGCGCAGCTTTGTAAAACAGGCCCTAAATATCTGACTCCCCGTCTCCACCGTTGGAATCTCCCTGGAGATATGATTCATATGTGGTGGACCTGTCCACGAATTCAGATTTTTGGGAAAGATGAGATATATTTCATTTCTAGTTAAAACAGGACTTTCGCTTGACCCTGCTTTTATTTTATTGGGTAAGCCACCAGATCAGTTACTTTCTTATAAACATTTAGACTTTGTAAGGCAATTATTGTTGGCTGCAAAACTGCATAGCACGATAATGGAAAGAACCTACATTACCTTCACAGCGTTTATGGCTGGATAAAGTTTGGCATATTGCTGGAATGGAAAAATATATATGGCTTAATACACGTGACTTAAGGAAATATGAACAATTTTGGGCTCCTCTCTTTCAGACTAATGCAATGTCTTAAAATTTCCCTTAAATTCTCATAATTTAAAATACTCTCCTGCAAATTGCCAAGTTTTTTTTTTTCCTTCTCCCTTCTATATGCTTTACTCTATTTTAGGTCTCTGGAGATCTGTTGCTGTTCTAAAATTTACATGGGACCTTTTCATAGTCCTTTTGTTTGGGGGGTTTTGAGCTTGTTGCTTGATTACTGTTTCTGATTTTGTACCTTTACACTTGAAATTTTGCCCATCTGATAATGTTTGTATATTTTTTTACAACCATAATTGTAGTTGTTATTCAATCAGAAACATTCATTGCAAATGACAATTCTGTATGTAATATTTTTTTTGTATTCTTCATACTACAACAAAAAATTATTTGAAATTAAAAAAAAAAAAATTGTACAGACTAGAAATAAGTAAAAGGTAATGTTCACCCTCTCTGAGGTGAAGAAAACCAGAGGACACTCGCTAAAGTTAAAAAGGGATAGATTCCGTACAAACATAAGGAAGTTCTTCTTCACCCAGAGAGTGGTAGAAACCTGGAACGCTCTTCCAGAGGCTGTTATAGGGGAAAGCAACCTTCAGGCATTCAAGACAAGGTTGGATAAGTCCCTACTGGAACAGAACATAAGCAAGTAAGGCTAGACTCAAATAGGGCACAGGTCTTTGACCTAAGAGCCGCCAAGTGAGCGGACTGCTGGGCACGATGGACCACTAGTCTGACCCTGCAAGGGCAAATCTTATGTGCTTATGTTCATATGCAACATTAACTTATTTTTATTTGGTTAATTAGGTTTATATGAGGGGGTGCTGAAAAGTTCCCAGCTCAACCAACCAACTTTCTAAATTCTGAGCGTTATGTTGCCATTGTAGCCATTTGTTATGTTGCCATTGTAGCCGTTTGTTATGTTGCCATTGTAGCCGTTTGTTATGTTGCCATTGTTGCCATTTCGTTATCTACCAATTTGCAGAAACAAAATTTGACGTTTTGACATTGTTTCAGATCATTGATTGAACCATATCCAAGTCATTCTATTCTTGGTTGGGCTGAGAACCTTTCAGCACCCTTTCAAACTCAAAAACCTAAAAATGTGTACTTGTGCTGAAAATCTTGGAAAATGCTGCATTATTTTATCTGTGGTACCTTGCTGACATCTACAGTGTAATTTATGGTATTTCCATAATTTAAAATAAATACTGATATCAATTCCAGAAAAAAAGTGTCCAGCTAGATAAAACAAAGGAGTGATAGGGATAAAGAAATGAGAGATAATTGTTTTAAAAACAACCAAATTAACTGTATTAAAAATCATGCAAAATGACATTTTGCTTAAACATAAATTAGAAACAGTCTCTAAAAGCAAGCATTTTTGTATAGTTTGGATTGTATATATATAAGCATGGATTAAGGAAATAGAATCAGTATACAGTGCTCCTCCGCAAATTCACGGTCGGCAGTTTGCGGTCCTGGTCATTCGCAGTATTTTCCGACCGCAAACCCCCAACCAGGAGAGGACAGCTGGAGAGGGCAGCCAGAGCGCCGTCGAGTGAAGGAAATCACTCGCTGTATGCTCCAACCGCCTCTTCCTGTACTAAAGTCAGGCTTCACCAATCAGGAGCTGCTTTGACACACAGCTCCTGATTGGTAAGGCTCGACTTTAGTACAGGAAGAGGCAGTTGGAGCATACAGCGAGAGATGTCCTTCACTCGCCGATGCTCCGGCTGCTCTCTTCTGCATCTCCCACTGCCCTCTCCAGTCTCCCCCATGAAAAACCGTATTTGCAGTTTTTCAAGATTTGCGGGGGTTCCTGAAATGGAGCACTGTATATTGTCACAGGGAAAACCCTGTAAGCATCAGCAATCACCCAGAAGAACAAGCTGCTGGTAGAATAATAGCTGTGCCAACAGCATTCCCGGATAGTAATAAGCCTGTGCCTAAGCCCAAGCTCCTAAGAAAGGAACCTACCCAGCCAGATGCAGGGCCGGATTTAGATGAAAAGAGGCCCTAGGCTATTCTACTTATGAGGCCCTTTCACCTCCAATTTTTAAGTTTGTAAATTACATGAGAGATAATAAAATACATCATTACTGTGATATATATCAATATGTTAAATGAAACATGTTGTTATTAGTACTAACCTTTATAAAAAATGTGATACGGATAATAAATTTAAAAAAAGTCGAGAACACTTATTTGGACATTTATTCTCAGCATCATATATAGTACTTGTAACAATAACTAATCAAACATAACACACAACATTGCCCCTTCCTATGTCCATAGTACCCCCAGTGCGTCCTTCCTCACCTCACCCTCCCTCCAATGCCCACCTGCCTCCCATCCCCCTTCCATTGAACACCCCCCCATGCCATCCTGCCTTCCATTAAACCCCCCCACCCCCCCCTCCGATGCCAGCCTGCCTGCCTTCCATCCCCCTTCCACTGAAACTCCCCACCCCCGATGCCAGACTGGGCCGCCCTGTCCTGACGGATCCACGTTTTGCCTCTCTCCCCACAGGGCTGAGCTTTGCCCAGCTGTTTCCGGACTGACGTCTTTCCCTCCCCGATCCTCCTCCCAGGGCAAGAAAAAGAAAGGGAGAAGCCGAGTCGGCGCCCCGTTGTGGCCGGAGCCGGTTCCGATCCCGAAGCGTAGAATTTCTCCTTATTTTTGGTTCAGTGTTTTAGTGTTCACTGTTTTTAGAATAGTGTAATTTTAATTTTGCTAACAATTTGAATGTAGGCCCCTCTTGATCTTGAGGCCCTAGGCTGAAGCCTAGTTAGCCTATAGGAAAATCCGGCCCTGGCCAGATGCCTCTTTATCTTTTTCTAGGCAGGTACCTAATAAGTCAAAGCCGGCACAGGTTGACTGCTTTAAAACAGTAAAAAGTAAACACAGGGCACTAGGCAGCAATCAGGTTTAAACAAGCTCACAACTCTAAGGAAGCTTAAACCAATCAGGGATCT
The DNA here is from genome assembly GCF_902459505.1 of Geotrypetes seraphini. NCBI lineage: Eukaryota > Metazoa > Chordata > Amphibia > Gymnophiona > Dermophiidae > Geotrypetes > Geotrypetes seraphini. Next base: position 60,373,652 of record NC_047090.1, on the reverse strand, counting down.
GCTCACACCTTAGCTTAGCCTTAACTACACTAGCAGGGCTAAGCAGAAGGGAGAAGAGCAGGCTTGGAGCAAGCAGCTGAAACAGAAGTCGGGAATCAAACCACACTTGCTGTGGGAAGTGGAAACAGGACAGCCAAGCTTCAATGATAGAGGTAGCATACCCTGAACTGGAAAATCAGGAAGACAGTATGTCTCTGCTGTGATAATATAATGCAATGAATGATGAAGAGCCTAGGGACTGTAATGAGAAACATTTAGAAGATAATCCCATGAACAGTATAATGGAAGTTTAAAAGGGTTAAAAGATTGAAAGTTTACTTCCTGAAGAGGAAGCAATAGGAGTTAGTCATATTCGTGGTGACAAGAATTAAAGCTGCTAACTAAGCCCTAAAGTAGAGAATGACACGGTGGCGGTTTACCCGCGGCCACCGCATTTTAGCCGCGGGTCACCCGCCGAAAACGGGGAAGAAAACTAGCAGTCGCTGCAGCGACGGGGACAAGGCCATTCACCGCCCACGGGGCGGTGAATGGTCTTGTCTCCGCAGTGAGGTATCAAGGATCGCACAGTCCCCGCAGCCACCGCCCGCCCGCCCGTAGCATTTAGCCAGCTCCCTCCCTCCACCTCACCTTAAATTTCGAGTTTTCCGGCTTCCTTTTTTCCGAGCCGCACGTGTTCAAAAATCCGTGCACGCGCGGCTGCGCGAGTCAATCAATCTTCTCCTCTGACACAACCGGAAACAGGAAGTTGCAGGAGAGGAGAAGTTTGATTGACTCGCGCAGCCGCGCGTGCACGGATTTTTGAACACGTGCGACTCGGAAAAAAGGAACCCGGAAAACTCGAAATTTAAGGTGAGGTGGAGGGAGGGAGCTGGCTAAATGCACGGCTTTTTGAACGCGTGCGGCTAGGGAAAAAGGAAGCCGGCAAACTCGGAACGAATATAAGGTGAGGTGGAGGGAGGGTGGGGGCTGCTGGACCATTCTTCATTACTTTGCCATACTAATTCCATTCTATGTTAGGTGCCACGGACTCAGATTCGAGTCCTAGCGATGATGAGTTAAAGATCCCAAAAGAAGCCAACTTCTAAATCCAGTGGTTAGAGCTACACTACACTCTTTGTGACCCTGGGCAAGTCACTTAATCTCTATTGCTTCTGACACAATGGGCAGTTCCAAAGACCAAGACTGGCCAGTGTCAAAGACAGGATGCTGAGCTTGATAGACCCTTAGTCTCCACTGTTTTTAGTGATCAACAAAGTTCTATGTTTCTATAATCACCCTAATTCTGTTATCATTGGACTAGATATTCAAAATGATTTAAATGGCCAGGACAGGCTCCTGGCTGTTCAAATCATCTGTCCAGGGCTAACCAGGCATTTTCAATCTTCATGTTCAGCCCAAATGGTGTCACACAATTCAGCAAAAATACCCAATGTTGTTCCTCATAATTTAAATATTGCTCATAGAAGGAACAACATTGGGTATTTTTGCAAATGGAAGTTGGAGGGTTAATTCCCTTGAAACAGCCAATTGAGTGAAACATGAATTCATGCTGGGACACAAGATAGGTTGAATTTGTTTTGAATTTAAAAAGAAAAATGATCAATGAAGAATACTATAATGGCAAGAAAATATAATGATAAAACAGCAACTAATTTTGCCTATTTTTATATATTAAAAAAGTACTACATAAGGTGAATGTCCATATTGCTGTCTGTTGTTCTGCTGAGCACTGGCATTGAAACAGCAAAATGCATTTATTGCATACTTGTCCTCTGTCGGAAACATTATGGTGGTATATTAGCTGTGTTAATAAAAATTTATAAACAAAGCCCTGCCAGCTGAACATTTCTTTCTCTAGTTCAGCAGCAGGAACTTTGATTTATAAGAATGGAATACGCTAAATATTAGAGTACTAAGGCTTATATGGATGCTGCGGGGACGGTGACGGGGCGGTGAATGGGATGGCAGTGGCGGTGACGGGGCGGTGAAAGGGATGGCAGTGACGGTGACGGGGCGGTGAATGGAATGGCGGTGACGGGGCGGTGCAGAGGATGGTGGGCCGGGGACGGGGCGGTGACGGGAACAGATTTTTTCCCCGTGTCATTCTCTACCCTAAAGCACTAGCTGTGGGATAAAGCTCTCAGTGAAAGGGCTTGATTTTAATTGTATGCTATGGGGCTCATAATCAAAAGAGAAAAACGTCCGGGTTTTGGACGTATTTCTAAACGACCTAAGCCTTTATATTGCCGCTGAACGACTAAAGCTAAACGGGGCGTTTCAGGAGGGGTGTCAAGGGCGGGAGTTGGGCAGGACATGGCCCGGCTTAGTCTTAGTCGTACAGCATGTATAATCGAAAGTTATACAGCTCAGGATCAACGGAACTTGGATGTTGTGACTTAGACCATGTAAAACATGGTCTAAGTCACAAAAACCCACCTAAAGTCACCAGATAAGCACAGCAAACACATAAAACAGACCCCCACACACTATCCAGTGATCACCGACCCCCCCACCCCACCCATAAAAATATTAATCACACCTTTAAATTCAGCCTCCAGACCATCATCACCTGGCCACCTGGCATAGGAAAGCCTAGTCGCCAAGCACAGAGGCGGCTTAAGGCATCTTGAGGGTGGGTTAGGGACTCATGGAGAGGAGAACCCATGCCCATAAGCCCCTGTAATCACTGCATTGATACTTAAATATGTGCACTCCCCTATATACCCCCAAAACCCTTTTTTACTGGCATATAAGTGGCTCCTGCAGCCATAAGGGCTATTAGGGTGGTAGATAAGTGGGTCTAGGGGATTCTGGAGGTGGTTTGGGGAGCTCACTATGACCTATAAGGGAGCTGTAGTGAGGAAAAGACATGTCACCCTTTTTGTGAAGTTCACAGCAGTGCCCTGTAAGGTACCCCACTATTTAGGTGCCATGTTTGGGTGTTCAGTCCATCACTTTGCAGACTCCTCCCACATCCAACAGGGCTTGTTCTAGGAGTTTTTGACTTGGACGAAAAGTTGGACGAAAATGTGGTATAAAGATGGACGATTTAGCGACTTGGATGATCAGATCGGTTAGACCAGGGATAGGGAACTCCGGTCCTCGAGAGCCATATTCCAGTCGGGTTTTCAGGATTTCCCCAATGAATATAAGAACATAAGAACATAAGCAGTGCCTCCGCCGGGTCAGACCATAGGTCCATCCTGCCCAGCAGTCCGCTCCCGCGGCGGCCCAAACAGGTCACGACCTGTCCAAATCACCAGAAGGGGCCCCCATGCCACCTTGGTTTCCTATTGCGTCCTATCTTCCCATCAAAGTCCTAGCCCTCCGGTCTTGCACATGCACGACCTGGTCGGGTTTCTATACTTATTTTCTGGTTAGCTTTCTCAGTATCCCACGATCCCTTTATCCCTCAGGAATCCGTCCAGTCTCTGTTTGAATCCTTGTACCGTACTCTGCCCAATCACGTCCTCCGGTAGCGCATTCCAAGTGTCCACGACCCTTTGGGTGAAAAAAAACTTCCTTGCATTCGTTTTGAACCTATCTCCCTTCAGTTTCTCCGAATGCCCCCTCGTACCTGTTGTCCCCTTCAGCCTGAAGAATCTGTCCCTATCCACCCTCTCTATGCCCCTCATGATCTTGAAGGTCTCTATCATATCACCCCTGAGCCTCCTTTTTTCCAGAGAGAAGAGCCCCAGCCTATCCAACCTCTCGGCATATGGGCAGTGTTCCAGCCCTCTTACCAGTTTCGTTGCTCTCCTTTGGACTCTCTCGAGTACCGCCATGTCCTTCTTGAGGTACGGCGACCAATATTGAACGCAATATTCCAGATGCGGACGCACCATCGCTCGATACAGTGGCAAGATGACTTCCCTCGTCCTGGTTGTTATGCCCCTTTTTATGATGCCCAGCATCCTGTTGGCTTTTTTTGAGGCCGCTGCGCACTGTGCAGATGGCTTCAGTGATGCATCCACCAGCACTCCCAAGTCTCTCTCGAGACTGCTTTCTCCCAGCAATGCCCCCCCCAATTTGTAGTTGAACAACGGGTTTTTTTTTCCCTATATGCATGACCTTGCATTTTTCCACGTTAAAGCGCATTTGCCATTTGTTCGCCCAGTCTTCCAGCTTGTTTAGTTCCCTTTGCAGGTCCTCACACTCCTCCCTGGAGCTAACCCTGCCGCACAGTTTGGTATCGTCTGCAAATTTTATAACCTTGCACTTTGCCTCCTTTTCCAGATCATTGATAAATATGTTGAAGAGTAACGGCCCCAGCACCGATCCCTGCGGCACACCGCTCGTGACTCCCCGCCAGTCAGAATATTGGCCCTTCACTCCGACCCTCTGCAGTCTACCCGACAACCAGTGCTCTATCCATCGGTGCACATCCCCTCCCACCCCGTGGTTCCACAGCTTCCTAAGCAGCCTTTCATGTGGCACCTTGTCGAAAGCCTTTTGAAAATCGAGGTAAATGATGTCGATGGGTTCCCCATTGTCCACCCGACTGCTTATTCCCTCAAAGAAGTACAGAAGGTTCGTTAAGCATGACCTTCCCTTACAGAATCCGTGCTGGCTTGTTCTCAGTAGGCCATTTCTCTCAATGTGCTCGCAAATGCCGTCCTTTATCATAGCTTCCACCATCTTCCCTATAATTGAAGTCAGGCTCACCGGCCTGTAGTTCCCGGGGTCACCCCTCGATCCTTTTTTGAAGATAGGTGTGACATTCGCCAATTTCCAGTCCTCTGGTACCTCTCCAGTTTTCAAGGATAGGTTACAAACATGCTGGATTGTGCCCGCTATTTCTTGTCTTAGCTCCTTCAGAACCCTCGGGTGGATCCCGTCCGGACCCGGTGATTTGCCGCATTTTAACCTGTCTATCTGTTTGAGGACATCCTCCTTACTTACCTCTATATGCTCCAATTTCTCAGCCTGTTCCCCACTCATGAGCTCCTCTGAGTCCGGTATATTAGATGTGTCTTCTCTCGTGAAAACCGATGAGAAGAACGTGTTCAGCCTCTCAGCTACCTCTTTATCCTCTTTAATCACTCCCCTCCTATCCCCATCGTCCAACGGCCCCACCTCCTCTCTCGCTGGTCGTTTCCCCTTTACGTAACTGAAGAATGCCTTGAAGTTTTTCGCCTCCCTGGCCAGCCCCTCTTCGTATTTCCCTTTTGCTTTTCTAACCTCTCGGTGGCATTCTTTTTGGCATTTCCTGTGCGCCTGGTGATTTTCCTCCGTTGGATCCTTTTTCCATCTCCGGAAGGATACTTTTTTGTCGTTTATTGCCCTCTTTACTTCTGCTGAGATCCAAATCGGGTCCTTTGACCGCTTGTTCTTGCAGCCTTTCCTGAAACTGGGGACGTACTTTTTTTGTGCTTCCTGCAGGGTGTCCCTGAATAGGGTCCAGGCGCTTTCCACAGTCTCCATCCTAAAGATGTTTCTGAGCTTCCTCCCCACCATTTCCCTCATAGCAACATAGTTCCCCTTCTTGAAGTTGAGCGCAGTTGTTGCGGTCCTCCTTACTATGGGTGTCCCCCTTTCTAAAGTGAATCTGATCGCATTGTGGTCACTGTTGCCTAGTGGTCCTCCCACTTCTACCCCTCTTGCAGGCCCTCCTAATCCGTTCAGGATGAGGTCAAGAGTAGCACTCCCCCGCGTCGGTTCCCTGATCAGTTGCTCCATAAAGCAGTCCCTCACAGCTTCTACAAATCCTGTTTCCCTAGTGCAGTTGGAGTGACCCGTACTCCAGTCTATCCCCGGGTAGTTGAAGTCCCCCATCACTGTTACACTTCCAGTCCTGCACTCCTGTCTCAGTTCAGCTTCCAAGTCGTGTCCGACTCCTTCCGGCGCACCAGGTGGGCGATAATACAGCCCCAGTTTTATGTCTGCACCCTTGTTTCCCGGCAATTTGACCCATAGCGATTCCAGCCCTTCTGCCTTTGTTGCCATATCCATCCCGACCGAGTAGATAGAGTCTTTTATATATAGTGCTATGCCTCCCCCCTTCTTGTAGGTCCTGTCTCTCCTGTAGAGCTTGTACCCCGGTAGCGCCACATCCCATTGATTCTGCTCTGTCCACCATGTTTCTGTAATTCCAATTATATCTAGGTCTTCCCCCTTGGCCACGACCTCTAGTTCACCCATCTTGGCCATGAGGCTTCTTGCATTTGCGTATAAGCACCGCAGGTCCCGTTGTTTTTTCTCCACCTCTGCATTCATCTGGGCCGCCTCTCCTGTTCCCTGTACTTCTGCTTTGCCCTCAGCCTTTACCCTCGTAGCTTTCAGCTTCCCCACATTTCCGCCACCCCACTTCTCCGCTTTTCCTCTGGGTTTTCTTGCCCCCTCCTGGGCCCCTGCCTCTGTTCGATCCCCCTCGCCTTGTGTAGCCCCTATGATACCCTCAGCTTTCGCCCTCGCGCCACCCAGTCCCCCTGTGTCTCCATGCCCTTTAGTCTCTTCCCAGCAAGCTCCCTTTACCTGTTGTTTCCCTCGCTGTCTGATCATAAGATCCACTGGTCTCTCTACTTCCTCCGTGCAGTCAGCCCGTTCAGCATCTGTTCTGGATACTGTTGTCCGAAGCGTCAACATCAGATCAGCTGTCGGCTTTCCCCCTCTCCTCAGTTTAAAGCCCTCTCGATCTCCTTCTTCACATTGGCAGCCAGTAGTCTAGTTCCCTCTGTGCTCAGGTGCAGGCCGTCCCGCCGGTAGAGCTTACTCTTTCCCCAGAAGGACGTCCAGTTCCTCACAAAGTGGAAGCCCTCCTCCTGGCACCATCTCCTCAACCATGCATTCACAGCCTGGATGTCTGTATGCATGAGATCTATTTGCATGCACTGCTTTCAATTCATATTCATTGGGGAAATCCTGAAAACCCGACTGGAATACGGCTCTCGAGGACCGGAGTTCCCTACCCCTGGGTTAGACGATTTTCGAAACAAAAAAATTTTGGACGTATTTTTCGAAAATGTGTCCCTAGGCTGTTTTTTTTACTTTGGATGACTTGCAACTTAGACAAAAACGTACTTAGACATCCCTTTCGATTATGCCCCTCCACGCCTGTGAAGTTGCAAGGCAGAAGATGTATCTTTTGATAAGCTGTGAAAAGAATGCAAATGTGACAGAACTTGCCTAAACAGAAGTATATTTTTGAAACCTGAATGGGTTTGGATGGGATTACTACATCTAGTGATTTTGGGTGGTTTTGAATCCCACACTAATGAGCTGTGATAGCTAGAAGTGCTCAATAGTGCTATCAGGTTTGATCCTATGGCCTGGGAAAGTAAAAGTTCCATGAACTATGAAAGTATGTTTGCTGAAGCTGTGAAGATTTCAGAATGGCAAAAGGCTAAGCTTGCCATTCTCAAGAGATTACTGGTCTGGACTAACTGAGATGGTGCCAGAACTAAAGTAGTTACATAGAAGAAAAGATTTTTGTTTTGTGGAAATAAGAAAGCATTGAACCAGTGCAGTGCTGAAGCTGTTTTTGCATTAGGATCCAAGTATCCGAGAAGGTCCAGTTTTGTAGTGTTGTTTTGAAACTATTGCAAAGCAGGAATTTGCTCAAATAAAAGCACTTGTTTTAGTGTTTTGTGATTTTGAAACTTCTAGACTATACTGTACAATACCATACTCTGTCACCTCCTAATATCCGCTCGGTTTGGCATTTGAGCCGGGCAAGACAGGCTGGTCTCTTACAATCAAGCCCTACGCATGGTCACAATATACATGGATTTAATCAAGAGAAATCTTACCTCACCAATCTACTACATTTCTTTGAAGGGGTTAATAAATGTGTGGATAAAGGTGAGCCAGTTGATATTGTCTATCTGGATTTTCTAAATGCATTTGACAAAGTGCCTTTTGAAAGACTTCTGAGGAAATTAGAAAGTCACATCATAGGAGGTAATATCTTGTTATGGATTAAGAACTGGTTAAAAGATTTTTAAAAGAAAAGAAATTTGGGTTATTTATCAGTGATTTAGAGGTGGGAATAACTAGTGAGATAATTAAATTTGCTGATGACTCAAAGTTTTTAAATCACAAGAGGATTATGAAAAATTACAAGAGGATCTTGTAAGACTTGGAAACTGGGCATCAAAATGACGGATGATGTTTAATGTGAGCAAATGCAAAGTGATACATATAGAAAAGAGGAAACCAAACTATAGCTATGTGATGCAGAGTTCCACATTAGGAGTCACTGACCAGGAAAAGTATCTAAGTGTCATCATTGAGGATACATTGAAACCTTCAGCTGAGTGTGTGGAGATGGCTAAGAAAGCAAATAGAATACAATACTCCCCCGATATTCGCAGGGGTTCCGTTCCGCGAATACGGTTTTTCACCTGGGGAGGCAGGAAAGGGCAGCTGGAGCGCCGGCGAGTGAAGGAAATCATTCGCGGTATGCTCCAACTGCCTCTTCCTGCACTAAAGTCATGCTTCAGCAATCTGGAGCTGCTTTGACATGCAGCCATTTTTTTTCTTTTTAACAGAAGCAGGGCTGTTCACAAAGATGTAGACCTGTGAAGAAGCCATTATTTTGGCGAAATTGGTCCCGTTGAGCCATCAAAAAGCTACATACAAGAAGCACCGGCAATAATTAAGATAAGTGCTGGGCTGGTTTTTCATATATTTATTGCACAAAGCACTTTAAATTATTGTAAGCACGCATAAAGAAAAGTTAAGAAAAAATACGCACCAAGCTTGATGAATGATATCTATCACCTGCTGAAACCGATCTAAAAATCTATGACCGGTCAGTGCAGGTATCTGAGAGCTTAATTGCGTTATATAAGAATTGGAAAGCAATTGTGTGAAAAGTCCAGTTATAACGTTTGTTTGACCTGTGGAAGGCCATAACCACTATGGACTCCAACCTTAGAAAAGCTGTTAATATTGAGCATTCTGACTGTGCTACTACTAGCTATTTTAAATTTGTAGTTATTATGTGCTCTGCTTAGAACTGCGAGGTTAAAGCAGAATATAAATTAATAAATGTAATATAATATAAGCTAAGGTAATTATCGCATCTCTTTATATATGATGTTCATATGCACTGTATGAATGTATATACATTTGCTACATTAATGGATAAGAATTACACTGCTCTGAATCATTTTGAATTGTAATTTATTGTATGGATCACTTATACATGTATCCATATAATTAATCAGTTATTTATATTCTCTATGAGCATACATTTCAAAAAGCACATGTATGTATGTGAGTACCATAATTGCATGATTTTACTTTTCAGTTTTAACTTTGATTTTATGTTTTTGTATTTATTACTTTATTATTAACTAGTCTTTAAGCCCGTTACATTAACGGGTGCTAGAATACTGTTCACCCTCTATGTTGCCTCTTCCATTCACTGCCCTCTCTTCTCTTTCTATCTCTCTCTTTCTCTCCCATATGGCCTCTCTCCATCTCCTCCTTCCTTTTGCCTTGGTCTGGCATACCTTCCTCCTTCCCTCCAAGGCATTCTCTCCCCCTCTGCTCCCTTTCCTCATTTAACTACTTCATTGGTCAGCAGCAGCATTCACAATTCATTGCTGTTGCTGGCTTCAGGTCTTTCTCTCTGGCCGGTCCTGTCTTCATGAAAACAGGAAGTAGGCAGGACCGGCCAGAGAGGAAGGCCTGAAGCCAGCAACAGCAGCGAATTGTAAACGCTGCTGCTGCCTGAAGCACCCGAGGCAGACGCTTCTCTCTCCTCCCAGCCCAACCCCCGCTGACTCTGCGACCCTCCCAGCAAGATGACTTTAATATCAAACCTCCCTCCAGCGTTGGCAGTCGCTGCACGTTAAACAGGCTGCTTCTGCTTTCTTCTGCCGTTGAGGCTCTTTGTTGCGTCATTGATGACGTAATCAGTGAAGCGGCAAAGGGACTCAACTGCAGGAGAAAGGCCGAAGCAGCCTGTTTAACGTGCAGCGAGTGCCAACGCTGGAGGGATGTTTGTACCGGTGCAGAAGCGATATGTCTCCCCCCCTCCAGTACCTGTGCAGCACTTTGCTGCGTCACATCCTCCCATGGGGGGGTGGGGGGGTTGCACAGTGTGAGCGGTGAGAGCGGCGATCTCCAGTTGGGGGGGGGGTTGCACAGTGTGAGCGGTGAGAGCGGCGATCTCCAGATGGGGGTGAGGGGGGTGAGAGCGGCGATCTCCAGTTGGGGAGGGTTGCACAGTGGGAGCGGGTGTGAGCGGCGATCTCCAGTTGGGGGGGAAAAGGGGGGAGAGCGGCGATCTCCAGTTGGGGGGGGGGGTTTGCACAGTGGGAGCGGGTGAGAGCGGCGATCTCCAGTTGGGGGGGGAGGGGGTTGAGAGCGGCGATCTCCAGTTGGGGGGGGGTTGCACAGTGGGAGCGGGTGAGAGCGGCGATCTTCAGTTGGGGGGGGGGAGGGGGTTGAGAGCGGCGATCTCCAGTTGGGGGGGGGGGAGGTTTGCACAGTGGGAGCCGGGTGAGAGCGGCGATCTCCAGTTGGGGTTTTTTTTATTTTTTTTTGTTTTAAGTTGAAAGCCTGCGCTGCAGCTCCTCTCTCGATCCTGGTGCAGTTCGAGAGAGGAGCCGGTACCATTGACAGTGAGAGGCGGGGGTGAGGAAGGCCGCTGCAGCTGTGTAATTTTTTATTTTTATTTGAAAGCCGCCGCGAGCAAGTGGTGACGTAAAACCCGCGCATGCGCAATCGTGTTTTCGCGACGGATCAGGGAACACGTTTTTTTTTAGTGCGCATGCGCGGCCTACCATTTTATTATATTAGATAATTCATTCATTTTTATGGTTGTGATTATTGTGGTTTTTTAATGTTATAGTTTTTACCCTTGACACAGCCAGTAGGTGAAATGTGGCTACGTCAGGTGATTGGTTTAATAAATCAGACTTTGTGGATTATTGTTTGACTTGTGGCAGATCATTGCCTCTTGTTGTGCATTTCATATTTTATAAACTACATACGTAGTCTGGCATCTAAGGTGAGATGCAGCATGTACAAAGATGTTTGAAAATGTGACTCAGCCCAACTCTACCCTAGAATATGCCTACATACAGGTCACATAAAAATATATGCCGCCTTAGCACTGCATACAAACTTATACCTGTAACTTGTGGGTTAATGTTATGCAAGAAAACCATTTTAAAACGTCTTTGTACACTCTGCATCTCACCTTAGATGCCAGACTGCTAAAAGTGATTTTAGTGAGCATTTAAAGATCATTTTAGAGGACCCATTAAGACTGCCCATTTCTTTTGTAATTTCTGGTGCAAGAAGGATGTAGCACACCCAGATTAACTCTACACCTGTTATGAAATATACTTGAAAAAACAACTATGAATGAATGTATTTACTGTATTTTTATTTCACATTTAAATTTATGAATCAGTCTTTTATAATAGCCTAGAACAATGGACAGCAGAACAATTAGTTAAAACATATGGCCTCTTTTACAAAGCCACGTGGCAACAGTCCCGAAGCCCTTTAAATCTTCGGCTTCGGGGCCGTTAGAGCAGCGCAGCCTCTAGTGCGGCTTTGTAAAAGAGGCCGAAAGTAATTTAAAATTACATATATAGACTGGCACAGATCATATGCATGAAATATAAATATACTGCACATAAAATTTTGCTATATTTTGATAAGAATCTTTGTTTTCCATTAGATACCTTCTTTTTTTTTTGGTAATTCTTTATTCATTTTCAAAATTACATAAAGTGTATATATATATATTCAATCATATTAACAATAAATATATCACTTGCAGTCTATCATTTGTACATTACATAAATTTTTATCCCTCCCCCTTCCCACCCCTTCCTATCATATATCCCATATCCACCACCCTACCCAATTGATACATTTAAGGGAAACAGTTTCAACTAATCCGTACAATATTTTGTTAATGGTTTCCACACATCCTGAAATTTCTTGAAATATCCCCTTTGTAATGCAATACATCTTTCCATTTTATAGATATGGCATAAAGAGTTCCACCAAAAGTTGTAATTTAATCTCCTCCAATCCTTCCAATTATATGTAATGGAACATTAGATACCTTCTTAATGGACTGCCACTACTGTTCTTGGTCTGAGCAGAAATGTTCACATTAGCCCACTAGAGGGTACTGGTATATTAGTATTATACACAAGAAATATGATGGGGAAAGAAAGTTAAAAAAATTAAGTGGAAATACGAACATAATAATAGCCATACTGGGTCTGACCAATGGTCCATCTAGCCCTGTAACCTGTATCCAGTATCCTGTATCCAGTATCGTTCATATAGTATATGACAATTGCTTTGATTATACCCGCAGAAAGGTGGTATATCAAATCCATGAGCCTCTACCCTTTCCACAGTGGCCAATTCAGTTCACAAGTACTTGACAGAAACCCAAATAGTAACATCATTCCATGCTACCAATCCCAGGGCAAGCAGTGGCTTACCATGTCTGTCTCAATAAAAATAGTATTTTTGTAAGATAATTCAGTTTGCATATAAGTAGTATAATGGGTACAAAAGTCATGCTCATCCCATGGAAAGATGGGATAAACTTAAAAGCTGGGATGGTTTAGATGAGCTGGAGTGAGCTTCGACGGAAACTCCAGTAGATGCACAATACCGGACAGAGCTCTGGGTTTCTGGCCCAGAAATATCTAATAAAAAGGATAATTTAAATTAAATGATTAATTATAGAGAGTGTATGTTTGGGCAGACTGGATGGACCATTCAGGTCTTTATCTGTTGTTATTTGCTATGTTATTATGTAATAATATACAACTACAAACAGTTTACTCTATAAAAATTCTTGGAGTCATTCTTGACTGGAATCTTTCGTATCACGAGCACATAAGCAACGTAGTAAAATCTTGCTTCTATAGATTAAGAATGATCCGGTCAATATCAAAATTCCTTGAGCCAAAATTGCTAAACATATTACTTCATTCACTAATCATTGCAAAACTTGATTATTGTAATTCCTTACTTATAGGTACTCCTCAAAATAAGAAAAAAAGCACCTACAAATTATACAAAATACCACCATGAAACTTATTTATAACACTAAGAGATACAACCACGTAAAACCATTATTAGAAAAATCTCAGACTCCCAGTCAATCATAGAATCACATTCAAAATGTTATTTCTAACGTTTAAAATCCTCAAAAGAACCACAATTCATAGATAAATTACTCATTCCATATACTACCTCATGTATACTCCGATCCATGGACCAAAAACTGTCAACGGTCCCATCACTAAAAATAATAGGAACACGAAGGCTAGATATCTTCTCCATGAACCAGCCTAGGCTCTGGAACTCTATGCCAGCATACTTAATAGAGGAGAAAAATTTAACACATTTTAAAAGTAACCTAAAAAGCTTTCTGTTTAAAGATGCCTTCAACATATAATTCCTCCTAAAAAGATAATTCTGTTTTCTTCATTATATTTTCCCTCTCCGTTCCATATTGTGCTCTCCATATGTTACCTCTCTCTTTTCTAAAATAGAGTGTCGTTCTACCCCCGCTATCCTTATGTACCAATTAGTATATGTGCTTGTATTGTTCAAATTATTGTAGTTAACAATTTTATAAGTTGTATGACTTTTTATGTTCTTAAATTTTTTTATTCTTGTAATTCACCTAGTAACACTTGATAAGCGATCAAATCAAATTTTAATAGAACTTAAAACTTGAAACTTACACTACATGTCAAACTGATTGACAGATGAGATAAAATAAGGATCAGCCAATCAACATTCACTTCCAGATTAGACCAAACCCACATCCATGCCACGCCCATAAGTACATAAGTACATAAGTAGTCGCCTCCGCCGGGGCAGACCAGAGGTCCATCCAGCCCAGCGGTCCGCTCACGCGGCGGCCCATCAGGCATATTGCCTGGTCAGCGGTCCCTGACTAATTTTATTTCCTACCTCTACACTTATCTCTAAACCTTCCACTGCTCTTATCTGTACCCCTCAATCCCTTTGTCTTCCAGGAACCTATCCAGGTCATCCTTGAAACCCTGTACTGTGCTATTTCTTATCACGGCCTCCGGAAGGGTGTTCCATGTGTCCACCACCCTCTGTGTGAAAAAGTACTTCCTTGCGTTTGTTTTAAACCTGTCCCCCTTCAATTTCATCGAGTGACCCCTTGTTCTTGTGGTTTCTCAAATTGAAAAATCTGTCTTTGTCAACCTTTTCGATGCCCCTCAGGATCTTGAAGGTCTCTATCATATCTCCTCTGAGTCTCCGCTTTTCCAGGGAGAACAGCCCCAGCTTCTTCAGTCTGTCAGTGTATGTAAGGTTTTCCATACCCTTAATCAGTTTAGTTGCTCTTCTCTGGACTCCCTCAAGCATTGCCATGTCCTTTTTGAGGTACGGTGACCAGTACTGTACACAGTATTCCAGATGCGGGCGCACCATAGCCCGGTACAGTGGCAGGATGACTTCCTTCGTTCTGGTCGAGATACCCTTCTTAATGATACCTAACATTTGATTTGCTTTCCTCGAGGCTGTGGCGCATTGTGCCGACGCCTTCAATGTCGTGTCTACCATCACTCCCAAGTCTCTTTCCAGATTACTGACCCCTAGCATTGATCCCCCCATTTTGTAAGTGAACATCGGGTTCCTTCTCCCTATATGCATGACCTTGCATTTCCCTACATTGAAGCTCATTTGCCACTTTTTCGCCCATTCTTCCAATGTCGTAAGATCCCTTTGGAGAGTCTCGCAGTCAACCGTGGTTTCAACCTTGCTGAATAGTTTGGTGTCATCTGCGAATTTGATGACCTCGCATTTTGTTCCCGCCTCCAGGTCGTCAATGAATATGTTAAACAGGAGCGGTCCCAGCACCGATCCTTGAGGAACCCCGCTCGTGACCCCTTGCCAGTCCGAGTAATGGCCCTTTACACCAACCCTCTGCTTCCTGTCTGCCAGCCAGTTTTTGATCCATCGGTGGACCTCCCCGCGCACCCCATGATTCCATAGCTTCCTGAGCAACCGCTCATGTGGTACCTTATCGAAGGCTTTCTGGAAGTCTAGGTAAATTATGTCTATGGGTTCACCTTTGTCCACCTGGTTATTTACCCCCTCAAAGAAGTACAACAAGTTTGTGAGGCACGACCTACCCTTGCAGAACCCATGCTGGCTCGACCTTAGCTGTCCATTTTTTTCGATATGGTCACAGATGCTGTCCTTAATCAGTGCCTCCATCATCTTTACCGGGACCGATGTGAGGCTTACCCGCCTATAGTTTCCCGGGTCGCCCCTCGAACCCTTCTTGAAGATGGGCGTGACATTAGCTATTTTCCAGTCCTCCGGGATCTCTCCAGTTTTTAGGGATAGGTTGCATATTTGCTGAAGTGTCTCTGCTATTTCATTCCTTAATTCCTTGAGCACCCTTGGGTGAATGCCGTCCGGACCTGGTGACTTGTCGCTCTTTAGCTTGTCTATTTGCCTGAGGACATCCTCCTGGCTCACCTCTAATTGGACCAGCCTGCTATCTTGATCTCCATTTTCTATTTCCTCTGGTTCCGGAATGTTGGATGTGTCCTCCCTCGTGAAGACCGACGTAAAGAAGTCATTTAACTTGTCAGCTACTTCTTTTTCCTCCCTCACTACTCCATGTCACGCTATGCCCATGTCCCACTTACATTATGTCCATCATCCCATCCTATCCCCTCCCATAAGAATGAATGGTGGTAATTCCCCCCACGCTCCACTCACTGCCTGTTCCAAAGTGTCTATATCACTGGAAATGACCCCTACCACTTTCTGATGATGTCAGCGGAAATGGGGTGACTGACCCCGTAAATGCACTTCTTCACTTTCTGATGATGAGGCAGACCTGACAGAGATGATGGCTGCATCAAACTCAAGGAGTTATGTGCCTTCCTGGATAAATTACCTCCCAAGGTGAGCCAACCCATGCAGATTGAGGGGATAGCAGCAAAAGACTTGTGTGTTTACATCTACTTGGGGCCTTTCTTGATCTTGAGATGGGACACCCTGTAGGTAGTTTGCTGAGGTTTGGGGGGGCCATCTTTATAAGCATTTTTATTGTAATGTGAAGAGAAGGTCACCTTCCTTTCTTGGTGCATACAGGAGCGATAATGACTGAAGGCTATAAGAACATGGTGTAGCCTTCCGACAGAAACAAAATCTACATTTTGTCTAGCGGATGCCATAATGTTACTAATTTGAGTTTCTTATTTTTATATATTGGGGGGTGGGAGGGAGTATGGGAGAGCAGAATAACTTTCTAGATAGTTGGGGGAATGTTTTTTGTGTGGGTGCATGGAGTATATGGAGCCAACTGTCAAGATCGCTAACCGTTTTTAGCCATTTTAAATTTTGGATTTTTCCAAAAATCTACCTTGTGTTGGTTGCTTCCCTTTATTGTCTTATTTACTATCAATTAATGCATTCTACCTTGTGTTGGTTGCTTCCCTTTATTGTCTTATTTACTATCAATTAATGCATTTCTATCCTTGCCTCCCTAGTGTTTCAGTCAGTCTTGTAAGTCATGTCTGTAATACTGATAGTCCCCCTTACATGTTGTACTATATTTTAGTATTGTACATTGCCTTGAACATATGATTAGGCATTTAATCAAATTTTTAAATAAACTTGTAACTTGAACAGGAGGTGTGATGCGTGGGATGAATGTGTTTAGGATTGGGATGTGTGGAGAGACTGGACAGAGGATGAGAGAGGATGGGGGGTCTTGGGGGGAGAGAAGTTGCGGAGGAGAGGGAAAAAAGCTTTGGGAATGGAGGGGGGATATAGTGACTTTAGTGATTAGGATGCTGAAGTTTTTCCTAGGAATTTCAGATTGGTTAAACTGTTGTGTGGTGCAGGGGTGGTTCAGGTGGGAGACCGCTCCTGAGCTGTTAAGTGGGCTGCATCTTTTATTATGCATGCCAGTTCCACAGGACTTTGGGTAGTCTAAAAGTCACATCTTTGAATATGGATGGTATTCATTCACTTGTAAAACGTACAAAGATATTAAGCTACTATAAGCGATTACACATACTGTAGATGTGTTGTTACTGCAGGAAACTCATCTTACTCTGAACATGCAAAGTTGCAGAGAGATTGAGTAGAGGAGTTAGCTTTTGCTTCCTTAAGTAGTAGACAAGGGGGAGGGGTTTGCAATTCTTATACATAAATGTGTGTCTTGTTTATTGCATAAACTTGTTCAAGATTCAAAGGCAGATATGTTTTGTGAATGGGTGAAATTATGAGGAAGAAATATGCAATATATTCAATATACAGTATGCACCAAATGCATAATCTCATAGGTCCTTCTCCATTCTATTGATTGTTTTGGCACCCCTATAGGGCTATCAGCTAATACTTGGAGGAGATTTTAATTTCACATCAGACCCTTTTATTGACTGTAAGCCCTCTAAGCCAAAGGGTCACCCCCTTTCCCATATGACAAAGGGTCATATGGGAAAGGGGGTGAATTTCCTTATGCTGGATCTGGAGCTATTGGATATATAGCGCATCCTACACTCTGATGAATATGACTATACATGCATAAAGTTTATGCATGCCTGGATTATATTCTCCCAGTTCCTTCTCTCTTAGTGTTGACCAGGGGGGCAATTGGGCCTTGTGTGGAGAGCGAGCACTGCTTCCTGGAAAATGAATCCCATTCTTTACTTAGATCCAGATTTTAACTCCTACTTGCAAAAAGAATGGGAATACTCCCTGCAGGAAAATAGCCCTCAGGATGTTTCTTCGGTAATATACTGGGAAGCTAGTAAGACAGTCATGAGGAGAAAGATCGTAGAATATACTGCTAAGAAAAAAGGGAATGAGTGGAAGTTGTTATCTTTGTCCCATAAACTGCATTCCCTCAGGGCAACCATGGCTAGAACCCCCTACTGATAATATTGGGCAACAATTTCTTGCCATTTGGTAACAAATTAATAAGGTGTTAAATGCAAGAGTGGTGAGAGATATACAGTTATACAAATATAGGCTACACAGATGGGGGAATAAAACTGGTAAGTTGTTGGCTCCCCTGATTAGACATAGAGAGGCTAAGCAAATAGTCAAATTTTCCTGTATCTGCTTTAAGCTGATATTGGGATTGTCTCCAGCTTACCTTTTTCCTCATTTTGTGTTGCATGGACCATCAAGAGAAACTAGAAACTTCTACTTATTTGCTTATCCAAAAATTAATGGGTGTAGATATAAGACCTTCTTAGATAGGACCCTAGCTTTCAAGCTGGTAGGCAACAATCTTGGTTAGGTAAATGTATTCAGCAAGGTATGTTATCCTATTGCGGTTTTCGGAAATTAATTAAGACCACTTTGTTCGATAAGTTTATTACTTAGTGAGTTTTATTATTGAAATTCTATTTTACAAACATTTTTTTACTGTATTGTTGTATTTCGCTGATTGTCCAGCTCTTTGTAGTGTAAACCACCTAGAACTTTTGGTTATGGCGGTATAAAAGAATAAAGTTATTATTATTATTATTACCCATACAAATACTATGAGATCAAACAATTTTGCAGTGACAGCAGCCATCCCTCTGGAACTCCACACTCAATTATCTGCATGAAGAAACATCTTTATCCCATTTTAAGACGAAATTAAAAACATTTTAAGGGCTAATCTTCTCTTTCTCTCCCTAGAGAGCTCACTTCCCCACCTATTGTTTGACCTTATTTGTTCTCTTTTCCTTGAAAATTTTGTAGTTCTCCCTTTTGCCTTTCGTTCCTGTTTGTCTTTTATACTAACTTCCCCTGTCGTCACCTGTTGTTAAGTTCTTAACACTGATTTATGTGTATGCATGATGTTGATAGATTTTATTATTCTACACTGCTCAGAAGTCTGACTGAGTGGTATAAGAAAACTTAAATAAAATTTGAAACTTGATGAAAACACTGGAGGTGGGTGTAGCATCTAATGATAGAATTTCACAAAAGCTGCTGGAAAGTCCCTATCAGGCTTTGTACAACAAGGGCAACTGTGACACCCTGGGAAGAGATGAATTCTTCTGAGGTCTCGAACTTCCCTCTTTATCCCATAAGCAAAGGGAAGCTTTAAATTCTCTAGTTACGGGATTTGAAATCCAGTGGACAGTGAAACACCTTAAATTGGCTAAGGCACAGGGGTCAGACATTCTAGGATGGAGTACAATAAGATTTTGGGAACTGGTATAGAGGTGCCTTTTCAAGCTCTTTGTCAGGATTTGGGAGCTGGTATAGTGGGGCCTTGTCAGGCTCTGTATCAGGATCTTTAGTGGTATTACCTAAAACATTTTAAGGGCTAATCTTCTCTTTCTCTCCCTAGAGAGCTCACTTCCCCACCTATTGTTTGACCTTATTTGTTCTCTTTTCCTTGAAAATTTTGTAGTTCTCCCTTTTGCCTTTCGTTCCTGTTTGTCTTTTATACTAACTTCCCCTGTCGTCACCTGTTGTTAAGTTCTTAACACTGATTTAGAGCAAGCTCCGATCCCTTATAGGGAGGAGCGAGGCCAAATCGGCCGAAGCCGGAGCGATAGGATAGGAGGGGGGAGGGGGAAGGGAGGGGCCAAGCAACAGGAAGCAGGGGGGGGGGGGTTAGGGGATAGGGGTGAGCGGAAGGGAGGTCGCCCTTTCGTTACGGCGATCCCAAAGAGAGAGGCGGCTTCCCTTCCTCCCACCCTTTGGCGGTCCGTTGCCTCGCAGGTACCGGCGCTTCCAGCTCCAGCGGTGGACTTTCCTCTCCTGCGTCCTCTCTCTGGCAGCTGTACACCGGAGTGTCTCGGACCGGTGTCGGTGTCCCCACGGGACGCTCGTGCAGCTGCCGGATGGGGGAGTCCTGGGGGAGTTGGGCCGCTGCACACGCGGCCAGGGGGCGCGCCGCGACCTAGAAGTAGGGGAGTCGTTGGCCTTGAGCGCCGGCGCCCCGGAGCGCCGGTCGGATGCGGTCAGTGCCGTGAGCCGCTAGCCCCAACGCGGCCCGCGGCCTAGGAGGAGGGGAGTCGTTGGCCTTTAGCGCTGGCGCACGGTGCCGCGAGCCGCTTGCCCCAACGCGGCCCGCGGCCTATGAGGAGGCGAGTGGAGCTCTTCACCACTCTCCTGCTTCGCCTTATAAAAAAAAAAAAAAAGGTGAGTTCGTCTACCTGGTTGTCGGGTGGGGGGTGGCTGCTTCCGCCACGTGGCGGCCGCGGTCCTCTTAAGAAACGGGGCGAGCCTCCTGCATCGCCAGGTTGGCCTCATCCTCCCTCCCGATCCACGCGGCGGCAGGCCCATGGGTGCCGGTGCAGGGAGGGGGAGCCCGAAGTTGGTCTGCAGCCCTGCGGCCTCTCCTCCACCCGTTGTGTCTGCTGTGGCCTGCCCTTCTATTCGTGTCGGGGGACCCCGACGGCCGCTGCGAGAGGGGAGGGGGGCGGGATCGGCTGGCCTTGCTCTGGTCCGCCGTTTCTCTTCGTCCCCTCCGCTGGCAGGACTTCAGGCCGCCGCCCTGGCGAGGGGGGGGGCGGCCCGCCCCCCCCCATTCGCGTTGGCTTTGCTAGCCCGGCCGCATCGCGCCTGCCCTTCCGCTCCGCGTCCTGCCTTTCTGCCCGCGCACGGCTGGGGCGCTGCGGGTGGTGGGTGTAGAGCGGTTCTTGCGGTGGCCTCGCGGTCGGCGAGCGGCCGTTGCTAAATCGGGGAGGTCGGCTGCTCGCTCGCATGGGTCGCTGCAAAACCACCAACGTGGTCCCTCTTGGAAGATTCAAAGTTTTCCTTGCTCAGTGACCATGTGACCATGTGAGGGCTCTGACCATGACCAGTGGTTGATGGCTTCCACAGCGAGACAAGCCCGTGAGGGAGTCTGGACCACCCACGTGGCCCCGTCCAAGGTATGCTCTCTATGTACATGTACTCTTGCTATTAGGGCCTTTACTTGCTTTATATGCTAGGCTATTAAGTGCTGCTATATGCGATGCTATTTTATAATTTGCTATTTATTTTATGCTATGCTAATTCGATGCCTTTATATGCGATTATATGCTTTATATGCTATACCTTTAACTTTGCATCAGGGCGATCTCTCCAGCAGGAGTTTTTCTGACATGCTTAGCCATTACGGCTGTTATAGATGCATTATTGCAATTATATGCTATTTATATTCGGCGAGCTCTCCAGCAGGAGTTTTTTATCAGGGCGATCTCTCCAACAGGAATTTTCTGACATGCTTTGCCATTAAGTCTGTTCCATTAAGGCTGTTATAGACTCATTACGGCGATTATATGCGATTTACCGCTATTATGCTCTGTAAGGCTATTATTTGCTATTACATGCCTTTATATGCTATTTGGAAGTCATTATATGCTCCTAGATGCCACCATAGGCTTATACTATTACTTGCGGTAATGCGCTGTTCTCCAGCTAAATTTTCCTGGCCTTAGTCATTATATTACTTCTTACGCTTGATACTGAAAGAGGGCTTTATTTATACTAGGGCCGATTTCGGGTTCCTACCCTCGTACGCCGTTACTGACTGCCTTTAGTCTTGTAGTATTTATTATAGCCATGCCGGCTCAATGTAAGCCACGCTCAAAACCAGCAAGCCAGAAGAAGCCCGCGGCTACCAGTCAACTGAAGATGAGGACAACACGTGCCACAACAATAGCCGCGGCTCTCACAGCAGCGGCTTCTACGGCCTCACCAGCAGCGTTGGCTTCTACGGCTTAGCCCCAGCAAGATTTGACCGACGATCTCTATCTACCGGCAATATCTTGCCATTACACGCTTTCTATGCTTTCTATGCTAGGCTATTAAGGCTGCTAGATGCGAGGCTATTTCATATTATATGCTATTTATTATATGCTATGGAATGCTATGGAGATGCTTTATATGCTATTTCGATGCTTTATACGCGATTATATGCTTATATGCTATACCTTTAATTTTGCATCACAGCGATCTCTCCAGCAGGAGTCTTATGCGTTATATGCCATACCTTTAACTTTGCATCACAGCGATCTCTCCAGCAAGAGTCTTATGCGTTATATGCCATACCTTTAACTTTGCATCACAGCGACCTCTCCAGCAGGAGTCTTATGCGTTATATGCCATACCTTTAACTTTGCATCACAGCGACCTCTCCAGCAGGAGTCTTATGCGTTATATGCCATACCTTTAACTTTGCATCACAGCGATCTCTCCAGCAGGAGTCTTATGCGTTATATGCCATACCTTTAACTTTGCATCACAGCGATCTCTCCAGCAGGAGTCTTATGCGTTATATGCCATACCTTTAACTTTGCATCACAGCGATCTCTCCAGCAGGAGTCTTATGCGTTATATGCCATACCTTTAACTTTGCATCACAGCGATCTCTCCAGCAGGAGTCTTATGCGTTATATGCCATACCTTTAACTTTGCAACACAGCGATCTCTCCAGCAGGAGTTTTATGCGTTATATGCCATACCTTTAACTTTGCATCACAGCGATCTCTCCAGCAGGAGTCTTATGTTATATGCCATACCTTTAACTTTGCATCACAGCGATCTCTCCAGCAGGAGTCTTATGTTATATGCCATACCTTTAACTTTGCATCACAGCGATCTCTCCAGCAGGAGTTTTATACTTTATATGCTATATCTTTAACTTTGCATCACAGCGATCTCTCCGGCAGGAGTCTTATGCTTTATATGCCATACCGTTAACTTTGCATCACAGCGATCTCTCCAGCAGGAGTCTTATGCGTTATATGCTATACCTTTAACTTTGCATCACAGCGATCTCTCCAGCAGGAGTTTTATGCTTTATATGCTATACCTTTAAACTTTGCATCACAGCAATCTCTCCAGCAGGAGTTCTTTATCAGGGCGATCTTGAATTATTACGGCGATTATATGCTTTACTACTATTATGCTTTGTACGGCTATTATTTGCTATTACATGCCATTATACGTTATTACTATTACTGTGCTGCAATGCGCTGTTCTCCAGCTGGAGTTTCTTATAGCCATAGTCCGATATTGCTTCCTACGATTGATCCTGAATGTAGGCCTTATTTATAAGGTTCCTACCCTCGTCTGCCGTTACTGACTGCCTTTATTCTTTTAGTATTTAATATAGCCATGCTGGCTCAATGTAAGCCACGCTCAAAACCAGCAGAGCAAAAGAAGCCCGCGGCTACCAGTCGGCGTAAGACGAGGACAACACGCGCCACAACAACAACCGCGAGGAGCCACCACAACCATATCCACCGCCAGCACAGGCGATCTTACCAGCACAGTCGATTTTAGTCCCAGGTGAGCCAACCTCAGCTACACCAATGGGCGCTCTCCCTTCACATATTACGCCCTCACCTCTCATGCCCTCGGCTAGTGGGCGGTTGGAGGACCAGTTTACACTAGCACAAAGTATACGGGAGGCACTGTTGATCTTTGAACAGTCTAGGGCACCACCTTCTTCTCACGCTAGTAACACAGCACCCCTATTGCACACTGACCCAATGGTGAGCAGAAGAGGTGAAGACATCACCTGCGGTGTAACCACGCTAGCTTCAGGTGTAATACGGAAGAGAGTCTATGTAGATAAGTCTGCAGGACTGCCAACTCTTAATGTCATCCACTTTGGCATTCCATTAGCCCAGGACAAAACATTAGGCCGGGCGAGCGTCCTCACATTCCTAGGTATTGAGATATGACCATGCAGGACATCAAAAAAAATAAAAAAAAAATAAAAAAAAAAATTAAATTACGCCAATTCCAAGAACGGTTGGGCTTACTAGGGCAGAGTTTTCGCCAGACGACTAGCTAGAGCTACAGCGGGATGCTGAATGACTTTCACATTTAGGGTTTACATTACTTTAAGTCCCTGATGACTGGCGACATTAGGGTTATAGTATGTTGGTTATATTCATCAATATTAGGCTACTGCATACGCTACTTGAGGAAGTTCCTTATGTTTCCTTTTCATCAGGATATGCACATCAGTACTTGGAATATGCTCATCCTTCCACCCCAACGTCCAGTGTACAGTTAGGCAAGAAAAGGCAGCCAGATGGTCAGCCTATAGGCTTCCCCACGCTACCCTATGCGTCCCGATGTTTTATCCTCAGCCAGCAGGCTTCGACCTTATTCTTTATACTCAGCTAGCAGGCTTCCCCACACTACCTTAAGAGGGTTTATCCAGGCTTCCCAACGCTACCTTACACATCCTCCGGCTAGTCCGATTAAAGCTGTAACTTTGATGCTGGCCTGCAGATCCTAATCTAATTGATGTAAACCGCCTAGAATTCACTGGGTATGGCGGTTTATATGAATAAAACGCTACCTCATTGTTGTATCCTCAGCCTGCTGGCTTCCCCACGCTACCTTGCTGTTTTATCCTCAGCCAGCAGGCTTCCCCACGCTACCTTATGGGGCCCGATGAGTTGGCTTCCCAACACTACCTTATACGGACGGCTTCCCAACACTACCTTATACGGACGGCTTCCCAACACTACCTTATACGGATGGCTTCCCAACACTACCTTATACGGATGGCTTCCCAACACTACCTTATACGGATGGCTTCCCAACACTACCTTATACGGATGGCTTCCCAACACTACCTTATCTGATCCGATGATTTTACTCAGCCAGCAGGTTCACACTACCTTATCCTCAGCCATCAGGTTCCCACACTACCTTATCTGATCCGATTCTTTATCCTCAGCCAGCAGGCTTCTCCACGCTACCTTACCTGGTCACATCTCATACAATTTATACCCAGTTAGTAGGCAAAGCTCCGAGCTCTCACACAGCCGTGGAGATAACTCGCAATAGACCGATTGTTTATCCTGAACCCCGATTGTTTATCCTGAGCCAGCAGGCTCCCCCACAGTACCTTATCGTGGAGATAACTCGCAAGATATGCAATGGAGATAACTCGCAAGATATGCAATACGTACTGGACAAAATTTATGCCCGCCCGCAATAGGACAGCTGTCGGCGTCGGTACCGCCTATTCACCAGTTCAATACAGGATGTTGTCATTGTGGCTATGTGAACCTGCGGGGCCGCAGCCATGACACTTGGGGGGAACCCGCGATTAGCGAGGTTTCGCTATCACGGGTAGTGGCAGGTAAGCACAGCATATGGATAGAAGGCATACATCTTTACTGTGGTTAAGACATGGGGCACGTCGCCTTGCTTGGACGGCAGGGAGGCCAGGCCATGATCTTCACACCTACGTACCGCTGACGAGGGGACACCTCCTTGAACGGGAAGGGTCCGGTGAGCCGGGGTTGCTTGTACGGCACCCCACATTGTGCGGGGATAAGGAGGCATATGCTGTGCGCCTGATCATCGGTTGGTTATAGGTTGCCTGGTGATGTACCTTGTGTGTTATGCCATTGTCAGAAGTGCGGTTACAGTGTACAGGGCATCACCGTTCATGCTTGATTATTATGTTCAGTTGATAACAGTTGGATGTAATTGTGCTGTTATGGCTGCGGCCAAATAAATTCCACATGAGTCGATAAATGCCTGAGTGTCATCATTGTTCTATGTTAGTTCATGAGGGGTAAGAGCTACAGTGCTGAGTGCACGATTTGAGAGCAAGCTCCGATCCCTTATAGGGAGGAGCGAGGCCAAATCGGCCGAAGCCGGAGCGATAGGATAGGAGGGGGGAGGGGGAAGGGAGGGGCCAAGCAACAGGAAGCAGGGGGGGGTGGGTTAGGGGATAGGGGTGAGCGGAAGGGAGGTCGCCCTTTCGTTACGGCGATCCCAAAGAGAGAGGCGGCTTCCCTCCCGCCCACCCTTCACTACTGTCGCAGCCAGGCTGGCAGGTAAGCACAGCATATGGATAGAAGGCATACATCTTTACTGTGGTTAAGACATGGGGCACGTCGCCTTGCTTGGACGGCAGGGAGGCCAGGCCATGATCTTCACACCTACGTACCGCTGACGAGGGGACACCTCCTTGAACGGGAAGGGTCCGGTGAGCCGGGGTTGCTTGTACGGCACCCCACATTGTGCGGGGATAAGGAGGCATATGCTGTGCGCCTGATCATCGGTTGGTTATAGGTTGCCTGGTGATGTACCTTGTGTGTTATGCCATTGTCAGAAGTGCGGTTACAGTGTACAGGGCATCACCGTTCATGCTTGATTATTATGTTCAGTTGATAACAGTTGGATGTAATTGTGCTGTTATGGCTGCGGCCAAATAAATTCCACATGAGTCGATAAATGCCTGAGTGTCATCATTGTTCTATGTTAGTTCATGAGGGGTAAGAGCTACAGTGCTGAGTGCACGATTTGATGTGTATGCATGATGTTGATAGATTTTATTATTCTACACTGCTCAGAAGTCTGACTGAGTGGTATAAGAAAACTTAAATAAAATTTGAAACTTGATGAAAACACTGGAGGTGGGTGTAGCATCTAATGATAGAATTTCACAAAAGCTGCTGGAAAGTCCCTATCAGGCTTTGTACAACAAGGGCAACTGTGACACCCTGGGAAGAGATGAATTCTTCTGAGGTCTCGAACTTCCCTCTTTATCCCATAAGCAAAGGGAAGCTTTAAATTCTCTAGTTACGGGATTTGAAATCCAGTGGACAGTGAAACACCTTAAATTGGCTAAGGCACAGGGGTCAGACATTCTAGGATGGAGTACAATAAGATTTTGGGAACTGGTATAGAGGTGCCTTTTCAAGCTCTTTGTCAGGATTTGGGAGCTGGTATAGTGGGGCCTTGTCAGGCTCTGTATCAGGATCTTTAGTGGTATTACCTAAACCAGGGCGGGACAAAGAACAGCTCGGATCTTACCATCCCATAGCCCTTCTAAATCAGGATATAAAATTGTTTGTCACCATCTTATCCACACGCTCACCACCATAACTGCAGGAAGGGAAGGGCCAGGCGCATGCTGCAAATGCATCCCCCAACGTCAGAATTGACATCGGGTGAAGACCTGCATGCGCCTGGCTCTTCCCTTCTTGGATTTGATGCAGCAGCAGGCGGTGAGTAGTGGCGGACCATTGGGAAGGAGAAAAATCAGCAGCGAGTAGGTCAGGCTTCAGCGCGGCAGGGAGGCAGGCAGGCTGGCTTCGGAGGAGGGGTGGGACAAAGGCTGGAAGGCAGTGAGGGGGGACATAGGAAGAAGGGAGGGAGGAAGGAGAGAGAGAGTCAGAGAAAGACAGGGGGGAAGGGTTGTAAGCAGAAGAAAGACAGAGAGAGAAAAAAATCTGGACCAAAGGGGAAAGACAGGAAGCAGATGCTGGACTATAGGAGGTGCAGACAGAGGGGGAGAGACCCTGAGGAACAACAGAGAGAAGCAAAGGGGGAGGAGGGGGAGAGAGGGAGACCTGGAACAAATATGGTGGTAGGTAAAGAGAAGAACTGACACTGGATCCTCTGCATCATTATCGATTCCTCCCTCTCCCTAAACGATCACCTGAACTCCTTGGCAAAATCATGTTTTTTCAGCCTCCACATGCTGAGGAAAGTTAGATCCTATTTCCACCAAAAACACTTTACCGTCCTGGTACAATCCATCATCTTATCCAAACTCGATTACTGTAATGCCATTTACCTGTGCCTAACAAAAAAAAGTCTTCACAGACTCCAGCTCATCCAGAATACTGCGGCCAAATTGATTTTTGCTAAACGCAAATTTGATCACGTCTCCCCCTTACTTACCAATCTTCACTGGCTCCCTGTACTTTCCAGAATTCACTTCAAATGCTCCTGTCTAGCTTTCAAGATAATTCATGGCATCCTTCCGCCACTAATCCCCCTATCCTTCCTCGCCCAAACGCCTGCTACCACCAGATCCGCCCACAGACATAAACTATCCTTCCCCTCTCTACGTGGCATCCCCCACGCAGGCAAACTGGGAAGATCCCTCCTCTCCAAAATCACGGGCCTTTGGAACGATCTCACTATCCCGCTGCGGAACCTGGGCTCCCTCCAACTGTTCCGGAAACAACTGAAAACCTGGCTTTTCTCTAATATATAACATCTCCTTCTTACTTCCCCTCTTTTCATATGCCCTTGTAAACTCTCTCTCCCCTCTCTTCTTGTATTTTTAAGCTTTGTAAACCGTGTCGAGCTCCGCTTCCGTGGAGATGATGCGGTATATAAACTTAAGGCTTAGTTTAGTTTAGTTTAGTTTAGAGGGTAACAGAGGGAAGAGAGAGAGAGACCTGGACCCAAAGGGGATGGGGCTGGATTGTGAAAGAAATTTTGGATGCGAAAGAAAAAGAGAAAGATTGGATGCACAGTCAGAAGGATGTGCAACCAGAGGCTCATGAAATCACTAGACAACAAAGGTAGGAAAAATGATTTTATTTTCAATTTAGTGTTTTCTTCTTCTTTGTAACTCTGCAGCGCTGCATGTGTCTGGTAGCGCTATAGAACTAATTAACAGTAATAGTACCAGTACTAACTAATGCTCCTCTCTACATACTTCGCCTGGGCTGTTCCCAGAACAGATGACAAAGATCCATTATCAGTATCTTGATAGACTAGATACAACAGGTTTGTTGAAATTTTCTTGCAGTCAGACTTTAAGGCTCTGTAGCTTGCACATAAACAAATCTTTAAATGTTTACTTATTGCCCCCTCTGCCTGAGGTGTGTATTCAGCCCTATTGTTATAGGGCACCTGGATGTCTCAGCACATGGGCGTAGCCAAGATCCAAGCCAGAGGAGTACAAATGATCTTCCTCTTCATTGCTGAATTATAAAATAACAAAATTAATTATCCATTTGCGTCCAGTCAACTGATAGAAACTCACTTTGGGGCAGATTCTCTAATATCACTGGTAAAATCTGTTGGGTCTCTGTAGTGCTGGCAAATTGTCCGATTTCAAAACTGCAATCAATGTTGAAACAATTTTGCATGCAAATGAGTTTCATGGAGATCCGCTATAATCCCATCCAATCTGTTTCATGTAAAGTGACTGACACATGCATAGAGCTGGCAGGAGAAGCCTAATCAGCTGAAAGGCAGGGGAAGCCCCAGAGCAGCCTCCTACCGCCCAGCTGTTTGAGGCAGGAAGGCTTTCTTTTTTTCTTTTTTTAAGGGGCACAGATGTTGTGCATGTGTTACACATACATAATATCTGTCCCCATAAAAAAGTCATGCTATCCCCCTCAAATGATGGCCCACTCCCAACAATGGCCCCTGAACAACAACAAAGAAAAAATTAGCTGACTACCTAGATCTGCCTCCCCCCTAAATATCAGCAGCAGGGATGCCCACTCCCTCCTGCTTCAGCGGCCCCCTGGAAAATGTTATACATTGGGAACTTCAACTGAAGATTGTTTTACGTCTCTATGTACCGCCCATGTGCACCTATCAGATGGGTATTACTCCAGTTCACACTTGTCCTAAATGTGCTCAGGCTCATGCCTCCTTGGGTCATATGCTTTGGTCCTGCCCCTGCATACTCCAGATTTGGCTAAGTTTGGGCCAATATACTACTTCTTTGTAGCTTTAACCACTGTGCCACACACTCCCCACAAGAACTTTCTGTGAGCCAGGAAGATGAGAATGCATAAATAAATCTTCATCAGATCTAGGGAGGATATTGACAGGAGGGATGTCTACTCCCTCCTGCCTTGGCGGCCATCCAGACCCCCACCAACCCCCTCTTGAAGATTGGCAGGAGGGATGCCCACACCCTCCTGCCTCAGCCACCCAACACCCCCCCTGCCACATACACATACCCACACACACATACACACTCACTCCTGACACACCCCTTGTACCTTATTCAGAAGATCAGCAGGAGGGATGCCCACTCCCTCCTTCCAGCAGGCCCACCTCTTCAAAATAGTGGCCCATCCCCTTTCCAGTGCATCCTACATAAAGGCATTGCAATAATCTAGTTGGAATGGTACCTGTGACTGAACCAAGATCTGAACATTTTCTTTGTCAAAACAATACTGAATTTGTCTGTTTTCTTAATGTTGTGAATATTTTCTTGGCTCATGTTAGAAACATAGAAAGATGACGGCAGAAAAGGGCTATAGCCCTTCAAGTCTGCCCACTCCACTGTCCCACCCCATTAAGTCAGAGTGCTGCTCGACCCACGTAGAGATCCCACGTGGATGTCCCATTTATTCTTAAAGTCGAGCACGCTAGTGGCCTTGATCACCTGCACCGGTAGTTTGTTCCAGTGATCCACCACCCTTTCTGTAAAGAAATACACCACCAAATCTCCCTCCTCTGAGTTTGAGTGGGTGCCCCCTTGTGACTGAAGGTCCCTTAGGAAAGAATATGTCATTTTCCACCTCGACACGACCTGTGACGTACTTAAATGTCTCAATCAGGTCACCCCTCTCCCTGCGCTCCTCTAGAGAGTAGAGCTGCAACTTGCCCAGTCTTTCCTCGTATGAGAGACCCTTCAGTCCGGAGACCATCCTAGTGGCCATTCGCTGGACCGACTCAGCTCGAAGTACATCTTTACGGTAATGTTTGTGCCTCCCAGGATAGGTTGTTGTCAAATATAATCCCTAGGATTATCAATTCTGATTCCAGTTTCAGTGGGGTGTTACACAATGTTTTTTGAGTGTCATTGTTGGTGGTGGTGTTACACTGCTTTATTTGATGACTAGAAACTAGCTGCAGATTATGTGGCTCGCTTGAGAGATAATGGAAAAACTGCTGTAGGCAGAAGTACAATTTAGCCTGGAAAGGTACAGAACATGCAAGCACAGTTGGAGAAAAGTGCACCAACTGAGAAGTACAGTAGAACCTTGGTTTACAAGCATAATTTGTTCCAAAAACATACTTGTAATCTAAAACACTCATATATCAAAGTGAATTTCCCCATAAGAAATAATGGAAACTCAAATGATTCATTCCACAACCCAAAAACTTTAATACAAAAGACTATAAGTGTTTGTATTGCAAGACCTTGCTCATTTAGAACAGTCACTACACACCCGCAGCATCAGAGAGAGAAAAACCATCAGCTCAGTTGTGATGATGTGGCACGTGTATACTGTATGTACTAGTATTGTAAGACATTCCTTGTATATCAAGTTAAAATTTAATAAAATGTTTTGCTTGTCTTGCAAAACACTTGCAAACCAAGTTACTTGCAATCCAAGGTTTTACTATATAATAAACTGGAGAAATAGATGACTGAGAAGATCCAGGAATGGATGGATCAAGTCTGAGAAGATTCAGGAATGGATGGATCAAGTCAACCTGTTAATAGCCCCGACAGTAGACTATCAAGCCCAGTTAGAGAATGCCATGCCTGCAGAAACAAATAGGGTGTTAATGCAGCAGATGACCACTCTGCAAGAGGAGTTGTGGGCCGCATCTGCCAGAGAGCAGGAGCTCCGAGAAAAGGTGACAGTGTTGGAAACACAGTTAAAACAGAAGAGAGTCTCTAAGGAAGATGCCCTTAAAGAACTTGAGAGTATGGCTATTGAGCACAAAAGGACGGCACAGATAAGAGCTTGGCTGGAAATCCAGCTTCTGGATATGAAAAAGAGAGTGATCCAGAAGTGACAAATGCAAAAAGCTCATGCCCTGTCACAAACCAAGGAGATGGCTTTGCAAATGAAAGAATTTAAAAGACAGCTGGAAGAGCAAGTTGAGGATATCAGGGCCATGGGAAAGGCCTTACACATGGTCAGACAAGAACCAGAGCTAAGGGCTGAAAATGACTATCAAAGAGCCTTAGTGAGAGCCATTATCGAGGTGGCTTGGGGACAACCCGGGCGTGCATCAAGGAAGCAATCGGAACCCAAAGAGCCACAGCCAGAAAAGGGTGACCTGATCCTCAAGGGGGAAAATGGCCTGCTTCAGGCCCCAGAATTCTGGAGGATTGTCATCAAAAAAACTGATACCCTGAGGGAGCTGCTACAAATGTATGAAGGCACCACCAGACAACAAATAATGGACATCACAGTAAAATACTCTGATAAGGGAGGACCCATGGGCCTTGTGTTGGGCGTACACCCAAAGCCTGTACAAGAACAGAGCCACCAAGAGGTGTCATCCTGGCATTGCATTCAAAGAATGTCAGATGTAACTGTGGCTCGGGGAAGGTCTGGGAGGTACCCCCATGGTGGGTAGGATCCTAGGAGATCCATACCCTCTACCTTTGGGAATAGCAGGCACTCACCCACATAAGTATTTAGCTGAGGGGGAGGGTATGTGGCAGACCAAGGGGTTTTCCCTACATAGGACTGCTATTATGCCCCTGGGCAGCAGGGGGCTTTGGGCAAGTGCAAATGACTACAGGTCCCAGGGTCCCTGCATTGCGTGGCTCAGTACTGAGTCAAAGGGGCAGGACTCAGGGAGTAGTATATCTGTCCAGACCTGACTCAGTGAGAGAGAGGTCCCAGAGTAGAGATTCTGAGCATACGCAGCATTTAACTAAGGTAAGCCAAAAGGTTTGGTTAATTAATGTGTGAGGCAACCTTAAAATAATTTTTTTTTAAAGGTATTTACTCTTATGCCATTGTGTTATTTTACTCTTATGCCATTGTGTTATTTTATTTCTCTTAGAAAAGCCAAGACAACCTGCCATACCAGGTTGTCTGTTACAAATGCATTTTGTAATGTCATAAGTAAGTGAGGTCATTCTTGTCTAAGAAGTGTCCTAGTGTTGATATTATTACATTGAAAAGTATTGGGGAGAGTGGTGAGCCTTGGGGTACTCCACTTAATGCTGACTAGTGCTGCCCGATTCAGGAAAAAAATTTCGATTCGATTCACCCTATTGAATCGATTTTTTGATTCAATTTGATTCAATTTTCCTGCCCAATTGGGTGGTTTTTTTCAAACACCATGGCTCAGACATGAGAGGAAACCTTTCCTCTGACAGCAAGATGACATTTGTGGATCGCCTGGTTAATGTGCTCTCATCACTGCTTAGGATGTCCGAGCCATGGTAAGTTGAAAATAGGTTTGCCTGGAAAGGGAAATGTGCACCTTACAAATGGCAAAGTCCACCATGTAGACCCTGTTATAAGAGCTAATAGGAAAAAACTAGGACCTTATTAAAATGAGCAAAGGTGGGAGTCGAACCGGGTAGTTTCAGAAGTCAGAGCTCAGAACATGAGCATTACCATGTTGAGCTACAAATGCTTTCTTGTGCGTATAGCAGTTTGGTGAGACAAAACACTGCAGTTGTATATTATTGTTTCTTCACCATTTCAGAAATGTATACTTTACCATGATATAAACTAACAAAGTATGCCATGTTTAAAAGGAGAAATATAAGATGAGTTGAACTCAAATTCTTAGCATGGAAGGGGGAAAAGTTTATTTTTCTGCTACACAGCAAAGTTGTACAGTAATTTTATATTCAACTCCTATAAGAAGTGGAAAGCATCATCAAAGTGCACCTGGAAGGTAGATATGCCACAAGTAAAATACAGGCTGGGATTTGAACCCTCAAAGGCCGGAAGATTGGTAGAGAGTGCCTTTCCTCACTGACCTACAGCTCCAATGCCTCTGGCTCCCTTGTCATATCATATCTTAGTGAAGTGCTAAGGGAAAAGGAGTTTAGCTATAATGTCATAGTAGGCTGAGACAAAAGAGTGGTAGCTCAATGGTTAAAAGCGCTGCTTTCACTGAGCCCCAAACCCGTATTCCCAAGTGTGCTTGAATACATGTGAGGTGGAGCTCTGTTTTTCTCACACGCTAATCTTCATTCTAAGCACTGTACTAATGCATATATGACTGTAAGTAATCTGTTCCGTTTAGGCGTCATACCGGAAAAGTGGTGTTTTTTTTTGCCCTTGCCGATCAGCGTCATTTGTGCTGCAATTCTTTAATACATAGTTGATATTT
This sequence comes from Geotrypetes seraphini, assembly GCF_902459505.1. NCBI lineage: Eukaryota > Metazoa > Chordata > Amphibia > Gymnophiona > Dermophiidae > Geotrypetes > Geotrypetes seraphini. The sequence goes on along the minus strand of NC_047090.1, from coordinate 60,339,905 downwards.
GTTTTCTACTTGAAAACCTTCCAAATCTTTAGGCATTCCTTTGCTTAAACTTATTTGAGTTCATCCTGATATGATCGCTAATGAGCATAGACAGCTCAGTCAAGTATGATATGAACGGGTGGTGAGATGGACCTTAGTAGAAGTAGATGTAGCTCTATGTGTTAGGCGCCAGCCTGTGCTCCTAACATCCAGAGGTTGTGAGTTCTACACCCAGCACATCTTTTAATTGTGGCATACTACTTTGAAGGTGCAGATTGATGAGGTCACAATGAGGTCAGTTTTGTGCAACTGAAGACCTCCATTTTGCAATGAGGGAAGCTGAATGTTAAGGTGTGTATCTGTTTATTCTCTTTTTAAGTGCTGATAATGTGTGCTGTTTTTTCTTTGCTTTCAAAAGAGAGCCGATTGCAGTGCTGTTTGTTGAGAAAAAAAAGGGGGTTGTAAAAGCCATGTGTAAATTATATTATTGTTTGGGAAGAAATGTGGTTTGTTATCCATGCAATATAATGTGTTCCATTGTTATGGTGTCATTATATTTATTAGGACAGAGAAAAAATGAAAATTACCTATTCAAACTCACTATTGGAATTATTGATGAAAAAACACAGCGGACGTCTGCCTCGCGTGTAACAAAGAGCCGCAATTACGATAGTTGAAACGGCATTGAAATCCAAGTTAGAGCAGGGTTTCTTACGTCTACATAATACTCGATATTTAGACGCAGTTGCTCGCTCAGGTAGCGCTCAGGTAGCGTCCCCATTTGGCACGCCCACGGAACGCCCATGGAACGCCCACGTCCAGAGCTGGAGACGGGACTATGCTTTCGATAGACGTCAGTTCGTCAAGTACCTCATAGGGACGTCTATGTGTCGTTAATTACCCAATTAACATTAATTAAGACCCTTAACTCCGTAATTATTCACTTACATCGGACGTCCAAAGCATGCCTAAGTTAAACGCAGTAATAGAGAATTTACCCCTTAATGTTTAAGTTTCAAGTTTATTAAGTATTTGATATCCCGCCTAACCTTACATCTAGGTGGTTTACGATAAGTTAAAACAAAGTTTTTAAAAACCCCATCACACTAGAATTAATAAACAAAAGAACATGTTAACTAGAAACACAAAAAGGGGAAAGGGTGAAATACAATATTCAAAAAAATGTTTTTATAGACTGTGTACTGTACAGCATCCGAGTTACATACAAATTCAACTTAAGAATGGTTTAAAAAACAGAACTCGTTCTTAACCCGGAGTCTGCCTGTACAAGGACTTGTTGTTCAGTGCTCGTATGTGTCAGGGCACTGTTTAGGTGCTATAGTGTTTTCTGAAACCCAGGTATCTAATAGTTTATGCTATGTGATTTGATTTTTTATCAACTATGTGATTTGATTTTTTATCAACTTCTCTAATAGCCTGACATGAAGTGGGATTGAAGCTATTAGTCTGTAATTCTTGACATCTTTCATTTCTCCATTTGATCTTTTGCGATGGGTGTTAGAATGATTTTTTTTCCTAGCAAGTCATTCAGCCATTCTAATATATAGTTGTAATAGTATATTTTTTAATGGATTTTTTTGTAAGAAAATTAAGCAGACATCTAATGAGCATTGAGAATTGATGTATTTGGGTAGCAATCTTATTAGCTCTGTTTCTGTAATTGGGGAAAATTCCTCCCTATACCCGTTTCCTAGTACTTCTATGCAGTTCGCTGTTCCAAGGCTCTGTGCACTTATTCAACTTCAAGCATTGTGAATCCCATTTCTCCAGCAGCTGATTAGGTACAAAACATCCACAGTTTAGTCAAACAATCTTCCTGCCCTCTGACCTCAGGGATGCCCTGAAATCGTAAATTGTTCCAGCAATTTCTACATCGTCTGTTTTGTGAAGCAGGTCGCTGTGTTGAGTGTCTGGAGTAGCTGTACGATTTTGCGTGTCTGTGAGCAACTTAGCCTGCCTGTCCACGGGTGCCTCAAGGTCTTCCAATCTCTCACTTTACTTCTTAAGGTCTGCGTGCACAGCGTCAATTCTGTCAATAATTTCCTCTCGTACAGATTTAAGTTCTAGCTTCAACTCAGATAAAATATTTTTGCAGTCTCTTGAGCCTGCCCAGGATCTCTCTACCTCATGCTGTTCTCCAGAGAGTATAGGATCGTTTTTTATCCCCGTGTTCTTTGTCAGAAAAGCATAGCGCCAAGCAGTCCTGCCTGCCGCTTGTGACACCTTCACCACACTTATGAGGACCACAGTTTAACTTCTGTGGGCCATTAAGGAACCTCTTCCAAACAGTTCTGCTACAATGCATTGTGGGAATAAAAAGGAGGCTGCTCACCAGCTGCTGCTGAATTTTGCTGGGTGATGCCGGAGCTTGGACTTAGGCCATCATTCAAAATGATGAGGTCACAGTGTGCTGAATTCTGATGCCCTTTATAGAATTTCCCCCAAGAGGAGTTACCAAATTCAATGTGTGATCTAGTACTGCAAACTGTATTTATTTTAAAATAAATTTTTATTAACTTTTTTTAATGCACTCTGTTTTTTAGTGCAAACAACTCAGCAGATACTAACTGCAAAACAATTTATCTTTAAAGTCACAACAAATCTTCATAACCCCAGTCAATAGTGCAGTCACCTCCTCTCCCCTTTAGAAGCTGATCACATTCCAGGCACCAAATTGTGCCTGTGTCTCGCTGGGGTTTTATAAAATTGCAGTTTGAATCTTCAATGTGTGCATATTTTTAGCAATGCGTCTTGCCCGGTGGTTAGATCTCACAGCTGTGAAACCTCAAGACCCAGTTTCAAATCCCTCCTTCATCATTTTGTTGCTCGGAGAGCAATTTAATTAACTTCTGTGTGCTCAAAATCATAATGTTGGCTGTTGGATGAAGGAGGGATTTGAAACTAGGTCTTGTGGCTTATATTGCACAGTGCTGCTCAATAAAGCCTCTCTTGTTTAAATTGGCATTGTTGTGGTGATGGACCATTAAAAGACATACAGTACTCAGAACTAGGGTGCTATGGATACAAATGTTTCCTGTTTGCATTAGAAATTACACACCAGAAAAATAGCTTATCGTAGTCACACATGCAAAACACAGATAGATCCTCACCAAATACAGAGCTAGGGACTACAGATTAGGAACAGAAATATGCAGGCAAAAGCTGAACCGGAACGCCCAAGAAGCCAGACTTTGCTTTCTGTATAACTGTATATACTGGAGAAATAGAAATGTATTGTTTATCCTCCTGCAATGTGAAAATGCAGCTATCAGAGATGTACATTTAAGAAAGCTAAGAGAGAACAATCAAGGACTTCCCACACAGAAATAAGCAGGAAATATTCGGCATACTAATGGGGGAAATGGGAGAAACAGCAAAATAGTTGAAGTCAATATTCAACAGAGAAGTCAACATATAATCGGAAACGTTTAACTCAAATGTTTTCAAATTGTACTTACATTTAGCAATGCTGTCCCTGTAAGAATGCTGCTTAATATGATGTGTAACTTGAACCGTGCAAGTTAGAGGTTTCAAGTTGTACATGATCTGAAGACAATGGGAAGCGATTAGGATTGATGCTACTAAATCTCTCATCCACTAAAGATCTTCACTATAAACGAGTTTTCCACTCCATGCTTACCTTCCTAGGAATCAAAACTTGGAATGGCCTTACAGAAAAGACCAGAACTGAACCTTGCCACATCATCTTCCGAAGAAAACTGAAAACCCATCTATTTGATACGTGAATCTCCTTTACCCTCTCTTCTCTCCCTTTCCCATTTTCTCCCTCTTACCTATCACCTCCTCTCTCTCTCCCCTCTTACCTCTCTTTACAGTCACCTTGAGTCTGTATAGGTATGAGCGATGCACAAATAGAAGATTAGATTTATATACTGCCTTTTTGTAGTTTTACAACCACACTCAAAGTGGTTTACATACAGGTACTTCAAGCATTTTCCTTATCTGTCCTAGTGGGCTCACAGCCTATCTAATTTACCTGGGGCAGTGGAGGATTAAAGGGCAAATTCTATAAGAAGCGCCCAAAATTAGGCGCTGTATAGCGTGATTCAAGTAAAATTGGGTGGTTTAGTGAATCACGCTGAGTGGCACCTATTTTGGAGGCGCCCAATAAATAGGCCAACTCTAGGCACAACTAAATCTTAGGCGCCCATGCGAGCACCTGCCGCACTAGTCGCTAACGCCTCCATTGTCGAGGCGTTAGTTTTTTGGTGTGCCGCGGGGGTTAGCGTGTGAAGAAATGTCCGATGCGCTAACTTGATAAAAGGAGCCCTAAGAGTGGAGAAAATTAATTGTCGTTTAAACTCCCTAGACAGTAACTTGCCTTTTTTATAAATTATAAATTTTGAAGTGTGGGTAATTTATTAAATATTAAAATAAAGTCAAGTAGTTTATAAAGGAAAAATAGGGAGGTGGTTGACATCCTATGATGTTATAGGAGCATGTATAAGGCTGTATGGCTATATGATCATAACCCTAAATTGGGAATACTGGTATACAACCACAAAGTTAAGAAAAGAACCTTTATCACAAAGAATGAGCCATACAAGATTTATTTCAGACAAGGTGGTTTATTGATTTATTTGTTATATACTTGAGAGTAAGAGCCCAACACCGCCTCCATGACCATTTGGGTGAGGCGTATGTGAGAAAAGGTACCCTCCATGACACAGGGCGGCAGCTGAAGCAGAGTTTTCAGGGCAGATCCAGGTTTCAGTTAGTGCTAGCAGGTGGAGCTTTCTAGAGATAAAAAGGTCATGGATGAAGGATAAGGAGCGGGCGTTCCACAGGGCACATGAGAAGAGTAGGGAGGAACGAGGGAGGAGAGAAACAGAAATAAGATTTGTTAGATTGCGGTGTGATCCCCATGAGTAGGCTGAGGGATCATTGGGAAGACCAGGATAAGGATTGATGTCACCAGCAGAGAGCAAGAGAAGGATTAGGAGGAAATGAATGAGTGTAGGAGAGGCAAAGGGGCTATGCCATGGTGGAGATGCATATAAGTAGAGTGGGGATCTCTGTATGAAAGGGAGAGAGTGTAGTAGCTGTAAGAAGGGGAAGGGGAGAAGAGAGAGAGAGTGAGGTGGTAAAGCTGAAATGTGACTGATGTGGTGGTTGGAGGTTAAGTGGTTTAGGATAGGGGGAGGGAATCAGGAAGGTCAGTAGCAGTAAGAGGAATTGGTAAACAAGAGTCATAGGGGAGGGGAGTGAGTGAGAATTGCCCTGGATATGATGGAAGATAGATGAGTGGTGCTAAGTCTCATAAGATGAAAGGAGGATAAATTTTTAAAGTAAACTCACCTTGGAGAGAACATACGTGAAAGCCATGGTCATGTATCACAGAAAACGAAGGGTAAGGGAGGGCGAAAATTTTTAAAGTATATATAAGCTTATAAGTTTAAGGTATAGCATTTGGGTTGTTGAATTATACCGTATTTTTCGCTCCATAAGATGCACTTTTTTCCCCCCCAAAAAGTGGGTGGAAATAAGGGTGCATCTTATAGAGCGAATGTAACCTTTCCAGCCCCCCTAACCCCCCGTACCTTCAAAACTGTATGGAGAGTCTACCGATGTTTTCGGTGGGGCATGCGCGCAGTAGCAGCATGCTGGCCTCCCTTGTGGGCCGAGGCTCCATTGTGGTGTTAAAAGGCACGTGGAGAAAAGCATGTTAAAAGGGCGGGCTGAGATAGGCAGCCACAAACCAGCCAGAAGCATGCGGCTGGGGAGTGACGTCAGTGCTCCACGAGCCTGGGTCCTGCTGCGGCCGAGAATGGTGGCTACCGCCTTCCTACAGCAACCAGTCGAGGATGCTCTGAGCTATGAGGAGCATTGGAGGTGGCCCTGCTGATCTACAGCCTGGAAGGTGATTGCTTTGCCCAGGAAGCTTTCGCGTTTTTTTTCTGTTGGGTCCTGCATCTTCTAGCAGCAGTAAGTCACTGTTTGGGCTGACCCCGATTCAACTATGCTGCTTCCTATCTGGCTGACACAACTTCCCAGGCTGTGAATTGTTACCACCGCTGGAAGAATAGAGAGGTTTGAAGGACTGGGGTGGGACAGAATTCTGAGAAGGTAATGAACTCGGAGAGGGTGGTGCCAAAGGGCTGAAAGAACTGGAGTCTTGGGGAGGAGAGGATGATGCTACTATTAAAGATCTGGCAGATCCCGGGGATTCCAGCAAACCATATTTTACACTGTGCCTACACACCATGCCTGCACACCACTGGAGCCACTCCTTTGCTTGTATGCTGGCTCTGTGTGACACACTTCCGGGGTGTTCACACACTGGTTGACAACCACTGCAGTAAAGTTACCTGAATCTGTCTGCACAGGGGTACAGGGCAGGGTGAGGGGGCTGGGTGCAGAGCCTGGCAGTGAATTTTTTAAAATAAAGTCTAGTTTGTGCATGTATGTCAAAATACATTATATAATGACTCATAAATTATACCATGTGTTAAAGAAATGTACTGTACATTTGTTGTACACTTGTTCTGGGATGGAGTTTGGGAGAAGCATGGACAGAGACATGATTTACACAGTTTACAGGTTACAATTGGCCATAGTTACAGTGCAAGATTTTTCAATCCAAGTTTTTTTAACCTAAAGTGATATACTGTATACCAGTGGTCTCAAACGCAAACCCTTTGCAGGGCCACATTTTGGATTTGTAGGTACTTGGAGGGCCTCAGAAAAAATAGTTAATGTCTTATTAAAGAAATGACAATTTTGCATGAGGTAAAACTCTTTATAGTTTATAAATCTTTCCTTTTGGCTAAGTCAATAATAATATTGTAATTTATAGCTAAAGAGACATATGATCAAGAAACTGTTTTATTTTACTTTTGTGATTATGATAAACATACCGAAGGCCTCAAAATAATACCTGGCGGGCCGCATGTGGCCCCCAGGCCGCAAGTTTGATACCACTGCTGTATACTGAGGATCTAGTACCACTATATATTTCTTGTTAATTCACCAGCTGTAGGCAGGGGAGTTAGGTAAATAGGTATTTTTCATTGCTTTCCTAAAGTTGAGGAGTACTTCAAGGGATTTGATCTGTGGGGGCAGTTGATTCCAGTGGCTTGGTATGAAGTGGGTCTAGGAAAGTCGTTTGGCAGTTTGCAATTGAAGTGCACGACCAGGAGGCATATTTCATCCTGTGAGCGGAGGGACCTGTTCAGCACATATGGAGGAAGCTTGGTTGCCATGTAGCCTGGTGCCATGTCGCACAAGGATTTGAACGCAAGCATCAGGCCCTTGAAGACACATTTGATAGTTTTATGTATAAATTTTGCAATACATGCAAAATTGCCATGCTGAATAAGTTATCTGTATCTGAATCTTTTTGACTCTGTGTACCTCTACTGCTGAAATTCCTCTTTTTACTGAATGGGTCAGAAACAGGTTAAACCACATTTTTCAGTATTTCTGTGGTGATTAAACAGTACATGGTGCGATAAGACAGATTGAAAGAGAATAACAACAAATGTTTCTATAACTACAGAGGCCATTCCCACAATACAGTGTGCTTCATCCCAGGGTCATGGATTCAATCCCTGGGCACGGTGCTGTGAATGGGGATCGAGAGCAGTGGCTATCTCTGGTAGCCCAGACATCAAGGAAAAAGGGGCACAGTAGGGGGCATTAACCTATGCATAGTAGATACACCTTTGCATGAGAACACAAGATTCTTCTGCTATAACCCTACTTTTGCAGGGGTCCCCAAACTAAGGCCTGTATATCAGATGCAGCCCTCAGAGCAAGTTTATCTGGCTTCACATGCTTTTGCAGACTCCAAATCAGAGCTGGTCCTCAGAACCTGATGTTTTCCGATTTTTTTGCCTAGATGCTCTATCTTCCCTCTTGCTCTCCTTCCCTTCCTCTTGCAGCTCTGGGATTTCTCCAGACATGCTATGAGTAGTGCAGCCTCAGACTGAATGATTCTTCCCTATCACTCCCTGATGTTTTCTTCCTTCCCACTACGGACTGGGAAACTGACAGTAGCCCCAAGAATAAGGTGACAGAATGATGGAGCCAGGAATCAGGGGCAGCCCAAGGTGGGGGGGAGGGGCAGTTACTAGACTTCCAGATTTACCCAGACATGTCTGCTTTTAGAGAACTGTCCGGGTGTCTCGGGGGCTTTCTAAAATTTGATGATGGCTCTCCCCTATTCCCCACCTACTTCCTCTGCTGAAAATAAATCTTCAGGTCGGCTGGCAGCGTCAATCAGGTGAGTATGCTGTCTTTGGCCTCTCCCAAAAGTCTTCATTCTGCAGTTGTCCCACCTATATAGGAACAGGAGGTCGCTGAAGAATGAAGACTTCTGGGGCAGGCTGATAGTAGCAGGTTCACCTCATTGATGCTGCCAGCTGGCCAAAGATTTAATTTCAGCAGAGGAAGTAGGTGGGGGGCTCAATTCCAGGGTGGGCTGGGGCTGGAGAGAGACTGAGTCACCAGATCCTGCTGAGAGAGGGGGTTGGAAGGAAGGAGAGAGAGAGAGAGAAGCACCCGTGGGGGGAGGGGGGGTTGGAGGGAGAGAGAGAAGCAATTGCAGATCCTGCTGAGGGAGGGAGTTGAAGTGAGGGAGGGAGGGAGAGAGAGAGAGAAGCATCTTTGGGGGGTAGCAGGGAGGGAAAGAGAGAGAGAGAGAAGTACCTTTGGGAGGGGGTTTGGAGGGACTGAGAGAGAGACGCACTTGCAGGAGGTGGGTTGGATAGAAAGAGAAGCACCCAAGGGAGGGAGGTTGCAGAGAGGGAAAAAGAAGCATCCACAGGAGAGAAGGATGAGAAGGGGCACTAAATAGTAAAAGGTGGTAGGCAGGCCGGGTTGAGTAAAACTGGTGGGAGGTAGGGGTGGGGTTGGGACTGGGAGGTGAAGCAAAGACAAGGTCATGTGTTCTCTTTCTTGATTTCACAAATACGGTAATCCTAAGGATGTGGAAGGATGCATGGCTTCATTTGCATAAATCAGTAGGGACTGAAAATCAGGGTTAAAACCACATTCACTCAATGGTAGAGAAAGCACTGGCAAGAATAGCCAAGTCTTGAGGAGGACGAGGGACCTTTTGTCTAGGGAAAATTTTGTAACTACTGTATGTTGCATGCAATAATTATGCCTTATTTTCTCTTGTTTTGGGGTTTACCAGGCCATTTATGTCTGGGGAAAACCCAACTGTCCGGGTGCCCGGACGGATTTCCCAAACCCGGTAGTTTGACTGGGTTTTAGAAGGCCCCCAAGTTCGGGGCCGTGTCTGGAGAGCCTGTGCAGATGTGACATGATGATGTAAAACGTGTCATTGCGTCGCATCCGCGCATGCTCGGAGGCCCTCCAGATTGAGGGAAGAAGAGACAAGATTTGTGTGGGGGTGAGGCTGGGGTGGGGCTGGAGGTTAAATGGGGCAGGGCCACAGGTTCTCTTTTTTGCACAAACAAATCTGGTAACCCTACAGCATTGCTAAATCTGAAAGAAGAGCAACCAAGATGGTAAAGAAGATGGAACTCCTCTCATATGAGGAAAGACTATAAAAGTTAGGTCTCTTCAGCTTGGAAAAGAGATGGCTGAGGGGAGATATGATTGAAGTATACAAAATCTTGAGTGGAGTAGAACGGGTACAAATAGGTCGATTTTTCACTCTGTCAAAAATTACAAAGACTAGGGGACCCTTGAAGTTTTATAACCAATAGGAGAAAACTTTTTTCACTCAGAGAATAATTAAGCTCTGGAATGTGTTGCTAGAGGATGTGGTAAGAGCGGATAGCGTAGTTAGTTTTAAGAAAGGTTCGGACAAGTTCCTGGAGGAAAAGTCCATAGTCTGTTATTAAGACATGGGGGAAGCCACTGCTTACCCTGTATCTGTAGCATGGAATATTGTTACTCCTTGGGTTTGGGCCAGGTACTAGTGATCTGGATTGGCCACCGTGAGAACAGGCTACTGGGCTTGATGGACCATTGGTCTGACCCAGTATGTTCTTATGTATAGCAACCACCTTCAGCCCCTGTGATCACAGCTCAGATCCTGTCATGGGCTAGGCAGGGGAAGAGAAGCTCCCTGACCTCAATGATGAAGGGCTGGGGGGGAGGGGAAAGTGCCTTTATTTCCTCACATAAGGGCTGTGGGACTGGGAGTGTGTGCAAGTGTTTTTGACCACTCGGAGGGCAGGCCTTGCGTGTGTGCAGCTGTATCCCAACCAAGACTACAAAAGTAGGGCATGTGTATTAGAGCTTCCTGCATTCAGCAGTGTGGGAGCGGGAGTGTGTGTGCAGGGGCTATGAGACTGGGAAAGCAGGACAGAAGGACACGGATCAGGGGGATGCAGAGAAGTAAGAGATAGAAGGGAGGGAAGAAAAGGTACAAGAGTGAAGGAAGAGTTATGAAGGAGTAAGAGGAGAAAGGGAAGTGACCGAGAGTGTGCCACACTAACACCCCCCATCCTGCCACTTCCCACTCCCCTAGGGGAGGTAGCAGAGGGTAGGATGAACTCATCCCCGGGATACCATACCCCCTGCTTCTCTCCTTTCCCAGCATTTGAAAGCACTGAAAAGACCGGACATGCTCCCTTCCCCTCTTCCTTACTTAGCAAGCTCTTCTCTAAGAAGGACCCTACCCTCGTCAAGCCCTTTCTGTGATTTGAAATACCCTTCATATGAAATATTTTGGGGCCCCTGATCCACTGGCTGGTTCCCAAATTTCAGAAAGTAGATCACAGCCCTCTGTAAAATAATATCTGCTTCAGTTATTCCTCCTGCCAAAGAGCAAAGAAATAGGAAGAAGTGTGCCTGGAGCAGACAGTGCACAGAGCAGATCAAAGAGGCACTCTGCTCTCTATTCCAGCCAGTGGCATAGTAAAAGGGGCAGCGGTCTGCTCTGGGCGCCCATCCTCCTATCCACCCCCTGCTCCTTCCCCCCCCCTCCCGCCGTGCACGTGTGTCCCTTCCCTCGTACCTTTTTAATCTTCCTGGCGCGAGCAGTATTACGAACTTGCTGCCCTGCATCGGTGTCAGCTCTCACTGACACCACTTCCGGGTCCTGTGCCTAGGAAGTGATGTCAGAAGGGAGAGCCAGCATGACGCGGGCAGCAAGTTTGTGATGCTGCTCGCGCCTGGAAAGTTAAAGAGGTAAGGGGGTAGGGAAGAGGGGGCACATGACAGGGGGTATCAGGAAGATCGGGGGGCAGAGAAGGCAGGGGAGGGGCGCCACTTACCCTTGCTATGCCTATGACCCCAGCCCCTCCTGTTTTTCAGGTAGAGAATGGATGGGGAGGAGAGAGAAGGACTAACTGAAATTTGAAGCTGAGGCTTGCCTGGCAGGGAGGGACATACACATGCTCCTAGGACCACAGAAGGGGGAGAGGGAAAGAGAGGGAGGCGTTGGTACATGGTTAACGTGACCATTTATTTTTTATCTTGGAACGGGACAGGAGCATACAAATTTTTTAAATAAATAAATAAATATGGGGTCCTTTTACTAAGGCACACTAGCCGTTTTAGCACGTGCTAAATATTATCGCACGCTAAACGCTAATGTTTGCGCTCACACTCATTCGGGGAAGGGTGCAATTCTTTGCCAACGCTGTGACAAACCTACAGCAATCCCAAGGTTTATCATAGGGAAATATAGGAAAGCATACAAACCCCGGTGCAGAAGGGCAGACCAGGTCAAAGCCCAGGACAGTACATTAGCTGACTACCCTATGAACAGTGAAGATGAGACTGAGACAGAACAAGAAAGGTTTGTCTTACTTAAGGCAATACCAAAGCAAAGCAGGAAATCTCTGCTCTACTATTATCCAGTTCCTGTAAGGCAGAAAACAGAAAGACAGTTTTCCCTCAGAGAAACATCCCAGGCTGAGGAAGGAAAGCCCTTCCCTTCACTGAAGCCAAGGGTGTGTGTTTTTTTTCCCTCAGTTTAAAGCGAGGCTCAGTAGAAAGCAGGAGAAGGACGGGAGGACAGACAGGAAGGTCAGAACGGGACTGAGCTTACCCCAGACCAGGCAGTGCAGCTTCCCAGCCCTGACTGGAAAATGAGGGAAGAGCAGGCTGAAGAAAACTTACCTTCAGGTTTCTTTTCCTCAGAGCCAGCTGAGGCTATGATCGTGGAAAACAACAGTGCTGCTGCTGAGGTTTGGCCAGAGCAAATGGAAGTGGCTTGAAACAAACTTGAGTCTATTGGATGTTTTACATGATTGTTTTTTTTTTTCCTCTGGTAAGCAGACTGTGTGGGCTACCAGAGAGAGTAATTTTTGGACTGTAAAGTTTGCTGCATTTTCCTTCTGTGCTTTAAGAAAAGGGACAGTATCCTTCACTGTACAAAACAGTGACTAAATTAAGCCAGACGCTGAGCAGGAAACTTAGACTGTTTGTTTCTCTAATTCACTGTTAACAGAACTCCATGTGAGGAACACCAGCTGTTAACTGTTACCATAGTAGCCTGTTGATTGCATATAGCCTGCATGCTTCTCAGAAACGTATTGGAAATCTCCGAGTGTAAAACTGCTATGTTTCCTCTCTTAAACATCAGCTTAGTTTTGGATTGAGTTCATCTTGGAGAAACAGTGTTTGCTGTCTTCTGCCTAAATGCTACAAAGCTGTCTGTGTGCCTTGCTAAAGAACTTGTTGTACAGAAGTGTAAATTGTTCTATCTCATCCTCATGGTTACCTGTGCCAGCAGCCCAGTAGTGCTGGTCTTTAATACCAGCTCAGGAATAGGGAGCTGTTTATTTCAGCTGCTGTAAAACAGTGAAGCATTTAAGCTATATGATTATTTTCTTTTCCTGCATAAAGTATGCCTAACCTTAGACTCTGGTGAAGAGGACTGTATATAATTTGCCTACTAAAGTTCAGAGCTGGCAATAGAGTTAAAGTTTGTTTTGAGGAACCTTTTCTTTTGGGTTATATTTTCATGTGATGGACTATGATTTTGAGGCCAGTGGCCAAATAAAGTGTATGTTTTTCCTTAAGGCCAGTCTGACTGCATGGTATTCTTTGAAAGTCCTTTAAAAGAGCAATTCTAGGCTGTTGCCTGGGGGTAAAAATCCTGAAAGGCTCCCCTAGTTCCAGGGGTTCCAAGCCATATTGGAGAAACGTGTCACTACCTAACTGCCTGTTACACTTTTGGGGGGCACAGGTGTGAAAATGTGCTGTTTAGAAGATTGCCGCAAACCCCCCCCATACACTTACAATTGCACCCCGACAATTCCACTTGTTGGTGCACGCATTTGACGGAGCAGAATTGTCGGGGCGCAATTGTCCAGGGCACTACTGTCAGTGTACCATCTCTGGCTGGCAATCTGCATCTCCTCGGTTGCTGTCTGCCTGCCAGTGCCGCAAATGAAAACAAAAAGATGTTATGGATGTTGCTACAGAGAACCATGATGGAGAGAGGGTAGGGTAGCGGAATGAAGGTGCAGGCACACTTTTAGAACATCCTACCAGTTGCAGTGGGGGCAGAGTGGGACATGAGGAATCAGACACACAATAACCAAGGAGATGCCTGCAGCGGTGGAAACAGAATAGCAACGAGGAGACTTTCATCATGTGATAAAGAACAAGCAAACCCGAGTAGTGGATAACTTCAAATATGTCATGACTGTAGGGCGGGATTTCATGGTGTACCAGTTCAAAGCCTGGTACACCATCTCGGAGACCTGTAGAGAAAGAAGATGGTCAGAGGTGCATATAATGGTGGGGGCTGGGGGTTAAGGGATAGGGACTTGTATACAGTACTCCCCCGAATTTCGCGGGGGTTACGTTTGCGTAGTGACCATGAAACTGTTGAAAAAACGTGAATATCAGAAGAGTACTGTAATCAGCACTCCCTTCCGAGCCTGGTACGTGGAGAGCCGGTTTTGCACCCAGAGACGGCAGTGATTTTCTATGCAGATGGCCCGCACTCCTATGTTCAAGGTGAAGCAGGGACACCTACCCACCAATGGAGAGGTCTCACCATGTAGCCCAGTTATTCCTACTCACACCCACTGGTTCACCGTCTCGGAAAACTCAGCTCCCCTGTTGCTGGTTCCTGCGCACTCCTCCTCCTGCACAACCCTTCAAGGGAAGCACCCTCCAGGTTTCCGCAAGAAGGGGCATTACCTAGCACAGGTTTTTTCAAGCGTGCAGACGCTGATGGGAGTGACGCGATCGCGATGTTGGTGGTGGGAGGAGGGAATTTGTAGTTCTGCTTTCCCCTCTCACTGTGTTGTGGGAGGGTGCATGGGAGGCGCGTGGCCAGGGAAAACCGCAGGTTGGGGAAGGGAAGGCCCGTAGTGACAGAGAGCTTTTCCATTGGTCAGTCATTCGCGGTGTTTTCTGACCAGAAGAGGCGGTCAGAAAATACCGCAAATGACTGAGTCCGCGAATCGCTGACCGTGAATTTGCGGGGGTGTACTGTACTGCTTTTTTAATAGTTACACAACCACATTCAAAGCAGTTTACATACAGGCCCCTAAGCAGTTTCCCTATATCTCCCTGCGGGCTCACAATCTATCTAATGTACCTGGGGCAGTGTAGGATTAAGTGACTTGACCAGGGTGACAAGGAGCAGTGCAGAGTTTGAATCCATAACCTCAGGGTGCAGAACCTCTAACCACTTCACCACACTCGCCTCTCTCACATTCCTTGTTAGATGTGGAAAGGGGGTGGGGATAGTGGCACCAATACTTAACTGTGCTGTGTATGGATTGGGGATGCAGGTGGAGCAGGAGGGAAGCTGGTAAAGCAGGCTGTGAAGACAAAATTCTGGGGTGAAAAAAGCATGTGACAAACAGAATAGGTTGATGGAGGCACAAAAGAAAATGACCTACCTGCTCCACTAAGGAGAGGGGCTGCACAATCCCTGTGAGAGCTGCACGGCTCACCCTGCAGCTCCTTTAATGTTGCCTCCCTCGTCTCCTGTAAGAACATAAGAATAGCCTTACTGGGTCAGACCAATGGTCCATCAAGCCCAGTAGCCTGTTCTCATAGTGGCCAATCCAAGTCACTAGTACCTGGCCAAAACCCAAAGAGTAGCAACATTCCTGCTACCGATCCAGGGCAAGCAGTGGCTTCCCCCATGTCTTTCTCAATAATAGACTATGGACTTTTCCTTCAGGAACTTGTCCAAACCTTTCTTAAAACAAGCTATGCTATCCGCTTTTACCACAACCTCTGGTAATATGTTCCAGAGGTTAACTATTTTCTGAGTGAAAAAATATTTCCTCCTATAGGTTTTAAAAGTATTTCCCTGTAGTTTCATCAAGTATCCCCTAGTCTTTGTAATTTTTGATGGAGTGAAAAATCGATCCACTTGTACCCGTTCTACTCCACTCAGGATTTTGTAGAGTTCAATATCCTCTTCCCTCAGCTTTCTCTTTTCCAAGCTGAATAGCCCTAACTTTTTTAGTCTTTTCTCATAGGAGAGGAGTTCCATCCCCTTTATCATCTTGGTCGCTCTTCTTTGAACATTTTCTAGTGCTGCTATATCTTTCTTGAGATAAGGAGACCAGAACTGACTGCAATACACAAGGTCGCACCATGGAGCGATACAGAGGCATTATAATATCTTTAGTCTTGTTAACCATCCCTTTTTTAATAATTTCTAGCATCTTGTTTGCTTTTCTAGCCGCCGCCGCATATTGGGTGGAAGGTTTCATCATATTGTGTACAATGACACCCAGATCCCTTTCTTGAGCGCTAACTCCCAAGGTGGACCCTAGCATCTGGTAACTGTGATTTGGGTTATTCTTCCCAATATGCATCATTTTGCATTTGTCCACATTAAATTTCATCAGCCACTTGGATGCTCAGTCTTCCAATTTCCTAAGGTCCGCATGCGTTTTAACAACTTTGAACAGTTTAGTGTAGTTCCCGCAATATCGCCTTGCCCACAAGCTGCAACTGATTGCAATGTGCATCAGACACTAGAAACATAGAAACATAGAAATAGACGGCAGATAAGGGCCACAGCCCATCAAGTCTGCCCACTCCAGTGACTCTCCCTATCTATCTTTGCGGATAGATCCCACATGTCTATCCCATCTGGCCTTAAAATCTGCCACACTGCTGGCCTCAATAACCTGAAGTGGAAGACTATTCCAGCGATCAACCACCCTTTCAGTGAAGAAGAACTTCCTAGTGTCACTGTGCAGTTTCCTGCCCCTGATTTTCCACGAATGCCCCCTTGTTGCCGTGGGACCCTTGAAGAAGAAGATGTCTTCTTCCACCTCGATGTGGCCCGTGAGATACTTGAATGTCTCGATCATATCTCCCCTCTCTCGACGTTCCTCGAGTGAGTAGAGCTGCAATTTCCCTAACCGCTCCTCGTACGGGAGCTCCTTGAGTCCCGAGACCATCCTGGTGGCCATTCTCTGGACCGATTCCAGTCTCAGCACATCCTTGCGGTAATGCGGCCTCCAGAATTGCACACAGTACTCCAGGTGCGGTCTCACCATGGATCTATACAGTAGCATAATGACTTCAGGTTTACGGCTGACGAAAGTCCTGCGTATGCAACCTATGATTTGCCTTGCTTTGGATGAAGCTTGCTCCACTTGGTTTGCAGACTTCATGTCTTCCCTGACAATCACCCCTAAGTCTCTTTCTACTTCAGTTCTTGTCAGAATCTCGCCATTTAGGGTGTAAATCTTGCATGGATTTTGGCTTCCCAGGTGCATGACTTATTTTTTGGCATTGAAGCTGAGTTGCCAGGACCTAGACGCATCTGCCGACCCATTGTCTCAGTTCAAAGCTGAACCCCCTCTGCAACCTGCTGTTGCCACACCTGCGCAGCTTGGACAGTGGCACTCTGGACAATACGGGCCTCATCTCCCACGGGGCATCTTGTGGTCCCCCTCCAACCACAGAACCCTGTAGGGCGGGCATGGAGTGAGGTTGAGTCTGTTTTTCATCAATATCCTGGACAAAGCCTATAAAAGAAGAAATGGGTAAAAAAGCTATGATGTACAACTCTATGCAACCCTCCCCCCCCACCCTTGTAAGCACATCACAAACCACCCTCTCACCAACTCTCCATCCTCTACTGAAGCCTCAGCTCCCGGCACCACTCTAGAACTGCCGTCCTCTGGATCTTTCCCTACAAGAGAATACAACACAGCTGAAGTTTTGCTGTTTTTCCTGAAACAGCACTCAAGTGCCAATGGCTCCCCCATCTAGGAACACCCCAGCTCATAGGCAGCAGAACGCTGCTTCGTTTGGAGGGGCCCAGAAGCTCCCGAGTCTCCAACCCACCTCCTCCCGGCGTCGTGCAGCTTCCACAAGCAGGCCTGCCCCCGGAAGTAGAATGAAGGGTTCCGGGGCAGGCCTGCAGTCTGACGCTGTATGGAGGCTGCGCGGTAGACTCCCAACAGAATTTAAACATAGTAACATGTAACATAGTAGATGACAGTAGATAAAGACCCGAATGGTCCATCCAGTATTTCATCTTTTATAAAATCAATAAAACTCTTTGAACTAGTTAAATTTTTTCTTCTTAGCTATTTCTGGGCAAGAATCCAAAGCTCTACCCGGTACTGTGCTTGGTTTCCTACTGCCGAAATCTCCGTTAAAACCTACTCCAGCCCATCTACACCCTCCCAGCCATTGAAGCCCTCCCCAGACCATCCTCCACCAAATGGCCATATACATATATACAAGTCACCCGGGAGAAGGGCGGGAGGGGAGGGCAAAAACGGAAGAAGAAAAAAACAACCGAGAATTTTTGGGGAGGCCATGGCCATGGCCCCTGGTCCGATGCCTATGCCAAACTCACCATTTTCCCCATAAGTTGGCACATGAAAGGCCCTTCCCTCCCCCCGTATACTTCCAGTGCCTGGCCATCTTAGATGCCTTTGATTTTACTAGAATGTGGAAATCGTGCTAACGGTGCTTACACTGCTCTGCAGTGCGCTTTTTAATAATGAGCAAACTGTTGTCTACTGCTGTCTCCCTCAAGATTTGCTATTTTGGGCCGAAAGATAGCTAAAATGTTTTAAAATCTGGGGGAACTTTGCAGAGACTCAATGCACCAGACCCTCCAATTCTTCCTCTGTGAATTTTAATGTTCGCTTTTGCTTTGCTTCCCCGCTCTGCATGCCCTCCTCCATGTGGGCCTCACTCTGGTACATAAACTGCTTCATTCCCTTGGAAAGAAAAGAAAATGTTAGATACATGTAAACATTTCACACAGAGGAAAGAAAACTGTAAATATTTACATACTCACCAAATATATAAAAAATATAGGGTGGAAATATTGAATAAATAAGTGAATACAAATAACTGTACAATACCACACAAGTCACCTTCCTGCACAGTCACATCCTTCCACAATGAAGTGGCCAATATTACGAAAATATCAGCTTTTAAAGGCACATTTGTGATAAAGGGGATGGAACTCCTCTTCTATGAGGAAAGACTGAAAAGGTTAGGGCTCTTCAGCTTGGAAAAGAGACGGCTGAGGGGAGATATGATTGAAGTCTACAAAATCCTGAGCGGAGTAGAACGGGTACAAGTAGATCAATTTTTCACTCTGTCAAAAATGACAAAGACTAGGGGACACTCGATGAAGTTACAGGGAAATACTTTTAAAATCAATAGAAGGAATTTTTTTTTTTCTCACTCAGAGAATAGTTAAGCTCTGGAACGCATTGCCAGAGGTTGTGGTAAGAGCGAATAGTGTAGCTGGTTTTAAGCAAGGTTTGGACAATTTCCTGAAGGAAAAGTCCATAGTCTATTATTGAGAAAGACTTGGGGGAAGCCACTGCTTGCCCTGAATCAGTAGCAGGAATGTTGCTACTCCTTGGGTTTTTGCCAGGTACTGGTGACATGGATTGACCACCAAGAGGACGGGCTACTGGGCTTGATGGGCTATTGGTCTGACCCAGTAAGGCTAGCCTTATGTTCTTATCATCACTTTATGGCAAATATGTGTCTATCAAACACGTTTTGGTCGCACGTTAGTGTCCTTGTATAATCAATCATTCTTCCCAGACTGGACTACTGTAATTCCATCTATCTAAGTCTAACCAAGAAAAATCTTCAAAGACTTCAGTGGATCCAGAACGCTGCGGCTAGGTTGATCTTCACAAAAAGCAAATTCGATCATGTTTCCCCGCTTCTGTCAAAACTTCACTGGCTTCCGGTGAATTCTAGGATTCATTTTAAATGTACCTGCCTAATTTTCAAGATCCTACTTGGCATTCTTCCTCCCCTAATCCCACTATTCTGGAATTCTTCCAGACCTGACACTACCAGATCCGCCCACATACTCAAAGTATCTTTCCCCTCGTTAAAAGGCGTCATGTATGTAGGTAAATTAGGAAAATCCCTTTTCTTCAAATTCACTGAGATTTGGAATAACCTCCCTGCTCCGCTGCTGAACTTAGGCTCATTCCAATTATTCCGAAAGCATCTGAAAACCTGGCTTTTCTCCAAAACGTAAAGCTATCTATTTAAAATGTAAAGCTAGCTATCCTCTTCATAACCTCTAATTTCTTATTATGTCCTTCTCTCATTTATTGAATTACCTGTAAACCGTGCCGAGCTCTATCTTTATGGAGATGATGCAGCTGTAAGGGCTGCCTCATAAAGTTGCATGTAGACTTTACGCACATTTCATTTGCATAAGAACTTAAGAATAGCCTTACTGGGTCAGACTAATGGTCCATCAAGCCCAGTAGTCTGTTCTCACGGTGGCCAATCCAGGTCACTAGTACCATGCAATTTCCTTTCATCATCCACCGCTATTAAACGTTCGGTAAGTTAGACGCTAGCTTTGAACATCTGCCCTCGAGTTCCTCCAGTCTGTTCTGACTTTTCAGTCACCTGTCTCGCTGTTTATCTTGCTAGGGCTCTTCTGTACCCCCTCCCCCCTATTTTTTTTAAATTGTGGGTAGTGCAAACGTTTTTCCTCCTCAAAAAGAAAGAAAGGAAAAAAATAAATTAAATCAGAAACAGGATGATCGACTGTAGAAGCCAGTCCTCTCCTCTTGAAATATCTCAAGCACAATTCAACTTCAAAGCTGACCCAGTTTATAAATCAGAAAGGATAAAAAGTTATAGTTGAGTTAACATTGACATCCCTCGGTAAGCAGCTCGTTTGACGATTAGGATCACAAGCCAAACCGCAAAAAAATAAATAAAAAATAAATAAATAAAAGTCGAAGTCTCTCTGCTTCCCATCTGCACATTGACATGGGTGAGGGGCGGATGCTGGTCTGAAGTCTCCCTCTGCGCAGACAGCAGCAGCCGCCGCTGCACCTTTTCAAGGAGGGGGCGGAGGCGCCCATACACGGCTGCTGCAGCACTAGGAGGAGGGGGGGAGCCATCGCGAGCGGAGATGGCAGGGGGAAAAGCGAGGTTTTGCAGGCGATCGGAGGCAGGGCCAGGGCGGGGGCGCTCGTTCCGCCGCTGATTTGGGGGGGAGCTCTTCCTTCGCTCCGGAGCCTGAGGTGACGAACGGCGGCAGCCGCTGGCGAGCACCGGCAGTGGTAAGTCTCTTCCTTCCTGGGCTCGGCGTCTCTCGTCGCCTGCGTCTTGCCCTCTGATAGCCGTGAGCTCTCGCCTTTCACTCCCTCCTGTTTTCCAGGTCGGTGTCGAGCACTGTAAATGGCACCTAACGCCGAGATGCTCTGCTTAGAGCCGGGCCAGGGTATAATGGAAACCCTTCAGTCAACTTTAATGCTCTCAGCCCGCCCCGAAGCTTTTCATAATGAAACGAAATGATCATACCTAGAAAAATCCAAGTTTCAAGTATGGGCTGATGGGTCTTTGAGTTTGGGTGGCTGTCAAGATCCATTGTTTGCAGCTGCTCTTTGGCGCCCCCCCCCCCCCGAGAAGCTGCAGCCCAGACTTACCTAATGGTTGGACTGACCCCTAATTCTTGTTTAGCTCCAAATTAATTACAAAAGGTATACCTGCAAGTCAGTCAACAGTGGGAATTATTTTCTTAATTAAATGTCAGTGAACCATGGCTCTTGGATGTTTGTGAGGGGCTGGAGAACCTTGTGCCACAGCTGTCCACTTATTGGCCATTTTAAGGGTTTATATTGAACAAAATATATAATGCTTACATAACAATTTCACTTTCAGTATTGTGCATTTAGCAAGTTTGGGGTCCTTTACTGCATGCTAATAGACATTAACCTGCTTTATGGCACCAGGCCCCACAGGAATAGAATAGTGCATGCAGAATGTAGGGTGCATCAATTCTGTGAGTGCACCAGTGGTGATTCACCCCACCCCCCTAAAGGCCCTGAGGGCACTGCTCTGAATTTGATTGGTTGAGCAGGCAACAGGCAGATGCCACTCAGCCAATCAAATTCAGATCAGTACTGTCAGGGCCTTCAGGGGCTTTGGAGAATCCCCAGCCCAAGAGCCCTGCTTTTTTTTAAATGCAGTTTGACTGGTTGAGCAGGCTGCCTACTCAACAAATCAAACTGCATCAAATAAATAAATAAATAAAGCAGGGCTGTAGAGCTGGGGATTCACTGAATCCCGTGGAAGCTCTCTCCGCACGCCAGTGGAGTGCATGCTAAGCTTTAGTAAAAGGGCCCCTTTATTTGCTGGGTAGGAAGACTTGACTGCGGAGAGTGATACATCATGGCTTCTCAATCTTTTTGTTCTTGGTGACACTTTTTTTTTTTTAAGAAATTAAAAAGCATTCCGACACTCCAAGAGTTTGGGAGATGAGGGAACTTTGTAATTATTGCTTTCACTATTTGATCCTATGCAAACCACTTCAGCGGGCTACCAAGAGAGATTATATCAGATAACTAAACTAAATGCTGCCTGTGAGTGTGACCGGTCAAAAGTAGTATTCTGGATTTTGAAAATACAAATGGAAGTAATCTGTCGTTTTCTGGCTCTCTCTATGAAATACCAAGTGTAAGATGTTCGGTCTATGTGATTTGGCCTGGAAACTAAGTGATTTCTTTTTTTGTTTGTAAGACATACCAGATAAACATACAAAACTCATATGCACACAAGCACATTGGAAAGAACTCCATGAGCCTTGCTTTGCATTCTTTCTCTCCTTATAGTTTTGGTTTTTTTAAAAATAATTTTGATAAACTGTCCTAAAATGATACAGGATCATCTGAGTAACTTGCAACTTAACCTTGCTCTCATCTCTGCTGCTAAATCTACATAAATATATATTAAAGAGAGCTACTTTAGGTCCCATATATTCATTATTATTGCACATGGCACATAACACTGATTTATCTGGTATTACCAGAGAATTGAAGCTTCACCCAGAAGCTTTATGGGTCCTTTTACTAAGCAAAAACAAGAGAATTGACCCAATGATCTCCACAGACAAATCCAAGAAGAAACAAAAAACAAAATGGAGAAATGATGTTCCTGAGATGGACTTTATTAATATTAAAATAATATTAAAACTTGGCAAACCACATAAAAACCTCTTGGACGCAGCCGCTGAAAAGCTTTGGACCCTGGACCCAACACTGTCCGTGTTTCGACAGAATGTCTTCTTCAGGGGTCTCTATGAAGTCCTACGGTAAAGATACGTGGATAAAAATGCCAGTCGATCATCGGGTTTTTTGAGCCCATGTCCTGCACACAGCTTCTACAGAACAGTTTATTTCCGACTGGCATTTTCATCCACGTATCTTTACCGTAGGACTTCATAGGGACTCCTGAAGAAGACATTCTGTCGAAACACCGTCCGTGTTGGGTCAAGGGTCCAAAGCTTTTCAGTGGACTGCGTCCAAGAGGTTTTTATGTGGTTTGCCAAGATTTAATATTAATAAAGCCCATCTCAGGAACATCATTTCTCCACTTTGTTTTTTGTTTCTCTTTTTACTAAACTACATTAGACAATGGGCTAAGGGTGCTGTAACTTTCCTATGCACCAAGCCCGTTGTTAATGATGCCCTTAAACAAGGTTTTTTCCTTTTTGCTGGTCTCGCACTGATTTTTCCATTAGCATGCGAGATCTGCAAAAAAATGGATGTGAGGACACGTATAGCCTCCTAAGTGCTCCCGCATTAGTTCTGTATTGACCAGCGCACACTAATCAGAACGCACCACCTGGTTAACACAATCATGCCCATGGCATGCCTCATTCCCCCAAATATTTTTAAAAATTCATCCATGAGAAAGACAAAATTGTATTTCTATTGTTTATTTATTTATTGTTTGCCTTATACAAAGCGAATCACAGATTAACATACATAATAAATTTCAACATAGCAACAGCAAAATAGATCAAACAATAAAATACTACGCATAAAACAATGACCCGTACAGCAAAACCCAAAAATCAGGCGCACTGCGCCAATCCAGCATTGCACCTTCAACCATACGTCATAGCAATATTTTGAAATTTCATTAGATCCCTTTGTTGTCGTATATAGTGCGGAAGCTTGTTCCGTGCCTCAGGACCAACACAGGAAAACACTCCCGCCCTCATTCCGGCAAAACACTTTAAATTAGTTTTCAGTAAGCATTTTCCTATACGTTAAGCCCACATTAGGGCTTAATGTACTTTAGTAAAGCTTGCATTATTATTACTTTTATTGCCACTACCATTTGCATAGGGCAGTGTCTTGCAAACTTTTCCATTAACACACAGAGACAATATATTTTTTTCAGTTGTCGCACCGCAATTATGGAATTCCCTTCCAATACACATAAGAGAGGAACGTCTTATTGATAGGTTTAAAAGCAAGTTAAAATGTTTTCTTTTTAAAGATGCTTTTGACTGCTAGCTTTTTATAGTTGAGACGCACCTTTTATTTCCAGCCATGATCTTAATTTTCCATCTTTTTACCCCTCCCTATTGTTATATCCCTTATCTCTGTCTCATTTACTATCATTTATTGTTTTTCTTCCCCTGTTTCCCTTTTGGTCCTGTTTATGTTAAGTGTTCTGTCTATGTTATTTATACTGAACCCTTGTATTTGTAGTTGTATTATTATAATTTTTAGATTTGTTCATCGCTTTGTATCACGATTAAGCGATTCATCAAATTTTAAATAAAACTTGCAACTTAAACCTAGTGTCCCCGGCTTGAGACACCCGGAAGCGCGCCAACGTTAGCGCATGCGCAAAGGCCCTTCAAACAGGCCTTGAGCCAAGAGAGGGACCTGCGCTGGAGAGAAGGGCTGTCAGAGAGAAGAGATGCCGGTGTCGGGAGATTGCTTACAGGACGTGCCTCTCTTCGTGGGAGGCACGTCCTGTAGACAGCCATTCGGCGCCGGCACTTCTCTTCTTCCCCAGTGTACCGTGGAACACCTGAAATCACAGGAGGCATACTGGTGTGCCGCGGCACACAGTTTGCGATACACTGGGATAGGGTGTATGACTGAATAACATAAAAAATGGTCTGTGCTCATAACAGCATACAATTGAGTTAAGACAGACAGACAGACCAGGCACACAACAGAAAACAAACAAAAGACATAAGAACATACGCATTGCCATACTGGGTCAAATTGAAGTTCCATTAAGCCCAGTATCCGCTTTCTAACAGTTGCCAATCCAGGTCGCAAGTACCTGGCAAGATTCTGAAAGAGTAAAAAAAAATTATATTCTGCTTATCCCAGGAATATGCAGTGAATTTTCCCAAGGCTATCTTAATACAGTTATTCATCAACTTACGACTGTTTGACTTTATGACCAAATCCAACCACGGCAGCCACATTGTCTCCCTCCCTCCAGAACCAGTGTTGGCCTCTCCCAGGGTCTTCTTTAGACTCTGGTGATCCAGCGGGGTAAGTTGGGACAGGAGTGATCCTCTTACGCTCTTGCTCATGCAGTCTCACCGAAAAAAATGGCTGCCATGAGTTCCTGTGGCAACATCACAAAACTGTCGCAAAGTTTGGCGGCCCTGTGAGGTTGCTGTGGGAACTCATGGCTACCATTTTTCAGCTTACAACCAAACTGGGTTCCTTCAGAATTGTATGTGGTCATTAGTCGATGACTATCTGCAATGGCTTATGGATTTTTCTTGTAGGAACGTGTCCAAACCTTTTTCAAACCCTGCTAAGCCAACTTCTTTTATCACATTCTCTGGCAACAAATTGCAGAGTTTAATTACACATTAAATGAAAAAAATATTTTCCCTAATTTTTTAAAAATGCATTACTTAGTAGATTCATCCAGATTCTGAATTAAAATGGCAAGGCTAGTCTAGCTAACTATACTATACAGGTATATCCTGCAATTTTTCATCAAGGATTCGGTATGGCTAACAAAGACTTTGTATAGCGTTTAACAGTAGGAACAGTGAATGAGGTGAGAGAGATCAGTAGAGATGGATATATTGGCTAGAGTCATCTTATCTTATAAGAAGAAGAGATATGTTTGAAATGTCTTCCAGAAGTGGAAGTAAGAGGAGATCTGTCATAGAGATGTTGGGAGTTTACTCCAAATGAATGGAGCTTGAAATTTGAAGATGGACTTATTGAGGAGATGGAAAAGGAATCTTGAACTGTTGCATTGGTCTTGAGTTGAGAAAGGAGGGCATAACCTTGAAGATTGTGGTGAGCCCATAGGAGTTTTCACCATAAATAGCTTTGTGGATCATGCACGCCATCTTGAACCTTATTCTTTTCTTTATTGGTGGCCAATGTAGCTCTTTTAGAAGACAGCCTTCCTGTTGCTTAGCTCTATTCCTCTCACTGTTTGTTTTAAGACAGGTCTTGTTTTTGTATAGCATATATTCCTTACCAGGCCTAGCTGCTATTTTTTTCTGAGGTTGTTTCATAGTTATGAAAGGTACAATAGCAGTTAGATAATCAAAGATAAAGCCACAGATGTTTAACAGTGAGCAGCATAGCATATTCTTACTATTCTTAAATCTATGATAGCTAGAATGGAGAGACTGGAATTTCCAGGCACTTCAAAGTTGTTTTTTTCAGCCACAAGAATAAAATATAATTTGGGAAATAGGAAATCATTTTGTCAGATAGTTTTGTTTGATAATTAAATTAGGAAGAAATTTTGGGTGGTTATAGCAAGGTGAACAGACTGTACAGATGGACTCGATGAATGTGAATAAGGTAAACTTGGGGAAGTGCTAGACTATAATTATGCTGGCAGAGGCTCTCCTTTGGATGATAATTGGAATTGGTCCCCAGGGTGGGGTTCTAGAAAGAGACTGGGTTTGGAATTCTCCCATGGCATTCCAAGCATGGTGTGTAAAATCCTCATTCACAAGTCTGAAAAAAAGAGGTAGCCTGTAGCAAGGCAGGAAGGGAATGTAGAAGAAACAGTTGTGGGAAGCAAGCTAACAGAAACTTCATGCAGAAAGAATGAGTAAAGTTTGGGGTTTTTTTCTTCCCACTTAGTGATCCAACAGGCTTAGGTGAGCAAGTGAGCTTGGCTGTCTCAGTGCTAAGGGCTCCTTGGAGACTGGATTGGCTGCTGGTCTGATATATGGAAAATTGCTGAGCTGTAACTATTTGTCTAAACTTTGTATAACTTTGGAAACTCTTCTGTAAGAGGTATCTTATTTGGAGATCTGCCCATGCATATCCGAACTGGGACAGCTGCTTCTGAAGGATTGCCAAGTCATATGGGTTTAGGACTTTTATGTTTAAAGATATAGTTTGTCTTTAAATAAAAATGCTGATTGCAGTATGTTGTAGAAACTGTCTGTGTGAATGTTATCTCCTGGAGCCATTCAACTTAACAGCAACTAAATTGGTGTGTGCATGCTAAAGTTACAGATAAAGCATTTTTTCTACTACACTTATATGTCTAGCCCCAAATCGATCCCCCCCCTCAAAAAAAAAAAAGTTGCTTATATGACTTGCTCTGCAATTCTTTGTCTACATTACTTACAACTTTGGTCTCTAGAAGTCTCATATACACGTTCACTGGGGCATGCATGAGCAGTTTTACTGATAGTCAACTGAACAATTCCTCACTGTACTTAGCACAAAACTGCATTTTGATCCTTTTCAGTTCTATAGAAAACAGGCCTAGCAGAACCCCAAACTTCTTTTGTATCAATGTGTTTCAAGTAGTTAACGAGTCAGGAATCCAATAGTCCTTACAGGAAGAGGCCTGCTGGTTAATAAACACAAATGAATACATTTGTCAGAAAGAAAACAACCCTTAAAAGTGAATCAGTAACTGTGGTCATGCTAAATATAGTTTTAACCAGTGAAATAAATGTCAGCTGCATGGTTGGCCAGTTTTTTTGGAACCAGAATTAATAGATTAGTTTTGGAGGAAACAATAGAAGCTTATGATTGAATCAATGTGAGTACCATATGTTGAGTGTCAGAATATATTTAGTGCAATGAATTGTCTTAAGACAGTGTTCTTCAACCACCGGTCCGTGGACTGGTGCCGGTCCACAGAAATTTCCTGCCGGTCCACAGGGCCGGCACGTGCATCAGGCCCAAAACAGTGTTCTTCAACCGCCGGTCCACGGTGCAATCGATGCGGCGTTATCGTCGAGCCAGCTCCCTCTTCCTCACTGATTCAGTGCACAAAGCCACGAGCAGTGGCTCCTACGCGCGTCCTGTGCCTGAACCTGAAGCCTTCTCGCTGACGTCGCAACGTCAGAGGGAAGGCTTCCAGATGAGGCGTGGGACACGCAAGGAGCCGCTGGCCGCAGCTTTGTGCACTGCATCAGTGAGGAAGAGGAAGCCGGCCTGAAGATAACACCGGGGGCGGCATAAAATGGCTAGGCGGGAGCAGGCCAGAAGGTAAGGCATAGCATGGAGGGAGGGAGACAACAAAGGTAGGGGGGGAGTGATTTTATTTTTGAATTTAGTGATTGAAT
Organism: Geotrypetes seraphini; assembly: GCF_902459505.1. Lineage (NCBI taxonomy): Eukaryota > Metazoa > Chordata > Amphibia > Gymnophiona > Dermophiidae > Geotrypetes > Geotrypetes seraphini. The sequence goes on along the minus strand of NC_047090.1, from coordinate 60,312,160 downwards.
TATGTCAAGTTTGAGAATTTACATCTGCTGTCAGTGTGCTTTGTGTAGTTTAATTTTGTGGTTAACCATTATGTGTTGTTAATAAGATTATATTGTGTATCTGTGAAAAATGAATGGAAAAAATAGTGTTACAATTAGTACTATTATGGGGGCGGGGTCTGGCCTACGACTTAGCCCAGTGTTCTTCAGCCGTTGGTCCACGGACCAATGCCGGTCCACAGAATAATTATTTTATTTCTGCCGGTCCATAGGTGTAAAAGGTTGAAAAACACTGGTCTAAGAGGAGCGAAAAAGGATTGTTTTGGATATATTTATGGCTCCTTTTACTAAGCTGCGCTAGCGATTTTAGCGCATGCTGCAGATTAGCACATGCTAAGCCCGTGCTACGTGCCAAAAACTAACGCCAGCTCAATGGTGGCATTAGCGTTGAGCGCATGTGGAAATTTAGCACGCTCGCTAAAACCGCTAGCGCAGCCTAGTAAAAGGCGCCCTCAAATTAGTGAAACTGAACATAGCGATATGAACAAAGTAAACATTTTTAGCTCATTAGAGCTTTTCCCCCCCATTTTGAACTTTTTGTCAATTCACTTTGCACATTCGTTTTAATAAAAAATTTCTAATGTGCGTTAAGCCGATTAACATGCGATAAAATGTCCCTATCAACAGTCCCCCTCTTTTACTAAGGTGCGCTAGCCGATTTAGCACGCACTAAATGCTAACGCGCCCATTATATTTTATGGATGCGTTAGCGTTTAGCGCACGCTAAATCGGCTTGCACGCCTTAGTAAAAGGACCCCAGTATGCAGGTGGAGCATCTCCATGTATAAATGGAGCATTTCATGTGTCGATCACATGCACATGCAAAAAGCGATTTTAGAAAGCTTCTATTTCCACATGAATATTACATTACATTACAGTACATTTATAGCCCGCAAAACCTTCCAGATTGATGCAGGTAAGCAAGAGACTGTACAAATCAGCGAATTACAAAATTTGTGACTTAATCATTAATTTTCCCCAAATCTTACAAACAAAGATGTTTTCAATAGTTTTCGGAAGTGTAGATACCCGTACTATTCAGAGATTTCAAGGATTTTGGTTAAGGCAGGACTTGTTTTGGCCAGGGCTTTATTTCTCCTTCCAAAGTGAAACCAAATTACTATTGCAGCTCTACTACTTAATTGACAGCATTTACACACGTAGGGTTGTTAAATCACTGCTTCTGTGTGGAGGTGCCAGGCTTATGAGGTTCATTTTATTCATGTGTATATTTCCAAAATGGCTGCTTCCTCTTTGTGTGCTGGCAAATTCATGTGCATGCTTGCAGGTATTTTAGAAAAGGCTTTGTGTTGGCAGAGTCTTTTCTGAAATACCACTGGATTTGAGCATGGTGTCTTAATTCTGATTTCTGATCCCTGTGACCTCAGACAAGTCCTTTTTTTAACCCCACTCTGTAAGTCGCCTTGAGCCTGAATAGGTATGAGTGACACACAAATGGAAGACTAGATTAGTACAAAAATAGATTAGGAGCCCATTAGGGACAGAGAAGGTACCTGCATAGAATATGTAAACCACTCCAGTTGTACCACAGAAAGGTGGTATATCAAGTCTATGACCTTATACCTTTAGCTGTACCTATGTAAAATGAGCTTACTAGAGGGAGTGGAATGCATGAAAAAGATCTGCAAATCGACCGTCCTAGGATTTAAAAGCAAACTAGATGCACATCTCCTTATGAGGGGCATAGAAGGATATGGGTGACTACAAATTATCAAAATGTATATGAAATGTATTGAAAGTAATGTTTAGTAGCAGGGAATCATTCATACCACATTAACAGAAACTCTTAACATCACACCATCAATATAACAAATTATAAAACAACGGAGAAAAATAAACCTCAATTGTGAGAGGCCGGGACTACACAAGTACCCGAGCCAACTCACATCATCACTGATTTATAAAAAAACTCCGTGTACGTTTAAATAAATAGTTTAAATAAAACGTTTAAATAAAACGTTTAAATAAACAGTTAATATTTTTCAATGATTTTTTCAAAGATTTTTCAGGGTGAGCAATGTAAGCAGAGTTCAATATATTAGAACATATTCATAGCATGAACAGGATCCCAAACTGACTACAAAAAAGTCGAGGGCTACAGCTCAACTTAACGGGTATAAGCAATTGATGAGGCATGGAGTTTGGAACAAAAGTAAGAGGAAAAAACATCCACTCATCTGAAAATACGGAGTGACTCAGAAGATTCTCAGTTCCTTATCCCGACAGAAAAGTCTTTCTGTTTCGCCTAGAAGGCTACTTCAGGGAAAAAATCCAATGTCCAAATATCTCCCGCTTCTTCCAACGCCACAATTGTAAAGCTGGCTCCTCTCAAAATGGTTCTGGGACTGCGAGATGCGCCCGGCTCGAACAAAAAGACGAACGAACCGGGCGACTTGACGTCATCACAAAAACGTGATGCGTGATAGGCTAAACCTCAGCTACTAACACACCAAATTAGATTGCAAGTCCAATGTCTCATAGGACAATGCAAAGTTCAAAATTAGCGATCTTAAATTTCATGTAATATTGCAAAAGTCAGAAGAAAGGTTGCCATTCATAAACAGTGTTAAGACCACGAGGCTCTAAAGTTTGTAAACGATTGATCCATTGTTGCTCTTTCTGCCATAGCACTCTCCTAATGTCTCCTCTCCTTAGAGATACAGCCAACTTCTCAATCACCCAACATTTCAGATTCTCGAACCTATGTTCGTGTTGGACACAGTGGGCCACTATAGGAGCCGTCAACTTACGAGTGTTTAAACAGCTTTTGTGCTCCGTCAATCTCACTGTTAAAGTGCGTGAGGTTTGGCCTACATAAAGCAGGTCACATGGACACTGAAGAATATATATAATATTCGTTGATTGACAAGTAGAGGTATGACGTAAACTATAATTCTTGCCGTCACTCGGATTATTAAAGCTAGAGGCAGTAACCATAATGTTGCAATTAGAGCAATGGCCGCATGGGCTGTGTCCCAGTACATTATCCATACTTTCTTGATCAAAACGTTCTTTAGATGTATGACATAACCAGTCACTTAAATTCCTATTCCTTGATTGAGAGAAAATGAATTTCTTATTTTCAAAGCAAGGAAGCGTTTTGAGTAATGGAAGATGTCTTTTATATCTTTTAATGATTTGCTGAGACATTCGAGTTTGTTTTATTACGCATGGAATCAACTCTTCTTCTACTTGAGGTCTTCTATATTCCAATAAAGTATCTCTCGGATTGTGCAAGGCTCATTTTTTTTGCTTTTTTAACCACTGCATATGGATAATCCCTGGATAATAACCTTTGTTCTAAAATTTTGGATTCTTGAATGAATTTATCTTTAGTATTACATATTCGTCGGTATCTTAGAAACTGAGCAAAAGGGATACTCGTTTTTAAGTGAACAAATTTCAACAGTGTGTTTCTATCAGTGTCTTTATGATAGATAGAAGTTTCAAAACCGCAATCTTTCTTCTGAATTAAGACATCTAGAAAACTGATCTTGTCCATGCTGTGTGACATTGTAAATTTAATAGATCGATGACACTGATTTATTAATATCTCAAATTCCAGAAGTTGTTGCAGGGTGCCCGACCATATCACAAAAATATCGTCAATAAAACGCCACCATTTAATTATGTATTGAAACTCAGATAGTGTATAGATAAATGATTCCTCAAACCATGACATGTAAAGATTGGCTATTGTGGGTGCAAATGAAGCACCCATTGCTATCCCCGAAAGTTGTTTATAGAATTCTCCATTAAAGATGAAATAGTTATTTTTCAAAGCAATAGCACTCAGTTCTTTTAGAAAATGCGTATAGTTGCTATCACTATCAGGTTGAGAATTCCATAAGGTCTCAAGTACAGAAAGAGCTTCATCCTGCGGGATGTTTGTATATAACGAACAGACATCGAATGTAGCTAGTATACAGTTCATGGGAGTTTCCAGTTTCAGATCATTTAGCATCTTTAAAAATTGGGTAGTGTCCTGTATATAAGATTTAATATCTTTCAAAAAACCTTGAAGTTTTTTGTCAATATATTTACTTGTTCTTTCTAACAATGAATCACGGGCCGATACAATGGGGCGACCAGGAGGTCGCTGGATGTTCTTATGAACCTTCGGTAGAAGGTAAAATATGGGAACTTTGAAATGTTGAGGGGTGAGAAAACTAAACTCTTTTTTTGTTAAAAAACTTTGTTTCACTGCCTCATAACTAATCTTCGCGATTGATGCAAAAATTTCTAAAGAGGGATCATGTTGTAATCTCAAATATGTTTCCTCATTTAGCAATTGAGCATTAGCTTCTGCAATGTAAAGATCTAAGCCCCAAACAACAACGGCACCCCCTTTGTCCGCCCGTCTGATGACAATTGTAGGATCTCTACTTAGATGCTGTAAGGCGATCCATTCTGTGGACGACGGATTATAGGACCTCCTGGTCGCCCCATTGTATCGGCCCGTGATTCATTGTTAGAAAGAACAAGTAAATATATTGACAAAAAACTTCAAGGTTTTTTGAAAGATATTAAATCTTATATACAGGACACTACCCAATTTTTAAAGATGCTAAATGATCTGAAACTGGAAACTCCCATGAACTGTATACTAGCTACATTCGATGTCTGTTCGTTATATACAAACATCCCGCATGAGGAAGCTCTTTCTGTACTTGAGACCTTATGGAATTCTCAACCTGATAGTGATAGCAACTATACGCATTTTCTAAAAGAACTGAGTGCTATTGCTTTGAAAAATAACTATTTCATCTTTAATGGAGAATTCTATAAACAACTTTCGGGGATAGCAATGGGTGCTTCATTTGCACCCACAATAGCCAATCTTTACATGTCATGGTTTGAGGAATCATTTATCTATACACTATCTGAGTTTCAATACATAATTAAATGGTGGCGTTTTATTGACGATATTTTTGTGATATGGTCGGGCACCCTGCAACAACTTCTGGAATTTGAGATATTAATAAATCAGTGTCATCGATCTATTAAATTTACAATGTCACACAGCATGGACAAGATCAGTTTTCTAGATGTCTTAATTCAGAAGAAAGATTGCGGTTTTGAAACTTCTATCTATTGTAAAGACACTGATAGAAACACCCTGTTGAAATTTGATAGTATGCATCCTGTTCACTTAAAAATGAGTATCCTTTTTGCTCAGTTTCTAAGATACCGACGAATATGTAATACTAAAGATAAATTCATTCAAGAATCCAAAATTTTAGAACAAAGGTTATTATCCAGGGATTATCCATATGCAGTGGTTAAAAAAGCAAAAAAAATGAGCCTTGCACAATCCGAGAGATACTTTATTGGAATATAGAAGACCTCAAGTAGAAGAAGAGTTGATTCCATGCGTAATAAAACAAACTCGAATGTCTCAGCAAATCATTAAAAGATATAAAAGACATCTTCCATTACTCAAAACGCTTCCTTGCTTTGAAAATAAGAAATTCATTTTCTCTCAATCAAGGAATAGGAATTTAAGTGACTGGTTATGTCATACATCTAAAGAACGTTTTGATCAAGAAAGTATGGATAATGTACTGGGACACAGCCCATGTGGCCATTGCTCTAATTGCAACATTATGGTTACTGCCTCTAGCTTTAATAATCCGAGTGACGGCAAGAATTATAGTTTACGTCATACCTCTACTTGTCAATCAACGAACATTATATATATTCTTCAGTGTCCATGTGATCTGCTTTATGTAGGCCAAACCTCACGCACTTTAACAGTGAGATTGACGGAGCACAAAAGCTGTTTAAACACTCGTAAGTTGACGGCTCCTATAGTGGCCCACTGTGTCCAACACGAACATAGGTTCGAGAATCTGAAATGTTGGGTGATTGAGAAGTTGGCTGTATCTCTAAGGAGAGGAGACATTAGGAGAGTGCTATGGCAGAAAGAGCAACAATGGATCAATCGTTTACAAACTTTAGAGCCTCGTGGTCTTAACACTGTTTATGAATGGCAACCTTTCTTCTGACTTTTGCAATATTACATGAAATTTAAGATCGCTAATTTTGAACTTTGCATTGTCCTATGAGACATTGGACTTGCAATCTAATTTGGTGTGTTAGTAGCTGAGGTTTAGCCTATCACGCATCACGTTTTTGTGATGACGTCAAGTCGCCCAGTTCGTTCGTCTTTTTGTTCGAGCCGGGCGCATCTCGCAATCCCAGAACCATTTTGAGAGGAGCCAGCTTTACAATTGTGGCGTCGGAAGAAGCGGGAGATATTTGGACATTGGATTTTTTCCCTGAAGTAGCCTTCTAGGCGAAACAGAAAGACTTTTCTGTCGGGATAAGGAACTGAGAATCTTCTGAGTCACTCCGTATTTTCAGATGAGTGGATGTTTTTTTCTCTTACTTTTGTTCCAAACTCCATGCCTCATCAATTGCTTATACCCGTTAAGTTGAGCTGTAGCCCTCGACTTTTTTGTAGTCAGTTTGGGATCCTGTTCATGCTATGAATATGTTCTAATATATTGAACTCTGCTTACATTGCTCACCCTGAAAAATCTTTGAAAAAATCATTGAAAAATATTAACTGTGCATGAATGAAAACTATTTATTTAAACGTACACGGAGTTTTTTTATAAATCAGTGATGATGTGAGTTGGCTCGGGTACTTGTGTAGTCCCGGCCTCTCACAATTGAGGTTTATTTTTCTCCGTTGTTTTATAATTTGTTATATTGATGGTGTGATGTTAAGAGTTTCTGTTAATGTGGTATGAATGATTCCCTGCTACTAAACATTATTTTCAATACGTTTCATATACATTTTGATATATACGATTGAATTCCCTTATACATTTAGTTTGACTACAAATTATGCCAGGTGTACACCTGGGAGGGCCTCCGCGTGTGCGGATCGCCGGACTTGATGGACCGTAGGTCTGATCCGGAGATGGCACTTCTTATGTTCTTATGTCTGATGCAGGGATGTCAAACTCAATCACATTAAGGGGCCGAAATCCAAAACACAGGCTAAGTCATGGGCCAGACCCCGCCCCATAATAATACTAATTATAACACAATTTTTTCCATTCACTTTTCATATATACACACACAATATAATCTTATTAACACATAATGGTAATGGTTAACCACAAAATTAAACTACACAAAACACACTGTATGCTTCTCAACATTCATTCCTACCAGAACTAGAACCAGAACATGCAAATACGGGACCAAGAGCTAAAAGTACTAAGATTCAAGATTCTGCATGCAGTACAACCCCCAGAGAAAAAGAAACAAATGTATTTCTTCCTGAGCAGTGCAAAAGATAGACAGCAGATTAAAATGCTCAAAATTGACACAATTCAAACACTAACTTGAAAATAAAATCATTCCTTCTTACCTTTGTTGTCTCCCTCCCTCCATGCTGTTCCTCCCTCCGGCAGGTATCTAACATTCTAGCCGGCTCCAAGCTGGCCGTTTTATGCGGCCCGCAGTCCGATGCCCCCTGGTGTCATCTTGTGGCCGGCTCCCTCCTCCTCACAGTCATAGTGTGCATGGAGCCACGTGCAGCGGCTCCTCGTGCGTCCTGCACCTGAACCGGAAGCATTCTCTCTGACGTTGCAATGTCAAAGGGAATGCTTCTGGATGAGGTGTGGGACACGCGAGGAGCCACTGCATGCGGCTCCGTGCACATTATGGCTGTGAGGAGGAGGGAGCTGGCCACAAGGTAAAACTAGCGGCATTGGAAAACGGGCCGCATAAAATGACCAGGCAGGCCGGATTTGCCCCACGGGCCTTCAGTTTGACACATGTGGTCTAATGTCTGGCAACTAAAATTCAATGCAATGAAGTGCAGAGTGATGCATTTGGGGAGCAGAAATCTGAGAGGTGAGAGGCTAATATGCACTGAAGAGGAGAGGGACCTTGGAGTGATAGTGTCTGAGGATCTGAAGGTGCAGAAACAGTGTGACAAGGCAGTGGCTGTAGCCAGAACGATGCTAGGCTGTATAGAGAGAGGCATAACTAGTAGAAGAAAGGAGGTGTTGATGCCTCTGTACAGGTCATTGGTGAGGCCCCACTTGGAGTATTGTGTTCAGTTTTGGAGACCATATCTGGCGAAGGATATAATAAGACTTGAAGTGGTCCAGCGAAAGGCAACAAAGATGGTAGGAGGTTTGAGCCAAAAGACATATAAGAAGAGACTGGAAGACCTGAATATATATACTCTGTCTAGAGCAGAGTTTCTCAACATGCAGTACGTATGCAAGTCGCTTGTTGGGGGTACGCAGCACTGCGTACCCCCAACTCCCCAACCTCCGCTCCTTCCTCCTTAATCACCGGCCACTGCCAGGGAACCCATGCCCTCCGCCGAAGCACCACCGCCCAGTGGATTCCATGCCGTCCTTCCTGCATTCCCCTTCCTGCGTCCACCAAAACCGCCCCGTAAAGGCTTCCCTCTGATGTCAGAGCTGACATCGGAGGGAAGCCTTCTGGGCCAGCAGAAGATCCCAGTTACCAGTGTGAGCAGCACATATGAATCAATGTTCACCGCCAGTGACCACTAGAAGAGAAAACAATGTTTAACAGGTATGGAGTGGGCAGAGTTGAGAGACAAGGGGCAATGCTGGATTGCTGGCTGGGTAAGAGAGAAGAGGGAGGAAAAGAGAAATGTTGGTCCTTGGGGTGGAGGGAGGCACACCAAATATCAAGCATATGCATTATTTTTTTGTTTGTTTGTTTCTGTATATATGCACTTGTGTTTATCTTTGATGCATCAGATCTGGAGGTGAGAGCGGAGGCACAGTTTGAATGGAATAGTTCCCAAACATTTGATTGACTTAAAAATTATAATCAAATCAAATCAAATGTCATAATATATCTAACTATTAGATATCCTACCATACCATATAGTTTTTTATACCCTGCAAGTTTCATCAAGGATTCATTGCGGTTTACAAAAGATTTTCAGAGATTCATTGAAGTGTTTAGTTTATAAATGAGTATAGATCAGGCGCATTGTGAAGAGAAGAGAGATGTCTTTAACAACTTCCTGAAGTGCTAGTAAGAAAAGAGTTGACTCAAATAGTCTGCTAGGTTGTTCCAGACTTTGGGACCTTGAAATTCAAAGGTAGATTCAATAATTTTTTCCGATGGACTTGCTTAGGTTAAGGAAAGATCAGTTTAAAACATTGTGCTATTATCGAATTGTGGAAGGAGTGCGTGATCTTAATGTCTGTTGTTAGACCATTAGAGTTTTCTCCATATAAGACCTTATAGACCAGGGGTCTCAAAGTCCCACCTTGAGGGCCGCAATCCAGTCGGGTTTTCAGGATTTCCTCAATGAATATGCATGAGATCTATGTGCATGCACTGCTTTCAATGCATATTCATTGGGGAAATCCTGAAAACCTATTTGGATTGTGGCCCTCAAGGAGGGACTTTGAGATCCCTGTTATAAACCGTACAAGCAATTCTTTTTTTCACTGGCAACCAATGTAATTCTAACAGCAGTGAGCTAGCTCTCTCAAATTTACTTAGGCGGTAAATTTGGCTGCGGTATTCTGGAGTAGTTGTGTATTCTGTTGTGTTCTTTCTCTCTGATACCATAGTACAAGAAGTTACAATAATCCAAATATGGGAGCAGAACTGCCTACGCAACTGTTCTGAAGCAGGTATGGCTTAAGACAGATCTTATCGCTCTCGATTGTCTAAGTCTGAAGAAAAAAAAGTTAACCAGTGAGTTAGTCTGGTCTCTAAGGGTTAGTTGGGAGTCCAGGATAATGCCAAGAACTTTAGAAGTTCTTTTGATTTTTAAGTTTCTCTTTTGTATCCAACATCAGATCCTTGTATGGAAGTGAATTGTAATCAACGTACCAAAACAACTTTGTCTTTAATTTCTTAAGTTTAAGAAAGTTCTTCTGTAACCAGGTACTTAGATCTTCAATAAGTATTGTAGTGTCTCACGGAAGGAGTTTTTGGCTACACAAAGAAGGAAGATGTCATCTGTGTAAGAAAATGTGTGCACCTAGGGAAGGCAGAAACTCATGCCCAAGGCTCTTAGATGCACATTAATAAGGAAAGTGACAAGGGAGGGCCTTGTGGTACGCCTTGGAAGGCATTCCAACTCTGGGATTTCCTATTACCTTTTCTTACATTATATGTTCTATTTCCCAAGAATTCTGCAAACCATTTTAGCATCACATCATTTAATCCTAACTCATTTAGCCTTAGAAGTAATAGGAAGCGGTCAACTGTAACAAAAGCGGCTGAGATGTCAAACTGCAGCAAAACAGTTTGTTTACCTTTGCGTAGGTAGGATTTTGCTTTTGAAGTTAATTTTAACAGTAAGGATTCTGTACTGTGCATAGTACTGAAGCCATATTGTGAGTTGTGAAATGCATCGGTACAATTTAAGTCTGATAATTGAGCGTTAATGCAGAATTCTAACAGTTTTGCAGGCTATGGTGTTCCGGTGTTCTGGTTTAAATTTTTGTACTTTAGATAAATCTAGTCCCGGGGCCTTAGGTATGGGAGTCAGTGCAATGGATGATACTGTTTTTTTAATATATGCCCTTTGCTAAGCATACATGAACAAGTTCTGTCAACCATAATGAAAAACTAGAAGGAATATGCTCCAGCATGTTGGCTGGACAGATATCTAAGCATCAACATTTTTTTTTATCATCTTTTTAGCAGATCAGAGACTTCTTCTAGTATGATAACAGAGAATTCCCTCCTGCATCTATCAGCTGCAATTCCTTCTCTACTATTGTCATTTGCCTTATCTATTACAACATAGTCTTCCAGGATGTGTGTAAATGACTCTCTTCCTATCCTAATTTTTTTCTGAAAGTAACGGGCCAGATTTTCTTCATCAGGCTGTTGCAAAGCAGAATCAGCTATTATATCTCTGGTAGAAATCAATGAGTTGAATATCTTGAAAAGACACTTGGAGGAATTTTTTGACTGATCAGGTTTTGGTAGTATGATTTCTTAGCTTCGGTTACTGCCAACTTATATTGTCTTATTCCTCTTCTCCAGTTGATGTAATGTTCATTTTTATGATGTTTCCTCCAGAGACTCTTCAACCTTCTTATTTCTGTTCTTAAGGCTAGCAATAGTTCTGAAAACCAAGGATTATATTTTTCTTTTAAACTAAACTAAAACTTAGTTTTATAGACCGAGTCATCAACCAAAAGGAGCTCGACTCCGTTAATAGATACGAAAACATAATACAGAGAAACCAAAGAATGAAATACAAATTAAAATGGTTAGTTTTCAAAATGCTTAGCAAACAAGACAGTTTAGTAATTTTGATTGGGGCAATCCTGCTTATGCTAAGGTCCTGTCTACGTCTTTACCTATAGGTTCAAACCAATCCCTGATTTCATTCCAAAATTCCTCTGTTGGTATCTTGTTGTGTGTTTCTATTTGTATTGCTTCTTTGGTTGTTGATATATGTGTTTTGGGTATTTTTAGATAAAAATTTTAAAGGTAAGACCAGATCACTGTTTCCCATTTTATATAGTCTACCAGGGGAAAATTTAATCCTGTAGTTGTAGCAGAGATGAAGTCTGGCCTCCATTATGAGTTGGATTGTGAGAGAAGAGAACAAAATTTAATTGTATTAAAAATTTTTTTAGAGATGGAGACTTTAGGATCCTCATGTACTTCCAAGTGTAAATTTAGGTCCCCAAGAATTATCAGATTGGTGAAGTTTGTGTTCCAGTGGGAAATCAGGTTAAAGAGCCAGTCCTCCACCATGTTCCAATTGCCTAGTGGTCTATAAGTCAAAAGTATACCACAGAAGGCAGCATGTTTACTTCACTCATGCTTCTGGTGGCCTGAAGAATGAAAGAGGGCTGCAGCGATGGATCTCACCATCCTCAGATCCACCATCTCTCCTTTTCTCAACTACCCTTTCATCCAGCATCTCTCCCTCCTTCCCCATCACCCCAGGGTCCACCCTTTCTCTTCTCAACTACCCTCCTATCCAATATATCTATCACCCCTCCCTCCACACCATCTCTCTCCATCTCATGTTTTCAAACCCATTATTTCTTCGCCTTTCCCTTCCCCTTCACCTCCCCCACTCCCATACCCTCAGTCCAGCAGGTGAGAATCTAAAGATAGAGAATACATCCAAAGTCCTGGAAGTCACACTAGACTCAAGCTTAACCTTCAACACATACATCACCACTAGTGAAAAAAATTATTCTTTACAATGAGACAACTGAGGCCAATTAGACCAGTCCTGACTGAGACTAGCTTCAGGATAGTATCACAATCTGTTCTAATACTATACCTGGACTATTGCAGCTCACTATATAGTGGCATTGCAGTGCATATTTATATATGATTGTTTCTGTATGTGTGTCTGTGTGTGTATATATGTCTGTGTGAGTTCAATCTCAGCCTGCTCCTTGTGACTCTAGGCAAGTCAATTGATTCACCTTTGAACCAGGTACCACAGTTAGATTGTGAGCCTGCCAGGGCAGATTGGGAAAATACATACCTGATTACTATTCAACGTATTATAAACTGCTTGGGTAAATCTCTTCATGAAAAGGTGGTTAATCCTGTAAATCCCAATGCATAAATAGTGTGTATGCATATATGTGTTGGTTCTATGTATGTCTGTGACTGGGAGAGGAGGGGGCATTTTGAAAGGAGCAGTTCCTTAACTACTGTGCATCAGTTTTATATCTTGCAGCTTCTGGAACTGGCTTTTGCGGTTCACAGTCATTCATGCGTGGGGCAAAGCCGCGCCGACATTTGAGCCCAGACAATTGCACGCAAGACTCCAACACACCACCGGAAAAGTTAATTTTAAAGAGCTCCAACAGGGGGTGTGAGGGGGGAACCCCTCAGTTTACTTAAAAGTGTTTGTGCTGCCGTTGGGGGGGGGGGGTTGGTGGGATGGAACCCCCCATTACTGTATAGAGGAAAATTAACTTTTTCCCAATTTTTTTAGGAAAAAAGTTTTCTGTATAATGGGGGGTTGCACCCCCCGCCCCCCAATGACAGCCAATGGCAGTGCGAACAGTATGAAGTTAAGTGGGGGGGGGTTCCCCCCCACACCCCCCATTGCAGCTCTTTAAAATTAACTTTTACAGCGGTGCACTGGAGTCTTGCGCCCAATTGTCTGGGCTGAAATGTCGGTGCGGCTTTGTCCGGCGCGCTTTTGTCTCTTCACCGGCTTTTACATAGAAATGCATTGGGCCATTTTGAGGGGATTTTATTTATGGTTTATATATTTATATCCCGCCCTTACCCAGATTTCAGTGTACAATGATACCCAGATCTTGTTCTTGGGTGCTGACTCTTAAGGTGGCCCCTAGCTTAAGGTAACTATGATTTGGATTGTTCTTCCTGATTGCATTTGTCAACCTTAAATTTCATCTGACCTTTAGATTCCTAGTCTTCCAATTTCCGAAGGTCTTCCTGCAATTTTTCACAGTCCTCATGAATTTTTGACAGCTTTGATTAGTTTTGTGTCTCTGAGAGCTAGGAGCTCTTTGAATCGCGCACACACAAATAACATCTCGCCAACTGGAAGATGATCATACATGTGACACTCCGTGTAAAAGACTGCTTTATTTAGTGTTTGATTCTTAGCAAGTAATGAAATGTAATAAACATTCCTCCTGTTATCCTAATCTATATATATAAAATCGGAGGTATGTATGTATGTATGTGTGTGTGTATGTGCCGCGATCACGCAAAAACGGCTTGACCGATTTGAACGAAACTTGGTATGCAGATCCCTCACTACCTGGGGTGATATGTTCTGGGGGTCTCGCGGCCCACCTGCACACGTGGACGGAACTACAAACAGAAAATCAGATTTCACCCATTCATGTCAATGGAAAAAATGTAAAAAGCTGCCAACACAAAAATCCGATTTGAACAAACCTTGGTATGCTGATCCCTCACTACCTGGTGTGATATGTTCTGGGGGTCTCGCGGCCCACCTGCACACGTGGGCGGAGCTACAAACAGAACATCAGATTTCACCCATTCATGTCAATGGAAAAAATGTAAAAAGCTGCCATTCTCTCAGTAATTCAAAAACGGCTTGACCGATTTGAACAAACCTTGGTATGCTGATCCCTCACTACCTGGGGTGATATGTTCTGGGAGTCTCGCGGCCCACCTGCACACGTGGGCGGAGCTACAAACAGAACATCAGATTTCACCCATTCATGTCAATGGAAAAAATGTAAAAAGCTGCCATTCTCTCAGTAATTCAAAAACGGCTTGACCGATTTGAACGAAACTTGGTATGCAGATCCCTCACTACCTGGGGTGATATGTTCTGGGGGTCTCGCGGCCCACCTGCACACGTGGGCGGAGCTACAAACAGAACATCAGATTTCACCCATTCATGTTAATGGAAAAAATGTAAAAAGCTGCCATTCTCACAGTAATTCAAAAACGGCTTGACCGATTTGAACGAACCTTGGTATGCAGATCCCTCACTACCTGGAATGATATGTTCTGGGGGTCTCGTGGCCCACCTGCACACGTGGGCGGAGCTACAAACAGAAAATCAGATTTCACCCATTCATGTCAGTAGTATAATGGGTACACCTCATGTCAAACTGATTGACAGGTGAGATAAGATAAGGATCGACCAATCAGCGTTCACTTCCGGGTTAAGCCCCGCCCATTGTCCCGCCTTAGTCTCCGCCCATAGCCCCACCCCCACCCATGGCCACGCCCTAGTCTCCGCCCATGGCCACGCCCCTCCCATAGGAATGAATGGTGGTAGCCCCGCCCATGGCCACACCCCCCACCCATGGCCCCACCCCACCCTTCACCTAAGCCCCACCCCTCCCATAGGAATGAATGGTGGTAGCCCCGCCCATGGCCACACCCCCTGCCCATGGCCCCACCCCTCAAGCCCCGCCCCCACCCCTGTCCCCACCCCTCAAGCCACGCCCCCACCCATGACCCCGCCCCCTCAAGCCCCGCCCCCGGAAATGCACTTTTGATGACATCACCGGAAATGGGGGCGTGTTTAACCCCGAAAATACGCTTTCTGATGACATCACCGGAAATGGGAGTGCCTGCCCCCTACCGGAAATGCGCTTTTCTGATGACATAGGCGGAAATTGGGTAAATGACGCGGCGGAAATGCGCTTTTCTGAACACGTAGGCGGAAGTAGGGTAAATGACGCGGCGGAAATGCGCTTTTCTGAACACGTAGGCGGAAGTAGGGAAACAGACTCGGTCAAAACACCCACCCAGAAAAGAAGCGTCTTTATTTTAACAGTTTTTAGTTAAAAGACAGGGTTTAAGAGCTCACAGATAGAGCAGAGCACAAAACAAAAGGCATTCACAAAATCTTTCCTGCTTTTTAAAACAGAGTAGGTGCAGAAACAAACGAGAAAAAAAAAAAAAAAGTTGCATTTGCTTTTAACACCCTTTTCAGTAGGAATTCTGAGCTAATGGTTAATGGGTCAGCTCCCCTATTGTCATGGTAACAGCTGATAAGACCCTTGCAACACCCCTCCCCCTGATAAAACCAAGGGGAGAGATGCGGAAGTGTGTTTAAACATGTCTGAACTTGTCCCGGCCCCTACTGTTGTCTTAACAATCTGAAAAAAAAACAAAACACAAGGCAAAAGTCTTTATTGAAGCAAATTTATTATGATCCACATGCGGCAGGAAGCTATGGAGGCATTAACCCTCTACTTCAAGCGGCTAAAAAGAGTGATATAACAGTTCGGAGAAAAGACGTGGTGGATTGGGTCACCGGTCAAAACGCATACAATTTACACAGACCGGCTAGAACCCATTTTAAAAGAAATAAAACAACAGACAGTGGCAAAGTGACTTAGTCAACATGTCAGCCTTTGCCCCCTTATAACAACGGTTACAAATACATCTTAACGGTAATAGATAACCTGTCAAAATATGCACGGGTCGTTTCTTTAAAAACAAAAACCGGTCGTGAAGTTACCGAAGCCTTTGAAACAATATTTAATTTAGGGCGTACATCTGAAAAACTTCAAACAGACAAGGGTAAAGAATTTTGTGACCCATAATGATGTTAAAGCAGCTGTAGTGGAAAGATTTAACAGGACTTTAAAATCCATAATACCTTTACTTACCAAGACGTCCTACAGGCTATGGTGTACATCCGTATGGGCACGCGTTTCCGGTTGCCGCGCGGCGGCACACGTACGGCACAAAGGAAACATAAGTTTAACCCCCACCCTGACAGGTAACACCCCCGGAAATACGCTTTCTGGTGACATCACAGGAAAAGGGAGTGCCTGCCCCGACAGGAAATGCGCTTTTCTGATGACATAGGCGGAAATTGGGTAAATGGAGCGACGGATATGCGCTTTTCTGAACACGTAGGCGGAAACAGACTTAGTCAAAACCCCCCCCCCCCCACCCGGAAATGAAGTGGGGTTTAAGAGCTCACAGATAGAGCAGAGCAGAAAACAAAAGGCATTCACAAAATATTTCCTGCTTTTTAAAACAGAGTAGGGGCAGAAACAAACGAGAAAAGTTGCATTAGCTTTTAACATCCTTTTCAGTAGGATTTCAATGTCTGTCACGAAGGCTCGTAGATTGAGTTACTTTCTTAAAGATCGTGATGTAGAAAAAGAGGGTTACCCAAAGACCGAAAAACTGTACGAATCAGACAAAGAAAATATGGATCCCTTTAACACGCAGGTAACTGAAAAAAGGCCTACCAAGAGGCCTCGTAACTTTCTTAAAGACTGTAATGCGGAGAAAGAGGGTTACTCACCGTCTGAAAAACCGATTGACTTGACGGCAGATACCGGGGAGCATACGCACGAATTAACAGATTCTGAAATACAAGAGTTTCCAGATGCTCAAAAGCTATATGATTCAGACATAGAAAATGAAGATGTAGGCTATGAACTACCAGAGGATAATGCTTCAGATATTGAATTTTATGAAGCCGCTGCTGAAGCCGAAGCAACAGACATGTTGGAAAAGCCAGGATCTTTCACGGTAAGAGAGAGAGAGAGAGACACACACGCACTTTTTATTACCAGTGGTCGTTGAAGGGGGTTTATGAAGCTGTATGTGTTCATGTGTTTTAAAAAGGAAAATTTATTTCTGTATGTTTGTTTTTTTTTTGTAGGGAAGTGGCGGATCTTCACGATCACAGAAACCTGTGGACAAGGTGTACAAGCCGATGATAAATCTATCATGTTTGTGTTTTTTCTGCTCGTTTCAAAGAGAACCGGCGGTGAATGTGCGTAAACCTGAAGATTCTTGTGATTATGGACTGTGGACAGGCATAGGCCTTTCCAAAACACCAACAGAACTTAAATCATTTATAAAGGTCGTTGTATACTGCGTTCTAAATAAATGTCTGCAAGGCGTGAAGGATGAAGATTGTGGAGCCTGCTTAATACGTACTGGGGGGCAAAAACACCACGATTGCTTGATATGGGGACATAAGGAAATACAGCAGAAACTCAAAAAAACTTGTGACATGCTATGCCTAGGACGTGTGGTAAATGTAGTCACATTTGTAGGCTATAAAATGAAAATATTGATGCTTTGTAATGAAAGCATTAATATAATCATTGATTTAATCAGAGATATTAAAACCTCTATAAATGGGCCACGGCTACTCAACAGAATGGTCAATGTCATGAGAGATGGTACATATGTAGAGATTGTAAATGATTTAATCCGTGACACCGATTATAAATCATTCTTCAAAAGAAATGCTTTTTAAAACATGTTTTGTTTTTTATTCTCGGGATTGTGGGAAATACAATGTGTAATGGTATGTTTGTTTGTATAAAAGTTTAAACATTTTATTGTTGTAAAATAAAGATTTTCTTAAAAAAAATAAAAAAAATATAAAATGTGTGGTGTGTTTTAGAAATGTATTATCAACCCAAACTAAAACAATAGAAGGTGTGACAGGTTATAAGGAACTAGGTTCTAGACACGTAGGGGTCATTTTGGTGTCTAAATTGACTAACCAAGACAAACAAGTTCTATCAGAGGTCTTAGACATACAATAAAGCCTTTGTGAACGGATAACCTCTATAGAGGGGATTGTAAGTGTATAAAATAAACTATGAGAAGACCAGCAAGCATTCTGGTTTTTGTGGGTGCTACGCCGGGCCCCCGGATACATCAACTGCTAACATGGTGTGTAGAAAAGGGGCTTTTATTTTTGGTTTTAGGGATATCGTTTTTTCTTTCTCTGAATCTATCATTGCATTTAAAAACAGGAACGGGGATCTGATGGTAGAAATAAACTATCTCTTACCAGAAAAAGACAACGGATATTAAACAGTAAGTGACAAAAGTATTATATGGCACATATGTTGGTTTTTAAAAACAGCATGTACAAAACATTCTTTTTTCGTTATGATTAGACCAAGAAACGGCTGGAGAGCCCACATCTTCTACATCGACATGTTCTAACCAACAACCGGCTCCTTACCGGAAGCCAAAAGATAAACGAAATAGTAGGTATCCTGGTTTTGTAAGGAGACTAGGGTTAAAAGAAAATGTCATTACTTTTATAATGGTTGATGGGGAAAAAGTATTAACGGTTATGCTATGTTATAAATTGTAGATCGGGAAAATGTTAGAAAGTCACAAACAGACACCGTGAAGCCGACAGAAAAAGTTTAACAGCACAGAAGCACAGCCGGACAGCACAGAAGAAGGAGAATGTTATGAAGTTGATAATTATTCTGATAGCAGCAAAAAGTGTCAGAGGATGGTTCAAATAAGGGTGCATTAGGTCCTTCTGAAGATTCAGAACCAATCAACTATGTCCAATTTGTGAAAAGATGGGATCGTAAACTGGACAAGTTTCATGGTGTGCTTTATTCAGAAGAATTTCGTTTCATTAATTTAGACAGGATAACATCATTAAGTGATGCTCAAAATGCTATACGCCAAGGCACCCAACATATCCTGGACGATGTTAACAGCAGAGTATCGCCCGGTGACTACGTACAAGTGCACCTACATTCGTCACTTTTTCACAACTCCTTGTTTTCTGGTAAATTAAATCCCGAATCGCTAGATGCTGATGATTTCTTAGACCAGGTTGCTAAAATCCTTCAAAGTCACAGAGAAACACAGGTCTGTGATTTATACCGTGTTGTTGTACTTGTAATAAGAAACAAGGGTGGTGGGGGGTCGTAGGGTGTTAAAATCTATACTGTTTAGCCAGATTTTGCAGAAAAAAGGATGTATTTAATAGATTTGAATAACACAGGTAATAACCTGTGTTTTGCCGGTAGCCTTACAACCCTTATATCCCCCCCGTAAAACTCACAGATGCTGAACTGTTAATAGGTGCTGAAAAGCTACATAATGATTTGGGGTGGTCGGTACATAAAAAAAGTCATGCTCGATGATGTAGCAACCATAGAACAACATTTAAAGATAAATATAAGAGTTGTGTTTTATACAAACTCTTGGTGTTGCTTTAAAACATCAGACCAGCCCATTTATCCAAAAAACGGTTTTCTTATCGCTACATGACGATCATTTCTACGGCATAACCGATGTCAAAAAATTCTATGGTGAGCGTAATTTCTGTACTTTTTGCCAGAAGCCCTATAGTCACGACCACTCCTGTACATTATGGTGCCGTCTTTGTTCGACACAGACATGTTTGAACAATGACGGTATACAGCAGAGGTGTCCTAACTGCAAGATGTGTTGTCGCTCTAAAGACTGTTTAGATAGACATACGCAGCTGGCGCAGAAAAAAGAAGTGGAGTGTTTATCTAAAACACTGTGTCTGAAATGTGAGTCCTATGTGAACGAAAAAACATAAATGTAAGGGTAGGATGTGTAAGCTATGCCGTGAACCCTTAAGCGGTGATGACATACACTTATGTTTTATGACACCCATCGATAAACTCAAAACATCTGAAAAGTATATTATTTACGATTGCGAGTGTATGCAGGAAACAGGCTGGCACATTCCTAATTACATATATGCCGAGGACTTGTACGATACAAGAAAATGGGAATTCAAGGGTCTAGAGTGTATTTTTGCTTTTATACAGGTTTTTTTTTTTGTGACAAAAAAAAAAAATAAAAAATTTAAAGACTATACCTTCATAGCCCATAATGCCAAAGGCTATGACGGGTGTTTTGTTCTTAGCCAACTGTTAAAGGAAAAGATGGACACAGATCTGTTGGTTCAAGGTGGTAAGCTTTTACAAATCACAGTAAAACCTTTAGCTATAATAGTTAAAGGTTTTACTGTGATTTGTAATTCCTAATTACATATATGCCGAGGACTTGTACGATACAAGAAAATGGGAATTCAAGGGTCTAGAGTGTATTTTTGCTTTTATACAGGTTTTTTTTTTGTGACAAAAAAAAAAAATAAAAAATTTAAAGACTATACCTTCATAGCCCATAATGCCAAAGGCTATGACGGGTGTTTTGTTCTTAGCCAACTGTTAAAGGAAAAGATGGACACAGATCTGTTGGTTCAAGGTGGTAAGCTTTTACAAATCACAGTAAAACCTTTAGCTATAATAGTTAAAGGTTTTACTGTGATTTGTAATTCCTAATTACATATATGCCGAGGACTTGTACGATACAAGAAAATGGGAATTCAAGGGTCTAGAGTGTATTTTTGCTTTTATACAGGTTTTTTTTTTGTGACAAAAAAAAAAATAAAAAATTTAAAGACTATACCTTCATAGCCCATAATGCCAAAGGCTATGACGGGTGTTTTGTTCTTAGCCAACTGTTAAAGGAAAAGATGGACACAGATCTGTTGGTTCAAGGTGGTAAGCTTTTACAAATCACAGTAAAACCTTTAACTATTATAGCTAAAGGTTTTACTGTGATTTGTAAAAGCTTACCACCTTGAACCAACAGATCTGTGTCCATCTTTTCCTTTAACAGTTGGCTAAGAACAAAACACCCGTCATAGCCTTTGGCATTATGGGCTATGAAGGTATAGTCTTTAAATTTTTTATTTTTTTTTTTTTGTCACAAAAAAAAAACCTGTATAAAAGCAAAAATACACTCTAGACCCTTGAATTCCCATTTTCTTGTATCGTACAAGTCCTCGGCATATATGTAATTAGGAATTACAAATCACAGTAAAACCTTTAACTATTATAGCTAAAGGTTTTACTGTGATTTGTAAAAGCTTACCACCTTGAACCAACAGATCTGTGTCCATCTTTTCCTTTAACAGTTGGCTAAGAACAAAACACCCGTCATAGCCTTTGGCATTATGGGCTATGAAGGTATAGTCTTTAAATTTTTTATTTTTTTTTTTTTGTCACAAAAAAAAAACCTGTATAAAAGCAAAAATACACTCTAGACCCTTGAATTCCCATTTTCTTGTATCGTACAAGTCCTCGGCATATATGTAATTAGGAATGTGCCAGCCTGTTTCCTGCATACACTCGCAATCGTAAATAATATACTTTTCAGATGTTTTGAGTTTATCGATGGGTGTCATAAAACATAAGTGTATGTCATCACCGCTTAAGGGTTCACGGCATAGCTTACACATCCTACCCTTACATTTATGTTTTTTCGTTCACATAGGACTCACATTTCAGACACAGTGTTTTAGATAAACACTCCACTTCTTTTTTCTGCGCCAGCTGCGTATGTCTATCTAAACAGTCTTTAGAGCGACAACACATCTTGCAGTTAGGACACCTCTGCTGTATACCGTCATTGTTCAAACATGTCTGTGTCGAACAAAGACGGCACCATAATGTACAGGAGTGGTCGTGACTATAGGGCTTCTGGCAAAAAGTACAGAAATTACGCTCACCATAGAATTTTTTGACATCGGTTATACCGTAGAAATGATCGTCATGTAGCGATAAGAAAACCGTTTTTTTGGATAAATGGGCTGGTCTGATGTTTTAAAGCAACACCAAGAGTTTGTATAAAACACAACTCTTATATTTATCTTTAAATGTTGTTCTATGGTTGCTACATCATCGAGCATGACTTTTTTTATGTACCGACCACCCCAAATCATTATGTAGCTTTTCAGCACCTATTAACAGTTCAGCATCTGTGAGTTTTACGGGGGGGATATAAGGGTTGTAAGGCTACCGGCAAAACACAGGTTATTACCTGTGTTATTCAAATCTATTAAATACATCCTTTTTTCTGCAAAATCTGACTAAACAGTATAGATTTTAACACCCTACGACCCCCCACCACCCTTGTTTCTTATTACAAGTACAACAACACGGTATAAATCACAGACCTGTGTTTCTCTGTGACTTTGAAGGATTTTAGCAACCTGGTCTAAGAAATCATCAGCATCTAGCGATTCGGGATTTAATTTACCAGAAAACAAGGAGTTGTGAAAAAGTGACGAATGTAGGTGCACTTGTACGTAGTCACCGGGCGATACTCTGCTGTTAACATCGTCCAGGATATGTTGGGTGCCTTGGCGTATAGCATTTTGAGCATCACTTAATGATGTTATCCTGTCTAAATTAATGAAACGAAATTCTTCTGAATAAAGCACACCATGAAACTTGTCCAGTTTACGATCCCATCTTTTCACAAATTGGACATAGTTGATTGGTTCTGAATCTTCAGAAGGACCTAATGCACCCTTATTTGAACCATCCTCTGACACTTTTTGCTGCTATCAGAATAATTATCAACTTCATAACATTCTCCTTCTTCTGTGCTGTCCGGCTGTGCTTCTGTGCTGTTAAACTTTTTCTGTCGGCTTCACGGTGTCTGTTTGTGACTTTCTAACATTTTCCCGATCTACAATTTATAACATAGCATAACCGTTAATACTTTTTCCCCATCAACCATTATAAAAGTAATGACATTTTCTTTTAACCCTAGTCTCCTTACAAAACCAGGATACCTACTATTTCGTTTATCTTTTGGCTTCCGGTAAGGAGCCGGTTGTTGGTTAGAACATGTCGATGTAGAAGATGTGGGCTCTCCAGCCGTTTCTTGGTCTAATCATAACGAAAAAAGAATGTTTTGTACATGCTGTTTTTAAAAACCAACATATGTGCCATATAATACTTTTGTCACTTACTGTTTAATATCCGTTGTCTTTTTCTGGTAAGAGATAGTTTATTTCTACCATCAGATCCCCGTTCCTGTTTTTAAATGCAATGATAGATTCAGAGAAAGAAAAAACGATATCCCTAAAACCAAAAATAAAAGCCCCTTTTCTACACACCATGTTAGCAGTTGATGTATCCGGGGGCCCGGCGTAGCACCCACAAAAACCAGAATGCTTGCTGGTCTTCTCATAGTTTATTTTATACACTTACAATCCCCTCTATAGAGGTTATCCGTTCACAAAGGCTTTATTGTATGTCTAAGACCTCTGATAGAACTTGTTTGTCTTGGTTAGTCAATTTAGACACCAAAATGACCCCTACGTGTCTAGAACCTAGTTCCTTATAACCTGTCACACCTTCTATTGTTTTAGTTTGGGTTGATAATACATTTCTAAAACACACCACACATTTTATATTTTTTTTATTTTTTTTAAGAAAATCTTTATTTTACAACAATA
This sequence comes from Geotrypetes seraphini, assembly GCF_902459505.1. Classification (NCBI taxonomy): domain Eukaryota; kingdom Metazoa; phylum Chordata; class Amphibia; order Gymnophiona; family Dermophiidae; genus Geotrypetes; species Geotrypetes seraphini. The sequence continues at coordinate 60,288,573 of NC_047090.1, read as the reverse complement.
AAATGTTTAAACTTTTATACAAACAAACATACCATTACACATTGTATTTCCCACAATCCCGAGAATAAAAAACAAAACATGTTTTAAAAAGCATTTCTTTTGAAGAATGATTTATAATCGGTGTCACGGATTAAATCATTTACAATCTCTACATATGTACCATCTCTCATGACATTGACCATTCTGTTGAGTAGCCGTGACCCATTTATAGAGGTTTTAATATCTCTGATTAAATCAATGATTATATTAATGCTTTCATTACAAAGCATCAATATTTTCATTTTATAGCCTACAAATGTGACTACATTTACCACACGTCCTAGGCATAGCATGTCACAAGTTTTTTTTTAGTTTCTGCTGTATTTCCTTATGTCCCCATATCAAGCAATCGTGGTGTTTTTGCCCCCCAGTACGTATTAAGCAGGCTCCACAATCTTCATCCTTCACGCCTTGCAGACATTTATTTAGAACGCAGTATACAACGACCTTTATAAATGATTTAAGTTCTGTTGGTGTTTTGGAAAGGCCTATGCCTGTCCACAGTCCATAATCACAAGAATCTTCAGGTTTACGCACATTCACCGCCGGTTCTCTTTGAAACGAGCAGAAAAAACACAAACATGATAGATTTATCATCGGCTTGTACACCTTGTCCACAGGTTTCTGTGATCGTGAAGATCCGCCACTTCCCTACAAAAAAAAAACAAACATACAGAAATAAATTTTCCTTTTTAAAACACATGAACACATACAGCTTCATAAACCCCCTTCAACGACCACTGGTAATAAAAAGTGCGTGTGTGTCTCTCTCTCTCTCTCTTACCGTGAAAGATCCTGGCTTTTCCAACATGTCTGTTGCTTCGGCTTCAGCAGCGGCTTCATAAAATTCAATATCTGAAGCATTATCCTCTGGTAGTTCATAGCCTACATCTTCATTTTCTATGTCTGAATCATATAGCTTTTGAGCATCTGGAAACTCTTGTATTTCAGAATCTGTTAATTCGTGCGTATGCTCCCCGGTATCTGCCGTCAAGTCAATCGGTTTTTCAGACGGTGAGTAACCCTCTTTCTCCGCATTACAGTCTTTAAGAAAGTTACGAGGCCTCTTGGTAGGCCTTTTTTCAGTTACCTGCGTGTTAAAGGGATCCATATTTTCTTTGTCTGATTCGTACAGTTTTTCGGTCTTTGGGTAACCCTCTTTTTCTACATCACGATCTTTAAGAAAGTAACTCAATCTACGAGCCTTCGTGACAGACATTGAAATCCTACTGAAAAGGATGTTAAAAGCTAATGCAACTTTTCTCGTTTGTTTCTGCCCCTACTCTGTTTTAAAAAGCAGGAAATATTTTGTGAATGCCTTTTGTTTTCTGCTCTGCTCTATCTGTGAGCTCTTAAACCCCACTTCATTTCCGGGTGGGGGGGGGGGGGTTTTGACTAAGTCTGTTTCCGCCTACGTGTTCAGAAAAGCGCATATCCGTCGCTCCATTTACCCAATTTCCGCCTATGTCATCAGAAAAGCGCATTTCCTGTCGGGGCAGGCACTCCCTTTTCCTGTGATGTCACCAGAAAGCGTATTTCCGGGGGTGTTACCTGTCAGGGTGGGGGTTAAACTTATGTTTCCTTTGTGCCGTACGTGTGCCGCCGCGCGGCAACCGGAAACGCGTGCCCATACGGATGTACACCATAGCCTGTAGGACGTCTTGGTAAGTAAAGGTATTATGGATTTTAAAGTCCTGTTAAATCTTTCCACTACAGCTGCTTTAACATCATTATGGGTCACAAAATTCTTTACCCTTGTCTGTTTGAAGTTTTTCAGATGTACGCCCTAAATTAAATATTGTTTCAAAGGCTTCGGTAACTTCACGACCGGTTTTTGTTTTTAAAGAAACGACCCGTGCATATTTTGACAGGTTATCTATTACCGTTAAGATGTATTTGTAACCGTTGTTATAAGGGGGCAAAGGCTGACATGTTGACTAAGTCACTTTGCCACTGTCTGTTGTTTTATTTCTTTTAAAATGGGTTCTAGCCGGTCTGTGTAAATTGTATGCGTTTTGACCGGTGACCCAATCCACCACGTCTTTTCTCCGAACTGTTATATCACTCTTTTTAGCCGCTTGAAGTAGAGGGTTAATGCCTCCATAGCTTCCTGCCGCATGTGGATCATAATAAATTTGCTTCAATAAAGACTTTTGCCTTGTGTTTTTTTTTTTTTTTCAGATTGTTAAGACAACAGTAGGGGCCGGGACAAGTTCAGACATGTTTAAACACACTTCCGCATCTCTCCCCTTGGTTTTATCAGGGGGAGGGGTGTTGCAAGGGTCTTATCAGCTGTTACCATGACAATAGGGGAGCTGACCCATTAACCATTAGCTCAGAATTCCTACTGAAAAGGGTGTTAAAAGCAAATGCAACTTTTTTTTTTTTTCTCGTTTGTTTCTGCACCTACTCTGTTTTAAAAAGCAGGAAAGATTTTGTGAATGCCTTTTGTTTTGTGCTCTGCTCTATCTGTGAGCTCTTAAACCCTGTCTTTTAACTAAAAACTGTTAAAATAAAGACGCTTCTTTTCTGGGTGGGTGTTTTGACCGAGTCTGTTTCCCTACTTCCGCCTACGTGTTCAGAAAAGCGCATTTCCGCCGCGTCATTTACCCTACTTCCGCCTACGTGTTCAGAAAAGCGCATTTCCGCCGCGTCATTTACCCAATTTCCGCCTATGTCATCAGAAAAGCGCATTTCCGGTAGGGGGCAGGCACTCCCATTTCCGGTGATGTCATCAGAAAGCGTATTTTCGGGGTTAAACACGCCCCCATTTCCGGTGATGTCATCAAAAGTGCATTTCCGGGGGCGGGGCTTGAGGGGGCGGGGTCATGGGTGGGGGCGTGGCTTGAGGGGTGGGGACAGGGGTGGGGGCGGGGCTTGAGGGGTGGGGCCATGGGTGGGGGGTGTGGCCATGGGCGGGGCTACCACCATTCATTCCTATGGGAGGGGTGGGGCTTAGGTGAAGGGTGGGGTGGGGCCATGGGTGGGGGGTGTGGCCATGGGCGGGGCTACCACCATTCATTCCTATGGGAGGGGCGTGGCCATGGGCGGAGACTAGGGCGTGGCCATGGGTGGGGGTGGGGCTATGGGCGGAGACTAAGGCGGGACAATGGGCGGGGCTTAACCCGGAAGTGAACGCTGATTGGTCGATCCTTATCTTATCTCACCTGTCAATCAGTTTGACATGAGGTGTACCCATTATACTACTCATGTCAATGGAAAAAATGTAAAAAGCTGCCATTCTCTCAGTAATTCAAAAACGGCTTGACCGATTTGAACGAAACTTGGTATGCAGATCCCTCACTACCTGGGGTGATATGTTCTGGGGGTCTCGCGGCCCACCTGCACACGTGGGCGGAGCTACAAACAGAACATCAGATTTCACCCATTCATGTCAATGGAAAAAATGTAAAAAGCTGCCATTCTCTCAGTAATTCAAAAACGGCTTGACCGATTTGAACAAACCTTGGTATGCTGATCCCTCACTACCTGGGGTGATATGTTCTGGGAGTCTCGCGGCCCACCTGCACACGTGGGTGGAGCTACAAACAGAACATCAGATTTCACCCATTCATGTCAATGGAAAAAATGTAAAAAGCTGCCATTCTCTCAGTAATTCAAAAACGGCTTGACCGATTTGAACGAACCTTGGTATGCAGATCCCTCACTACCTGGAATGATATGTTCTGGGGGTCTCGTGGCCCACCTGCACACGTGGGCGGAGCTACAAACAGAAAATCAGATTTCACCCATTCATGTCAATGGAAAAAAAGTAGAAAGCTGCCATTCTCACAGTACTTCAAAAACGGCTTGACCGATTTGAACGAAACTTGGTATGCAGATCCCTCACTACCTGGGGTGATATGTTCTGGGGGTCTCGCAGCCCACCTGCATACATGGGCGGAGCTAAAAACAGAAAATCAGATTTCACCCATTCATGTCAATGGAAAAAATGTAAACAGCTGCCATTCTCACAGTAAATCAAAAACGGCTTGACCGATTTGAACGAAACTTGGTATGCAGATCCCTCACTACCTGGGGTGATATGTTCTGGGGGTCTCTTCACCCAAGAATTTATATGTTCTTGCTCCTGGAGGTGAAACTAAAATTGTTGTTTATAATCAAGTTTTGTGTTTGTTGTATTGTATTCATTTTGTCAAATATTTCACATTATAATTTGAATATTGTACTTTTTATAAAGCTGTAAAAAAATAATTTCATTCACCACTATAAAGTATCTCTATTTGAATCCATTTACAGTGTTATTGCTATAATTAAATATCCGTGCAACGCCGGGGCATCAGCTAGTTGACTATAAATTAAGACTATAAGTAAAGAAATGTGCTAGAGGTGGACAGGAGTTGGTGAAGATGGGCAGCAAAGAACACTGAGCTAGGACCTGTTATGCCTGCCAGAGGGCATCTGTTAATACTGTAGGCTGCAACAGTTGTTTCTATCTCTAGCAGAAAGTTCAAGTTTAAACATTTAAACACTTGTTCCTTAACCTTCCCCCCTCTCCCTCCCATACACACAAAATCACCTCCCTCCTCCTCCGGTCTATGTAATGAAACAAATGAGCAATGTATGCCCATAAATAAATGTTATGAGCAATGAGTTAGAAAGGGTTCTCGTATGTGCTTTCATTTAGCCAGGATATTGTTATACTGTGCTGTGATCTTTTCTATATCAGCTATAAACCAAAGTTTTGTAATCCATTTATAGGCAGATGGAACAGTCTCTAATTTCCAGGCACTAGGTTTTACAGTATACCTTACAACAAAGAACATGAAATACACATCTTAATTGCCATGAAATAACACACAGGGATAGGAAAATAGTACTGATAGAGGGGTGGTGCCTGGTGCAGAAAGTACATGGAGCATGCCTCTGGGATTTGTAGTTTGAGCGTTGTGAGTGCTTCGATTGGCCACGTTGCCACCTGATGCTGTAAAAGAGGAGTTCAATAGGTTTGCCCCTCATACCAAACAGGTCAAAAATCTTTATGACCCCCCAATAAATTACATAGAGTTAATTTAACAGACTCTAACAAATGTTGGCATTGTATGGTTAATTTAGGTGACCTAAAACATATGATCTATGATTGCCCAATTATTCAGCCATTCTTGGGATCAGTTTGGAAAAATATTTGTTCTCTTCCGATCTCTTGCTTTGTCTGATGGTTTGAATAAATGGAAGTCCAAATTATTTGATATATTAATGAACTGTTACTATACAAATTATTCTTTCTCATTGGAAGTCAGCTCAGCAGTTAAATGTGTCTTTTTGGTGGGCCACAATTATGATGACTCATAAATATGAGTGCAAAGCTTCAAATCTAATAAAATTTGGTCACCAATAAAAAAAATTCTTTTTAATCTAATATTTTCCAACTGGTTTTATTATGAACAATATAATAAATAAACTTAGTAAGTTTTTGTAATCAAAATCTGATCTGATAGCTGGTCTATATGGAGTTTTTATAACTGTCTGTGAATAAATGACTTTATATGAACTTTGGATTGACAACATAGATGCCTTAGTCCCTGTTGTATCTATGATTTGTTTGTAAGGAACATTGTAATTGTATAATATCCTTGTTTTTGATTTATTTGTGATTGTAAGTGATACCTTTAACTGTAAAAAATATCCTTAATTTATTTTATTTATACATTTATTGTGTTAAAATTCAATAAAAATATTTTAAAAATGAAATGAACAATCTTTATGAAAGTGATGTAGCCTATTAGCTTTCCTGAAAGATGCAAATGGCAAAGGGGCTCATAATAAAAAAACAACAAAAAAAAAGTTCAAAAGTGGCCTAAATCGGTATTTGGACGATCAAAAAGACAGATTGTCCAAGTACCGATAATCAAAGCTGGTTTTAGACATATCTAAAACCAACTTAGGCCTTTACACTGCCTCTGAATGCCTAGAACAAAAAGAGGTGTTTTTAGAGGAGGGCAGGAGGTGGGCTTACCTAGCTTAGTTTTACTGCCCACCCTCCACTGCAACGATCGCAGCAGGAGAGATGCCTAATCTCTCCTATCGTGATCCTCCCCAAACTGCCGTGAACCAGCAAGAAAGATGGCTAAACTCTCCTGCTAGCACCCCCTGACAAACCCAAATACTGGCATGAAGGAGCCTAGGCCCTCCTGCCAATGTTGCACACCCGAACCGCCCCCCTCCCACGTCAATACCACCAGGAGGGATCCCAAGCCCTTCTGCCAGTGGCGCACCCCTGAACCGCCCACCCCCAACAAAAGGCGCTTCCTCCCGCAAACCCCATGAACGGTCCCCCTAACCCCGGACACCCCCTTAGCTTAGCTTAACATTGACCAGATGACCGGGTCCTTAGTCCGGCCGGCCTGAGGCCCACCATCCTCGGAATGGTGGGCTTAGGGCCTGATTGGCCCAAGCGCTTAAGGCCCGCCCATAGGAGGGGCCTTAGGCACCTGGGCTAACCAGAATTGGGCTCCTATGGGAGGCCTAATTCCAGTTGGCCTAGGTGCCTAAGACCCCTCCTATGGGCGGGCCTTAGGTGCCTGGGCCAATCAGGCCCTAGGCCTGCCTATCTGAGGATGGCAGGCCTGCCGAATGGACAGACTGAGGACCCGGCAGACCAACGTTAAGGTAAGCTACGGGTGTGTGTCCAAGTTTAGGGGGGTGTCTGGGGTTAGGGAGGTTCACAGGTTCAGGGGGGGCATTCATGGGGTCTGCAGGGTGCACCTTTTTTTTTGGGGGGGGCGGTTCAGGGGTACGTCATCAGCAGGAGGGCTAGGGATCCCTCCTGACGGTATTGTTGGGGGGGGGGGCAGTTCAGTGTGTGCCATCAGACTTTTTAAAAAATTATGCCCCTCCACGTATTTTTCCTGATTTGTAGGCTACAGGAATGCTTTGGGAAGAGAAGGGGCTTTAAAGTTTCCCAATTTTCCATATGGGGCAAGATAAAAGAATAAAGGCAGAATATGTTCTAAAATGTGCTCTCAACCAGGCATCTCACACACATTTTAAGGAGTGCAATTTGCTTCTGACTAAATGGTGGACGGTTCTTCAGAGAAGCTTTTGAGTCAGATGATTTTGTTCCCATTAAACAGTAGTAGCCATAAAGAACCATGCGATTTCTACTTGACTTGAAACGTGCCTTATCTAGAGGATTTATAAACAAATGAATTCCAGCACTCTGGTTTGTTTGTTTTTTTACAGTATGTAAGGTACTGTAGATGCCATTTGGCATCATTCTCCATAGTGAGGGATCGCAGGCACAATGCTCTCACGGATAAGGCTGACATTGAATTAGCTATTTGCCGCATCCTGTGATAAAATTTAAACTGTACAAAAAGAGATGGAGCAGTGAACCAGGATACTATGAAGCACCTCATAAAACTTCCAGGGAAGTAAGGAATGCCATAAGAACTATGGGGGGGGGGGGGTATTTTCAATAGAACATTTGAGTCCGACTTTAGACGGTTTCCGCAAGATGTCCAGAGTCAGAGGTGGAGAAACGACCATTTTCAAAACCAGCAACACTGCAAGATGTCCATTTTTTTTTTTAACTGCCTATGTAGATGTCTTGGCCGCCAGGACATCCAACCATAGAACATTCAACTTTGTCCGCCATTTTCACCAAAAAACTGTCCAGGTTCAAATGTCCAAATCCAGACCATTTGGATGTGGGAAGGGCTAGCATTGTAATGGACTGGCCACATAGACATACCAGTAGAGCAGTGAGACACCTTCACATAAAGGGTGCCAAAAGTACATCTCACCATAACACCCTTATAATGTGTAGTGAGCCCTCCAAAACTCAGCCCAAACCTACTATACCTACCTGTCTGCCATCCCAGCAGCTCTTATGACTGCAGGTGCCACCTATATTGCAGTATAATAGGGCTTTGGTAGGCTCACACTTTCCACCATAAATGTAGTGGTTAGAGTGGCTTATGGGCCTGGGTTCTCCTTTTTATGGCTCATGGCTCACTAGCCGACACACCAGTCTATTTAAGATACCTGTGTGCTGCTCTGCTAGGCTTTCCATTACCAGGTGCTGCTGTTCTACAGACAGATGTATATACTGTTGTATTCAGATTTGGGGGGGATGGGAGAGGGGTCAGTGACCACTGGGGGAGTATGTTGGGGGGGAGGGGGAGGGAGATCATAACGTAATCCCTTCAGTGATCATCTGGTCAATTTTGAGTACACTTAGATGCTTTTAAAACAGGTCTAGCTCACAACATCTAAGTTCTGTCCAGGACATCTTGGGAAAGGTTTGATTAATACTGCAAGGCATCCAAGTCTAAGCCTGCCCAAAGCCCACCCATAACACACCTCCAACACCCCCCCCCCTTTAATTTTAGATGCACAGCAACTAGGAAGCCTCTCAAGATATCCAGAAAAAAGGTTTCGCAAATCGGCACTTGGACATTTTGGCAAGAAAAACATCCAAGTGTCGATTTGTGCCATTTTTTTCGGATGTCTTAGAGTTTTGAAAATACCCTTGTGTATCACTTTAAGAAAACAGAGAGCCACAGATATTGGACTCCTTGAAAGAAGAAACGCTGAGACTCCATAGGCTCTATCCCAGGTAAATGATGAATGGAGAGCGAAGAAGGATGGATAGAATCTTAGAACATGAAGGAGGAACTTGCAGCGGGTGAAACTAGAGAGGATGGAGACATCTAGGCGTGAGGTGGCTAGACTTCATTAAGGAGGGGAAGAAAGGTGGGGGAAGTGCCAGATCAGGCAGGGGATTTTATTTATTTATTTTTTCTGTTGATACTAAGGAATTGTTCCAGTGACCATGTGTGGGGTGAATCTGGGTCCCAGGTCATTCTCAAAGGAGCCCCCCCTCAGGCAGACTCTTTCAGTCCTCAAATAATTGCCATCTGGTACCTCCACCTGAAAAAGAAGGTTATAAGTAGGTACGATTTCCCTCCCTTCACCTGGGGGGAAGGGAATATTAAAAAAGACAAGATGTGATTATGAACAAAGCTCACCGCTAGTACTAGATTTATTGACTTTTATACCATTGTAAATTCATAGAAAGTACCAAAAGTGCTAGGCCTCTTTCTGGCATCCTTTTGGAGGAATTTTCATCTGCAGTGGTTGCAATCCTGTTATGCCCATAACTCAATAGTGCTAGCAGCTGTGGTTTGCAGATCTGTTATTCTAGCTAACTGAACTTATGGCTTGCCGTTTCATTTTCTCTAGCTTGGAGGACCCTCGTCTTTCTCAGTAACAAAGGCAAGAAACAAGCAGGTTTTTCTTCCAGTCCTGCACTTTGTAGTCAGGATGATAATATACCTAGTGATTACATTCTTGGGACACTATCCCCAGCATCTCTTTCTTTCTTTCTCTCTCTCTGATCACCAGCACTTACAGCTAAAGTGAGGCTGCTGGAGTTTGTTCAAGCTAAAGTGTAATCTCTTCATCCTCTCACAAACCTGATGACCTATAATAAACCTTCCAGAGGTAAATGATGGGTGGAGGGGAGGCACTGCTCAAATGCTTTTGGAACGTAACTGAGTCTCTGAGTTTACTGGAGCTGAGGACATGACAAAGCAGGGGAAGTCCACTGTACAGTATTTAAAAAAAAAAATTAGTTGCATTATTATCTATAGCCTTTCACTTCAGTTCAGCATAAGCAAAATAATTCTCAGAAATTTTTTTGTACTTACTGGCAGAAGCATGATGTACTGCTTCACTGATCAAGCAATGGTTTTAATAGCAATTTAAGATTTCATGACTTTTTTTTTTAGCAACCGTGTCTCAATTTCTTTATGAAACTTTATGCATGTACCAGATATATACCAGATTTAAGAAAAGTGGTTGAGTTGCCACATTCTTAATGCTTGAAAACAGATCATCCTCAAAGTACATATTTTTTATTCCCCAGCTTTGGATAAACATTTATTCTTCATTGTTCTATATATAGGTCTCTTCCCCCCCCCTCCACTCCTGGGCAGAAGGGCCAACAGGCCAATGCCTACTTGCTCCTGAGTTGATGATGCAAGCCCTCAGGATAGCCACCAAGATTTCTAGCATTAATATGAAGGTATTACCACTAGGGGTCAGACTTTATATGGCCCTTCTGCGCTGAGGGGAGTGAATATCATGTGATAGGTACTTACTTATCACAAGGAAGATTGAGGGGTGGGGTGGCAGAGTCCAGTCTAGGTTTTCCTGGATCTTGTACCCACTCACATAAACAGTCTGGATACTCTTGCAGGGACAGATGGAGCATACAGAAAAATGATTGAGTACCTGAATAAATTCATGTAAACCGTTCTGAGCTCCTTTGGTAGAATGGTATAGAAAATTGAATAAATACATAAATATTATAGTTTAAAAAAAAAATTAAGTACAGACCTGAGCCTGTTACCTCAGCTCAAGGATACAGTTTTGCTTAAGCAAGGTTCAAGGGCTGGTCCCAGCCAGACCCACACATAGTTCACAATCCTCAGTATAAGGTCTTGCACTGTCATCTCTTCTAACAGACCTTGCCAGATTTCTTGACTTCCCAGGACTTTTCCTCAGCCCATGGCTAAGGAAGGGTTCTCTCTCACAAATCCTTCTGCTTCTCAGGGTTCTTTCAACCCACAGTTAGGAAAGATTAGTGGAAGTCTCTTCCTCGGGACCTCTCTTGAATAACTCAGAGCTAGGCATATATCTTTCTCCCTTCCTGAGTCCTGCCCATCTGACTCATCAGGACTGTATTGCTTCCTTAATGGATTTCAACACTGAGCTGCAATGCCCAGTGCATTCTGGAACATGTAGTTCCCCCAGATTTGTCTAACACCTCCTGCTGCCCAGGGGTATAACTGCAGCTTCGGTGAGGGAAAACTGAATCTCTCACAGGGGGTTATATCAAGGGGAGTCCCAAAGGGGAGGGGATAAGTCTATAGGGAAATTTTGATATGGGGGAGTGTTGATGAGGCATTGAGCATATTGCAAGAAACAATGTTCTGATGGAGTAGCAATTTTATTAAACTCCCATGTTTATGTGATGGGCAGAATCTATGTTTGCTTTCTCCATATGGAGCTTTGTCAAATTGTTGCTCTCTCTGGAAGTGTTAGGATGTGCAGTCGTGCTCCTATTTTTGCAAGAGCCTCTTGTAAAATAGTGTGAAAATTCCCCATGTCCTTACTTAGACATGGAATTCCCCTTTCCTTCTTTTTTTCTAAAATGCTCCTCTGAGTGTCCTAAATTCAGTAACTGCTTAATTTTAGAAGGTGATGCAGTATATGTCATTGCTCCTTCTGAAGGAGTAGAATGCTTGTCCATTGTTTTCTGTTAGTTTTATTAATGAAGTACATGATAATGGTCAGTTTGGCTCTAGACCTTGCTTTTGATGTTTGTAACTCTGTGGGTTCCTTATCAGAATTAATTTCGTGTTTGTAGGGTTACCATATTTGTGAAGGCAAAATAGAGGACACATGACTCTGCCCATACTCTACCCACAGCCCTATGCACACTCCAGCCATTTCCTTGGTCCCCTTTCCCATTCTCTGTACCCTTTTAGTGCTTCTCTCTCTTTCCCCCTTCCTCCAACCCCCCTCCCACTCCTATCTTTCTTTCTCTCCATCATTTCAATCCCCTCCCCCCTTACGGGTGCCCCTCTCTTTCCTTCCAACCTCCTCTCCTGCTGTTTCTGTCTCTCCCATTTAGCACTATCCTACGTCATGCTCTTTTCTCCAGCAATTTTTCCTTTCCATAATGCTTCTCCAGTCCTCCCTGCATGCTGATTCTCCAGCCTCCCTCCTTGCTGTTTCTCTCTTCCTCGCTCCCTTCATCCATTCTGGTTCTCCAGCCCCCTCCCCATGCTGTTTCTTCCTCCCTCCCTCTTTCCCTCCATGTTGTTTCTCCAGCCCCCTCTCTCCCTTCCTTCATTCAATCATTCTGTTTTTCCAGCCCCCTCCCTTCATCCATGGTGTTTCTCCAGCTCCCCTTCATGACGTTTCTCCATGTAAAGCACAGAAGAAAAAAACTCCAAACAAAAACTGAGCAACAAAAGCAGGCAAGCAGGTCACATGGTTTCCCTTCAGCTCAATGTTTCCCTAAACAAACTGTTGTTCTGTAAGTAGGCATAACATTCAGAAACACAGGGTTTATAAGGAAAACTTACCACAGCCAAGCCTGTGGAGAAGTTTTACTTGGCTAGCCTTGGCTCTGGGAACGTGCAGGGCTCTCAGAATGTTTCCCTGCTGAGACATTACTGTAATCAATTATGCACAGCTGTAGAGGAGGAATACTTTGCTCAGCCTAGCTGCTAACAGGGAAATCCCTCCAAACATGTTAGGCTCAAAATTAAAGCTCTCAGGCACAACTTAAAGTTCAATATAAAAGGAGAAAGGTACTAATCTCCTTCAAGGACAAAATACTGTCTTCTCTGGAGGCTCAGAGATTGTAGGCAAAGACACAGCACATATCTCTCACTGCATTTCTATATCCATTGCGCTTCCAGAGAGTGTGATAGGACAGAGTACGGTTTTGGGGTTCAAAAAGGGATTAGATAATTTCCTGAAGGAAAAGGGGATAGAAGGGTATAGATAGAGGATTGCTATACAGGTCCTGGACCTGATGGGCCACTGCGTGAGCGGACTGCTGGGCATGATGGACCTCTGGTCTGACCCGACCCAGCAGAGGCACTGCTTATGTTTTTATGTTCATTGGAAAAGCCTCAGGTCCTACCAGACTCTCCTGCGTGTCCATGGTTTCCCCTGGGTTTTGTTCCCAACTCTTAGAGGCAGAATCCAGCTCCTCAGCATCCATCATCTGGCAGTCAGTTTCCCTAGCCTCCTTAGGCTGGGGAGAGAAAATCTCCCTTTCTCTCAGACTCCTGCCAGCTTCCGTTTTCCAGGTTCTCTCCTGCTTGCCTCCACTCTGCTTGCCCCCTTACTGTTCTGCACTGCCTCATTTTAAGCTGTGGAGAGCCACTCCCCCTGAGCCAAGGTGTGGGAAGGGACTTCCACACACTGGCTTGTTCCATCTGGCTAAATGCAGGTTCCTTTCCAGCCTTGACTCTTACAGGGACAGGCTGCTGGAAAGGTTTCAATTTCCTGGCAGGGTAAGGGACAGGTTTAAATTGTGTGCAGCTTTCAAGCCTGTCTTTTCTCTGCCATATCTCATCTGTTGCCAACTCTCTGTCCCAGCAGTAGTCAGCTAATTCTGTAGTCTGTGATCTACCTGGTCAGTTCTCTTGCATAGGGGTATAGTGTATCTTCTTACTATCTCTGGGACTAAACCCGAACCAGACTTGAAATGGACTTGGGTTTGTCACAATACTTTATGGAAACTGCGGGCTCTCAAAGCTTATTTTGCTATTTCTGCATTTAAGTCACTGGTGCAATCATTGGTGTTAGGACACCTAGATTATTGCAACATTGTCTATTTAGCAAGGGTAAAGAAATATTTCCAGACTGCGACTCATATAGAACACAGCAGTGAGATTGATCTATGGTCTGAAAAACATGATCACATATCCCCCTTCTATTGGGAATTGCATTGGCTACCCATAGAGGCCCGTGTTATTTTCAAGTTTGGTTGTATCTATTATAGAATTATAACAAGACAGGCTTCTTCTTATCTGTTGGATGTATTCACAGTCTCTAACCAAAAACATTCTCGTAAAGTTCACGCTTTTTTCATCTACCCTTCATTAAAGGGCTGTAAGTTTAAAAGATATCATGAATGTACACTTTCATATCAAGCCGTTGTTTGGGATAAAGATTTTAAGCAATTATTCTCTGTATCTGCTTCATGCTTGGATTTCAGAAGGCATCTAAACACCTATTTGTTTTCTAGATTCTTGGGTAACTAATTTCTCTAAGAGTTTCAGTTGTGATTATAGTATCTTTTGTAAACTGCATAGATCCTCATGATTATGCAGTCTATAAGTTGATTTTATGTTTATGAAGCCAGAACTTGGCAGATCTGTAAGTGACTGGAACTTTTAAAAACTTGTGATCACAGACCTGATGCCAGCACAGACTCTTACTGGTCCAGCAAAAGAAGTGCAGCATTTTTTAGGTGAGGCAGAATTGGCTACTGTCATTTTCACATGGCTCTTGGACACTGAGCCATCCAGTAACTAGGAGAGTTAAGGCTAGATTCTCTAAGCTCCGATACAATGTTAAAAAAAAAAAAATACCATGGTGGGAGTGATTTTTGTTTTACTGGTGATTCTAAACTAAACTAAAGCTTAACTTTGTATACCGAGTCATCATTCTGAGAAAGCTTGACTTGGTTTACAGCAATTAAATAAACAGGGAATGATTTACAAATGATAAATAGAAGATAATAGCAAAATTTCAAAAGAATTAGTTTTCAAAATGTTTGGCAAATAGAGTAGTTTTTAAAGATTTACAGAAAAACTGAAATGAACTGGAACTCCTTAAAAAATAGGGGAGATCATTCCAGAGTTACGAGAGTTTAAAGACCAAAGATTGACTGAAGATCTTGACTCCTTTAATCCCTTTTCTAGAAGGAAGGGAGAGTTTAAATTGTTGGATACCTCTTGCAAAGGAGAATCGGTAAACATTCCAAAATAAAGGAATAAGAGGATTAAAGATACCATGTAGAATTTTAAAAGAAATACAAGCGCATTTAAATTGAATTCTAAAATAAACCAGGAGCCAATGGAGACTCTGAAGCAAAGGGGTCACATGGTCAAATTTACGTTTTTCAAAGATCAGCTTTGCAGCAATATTCTGAATTAATTGTAATCTATGAAGACAAATTTTTGTAATGCCGAGGTAGATAGTGTTACAGTAATCAAGACGAGATAATATAATTGATTGAACTAAGATAGAAAAATGACAAAGGAATTTATGTGGTCTTTAAAGGAAAGAGAGGAATCAAAAAGGACTCCCAATATCTTAGCAGAGAACTCAGTTGGTAAGGAGGACCCAGATACCAGAGCTACAGTAGGAAGAAGACAGTCCAATCTTGGGCCTAACCACAAAAGCTTAGTTTTAGTTGTATTAAGCTTCATTCGGACAGATAAAGCCCAGGCTTGAAGTTTGGTAATTTTGGAAACTAGATTGGTAATATCCATTCCAATCTCAATCAATATAAAAATATCATCCGCATAAGTGAATAACATTTCCCAAGCTGACAGCTTAAAGGTGTTCAGTGTGGTCATGTAGAGATTGGTAAAGGGGGAAGAGCAGGGGCTGCTCTTTTTAATGGGAGCAGCTGTTTTTAGCGCCACTGTTAAATGCACGGTGACTTTAAAAAATCCGGCTCTTAGGAGTTAGTGAAACAATGGGGGTGTGAGTGATGGAAAGAGTGAAAAAAATACAGGACTGTGACTGTGCAGAAAAGGAAGGAGAGTGAGAAGTGGGAGCTGTGGAAGGTGGAATTTATAGTGGCACCTTGTGCAAATACCAGAAAGAAACACCTGTGCTGTCAGGTCTCTGCCACACCCAAAGCAAGTTGGGAGAATATGGATAGCAAATGGGGCTTTTAGTAAAGCTATTGAAAAGACCTATCCTTTCAATGCAAATGTTAAATGTGTTCATGATTCTCATTTACAATGTTTCAAAGGAAAATATTATGATGGGGAGGGTCATCTGTAACGTAGGCACTAACTTTTATGCACATACATGTGCTTAAATGCCTATATTCTGGCCAAGTCCTATTCTGTAAATATATGTATATCTTACATAGAGTGTATTTTACAGATAGGCAGACACATAAACGGAGTGTGGGTGTAGCGTGGACGGTAGTCACACTTACAAATGTTATGCTCGTATTAAAGTGAGTGCTTTAAGATGGATTGTAACATTAGAAATATGTTACAATCCATCTTAAAGCATTCACTTTTAATCCTGAATATATCCTCTATATTCACAGCATCTAAATCACTCTGGATTAATTTATTTATATATATATAACTTTCTGACAGATTTCATCGGTGTCACTCTAGGCTCAAATCTCCCACCTTGTCCTCAGTCCACCCCCTCCTTCTACATTCACTTTTGTATTAGTCTTGTATTTAAAAAAATATATATAGTTCAATTCAACTTATCTTTTTAACGTGTTGTCTTTATAGCTTTATAGCCACAATAGCCAGGGGGGATTTACTTGTGTCTGATTTGCACATGTTTCGCTATTACTGGCTTTGTCAAGGACGACTCCCTGGAAATATATATGTATCTTACACTGGCCAACACTCATTTTATGCCTCGAATGTTAGAGCTGTTTCTGGGTATATTTGACCTGCTGATTCCAAAAATGGCACCAGTTTTCTCCTATCAGCTCTTAGTTTTGAGATAAGAACATATGCCATATACCACTCTTCACTCTTCTCGCCCATTAAAAAATCAGGATATTTTAATGTATTGTTTAAATTAATATCTTTTAAGCATGAAGGAAACATATATTAAAAATTAAAAGAAAAGTATACAATATGAAAATCTACTTATTTCATACAAAAAGCACAAATTTATGATAAAAACTTTCCAGTCATTTGACACACAAGAAGCTCCTTTTGTAAGACTTCCAAGGGTGGGATCTGCCAGGACAATCCGGCATAAGATTCCAACAACAGTCTGCCATCATGTGTGCATCTCATCTTCCTTGGTATCTGACTTCCATTGTTTTAATGTCTTGGTGAAATATTTTATCTTGCTCTTCGCTTATGTCACCAAGGCTCTCTGGAAAGCGATCTAAGTGACTGTGTAGATCAGGGGTGCCCAATAGGTCGATCGCGATCGATGGATAGCTCGCCAAGGTAAAGTAAGTCGATCACCCAGGACTCACTTTGCCTTGGCGATCTATCAGGCCGATCAGTCTTCCTCTCCCCGATGTCAATTCTGCCGTCGGAGAGGAAGTTCAGGCCAGCCAATCGCTGCCTGGCTGGACAGAACTTCCTCTCCGATGGCAGAATTGACGGCCCGAAGCAGGGAGACCATGGGGCGGCGGCGGCGGCATCGGCTTTGGGGCCTGTTATCCATTGGTGGCGTTTGGGTCCTGTTCCCCGATGGCAGTGGCAGTGGCTTGGAGAAGGGCAGGGAGATAGGGGCGCAGGCAGGGAGACAGAAGGAAAGAAGAAAAACAGGAAAAAAAGAAAGGGGGCATGAAGAGAGAAAGAAAGAAAGGGCAGGGAGAGAGGAAGAAAAAGTTGGGGGAGGGAATGAGGTTTGGAGGAGAGGAAGCATACAGGCTGAAAGAAAGATTGGATGCACAGTCAGAAGATGAAAGTGCAATCAGAGACTCATGAATTCACCAGACAAGGTAGGAAAAATGATTTTATTTTAAATTTAGTGATCAAAATGTGTCTGAATTTATATCTGCTGTCTATATTTTACAATATGGTCCCCTTTTACTAAACCGCAATAGCGGTTTGTAGCGCAGGGAGCCTATGAGCGTTGAGAGCAGCACTGGGCATTCAGCGCAGCTCCCTGCGCTAAAAACTGCTATTGTGGTTTAGTAAAAAGGGAGGGGGGTGGGTATTTGTCTATTTTTGTATTGTTCTTACTAAGGTGACAGTGCATAGAGTCATCTGCTTTGACCTCTTTGAAAAAACCCCGGAATAGGAATGATAATTAGCAATTCTATGCGTACAGTGTGCGTTGTGTTTTTTTTAATTTTATTTTATTGTTGGTAGATCATTTTGACTTGGTCATTTTAAAAGTAGCTCGCGAGTCAAAAAAGTGTGGGCACCCCTGGTGTAGATAGTTAAGTTACGTACCTTTAACAATTCAATGCTTGTATGTAAAACTACAGTTGGAAATATGTAAACACTCTCACTATATCTGCTAACTTGTAAGCAAAAGCACAAACCAGGTACCAGAAGACAAAGTTGAAAAACCCGTCAAAATTTAAATCTATATGCCACTGTTTTAAACAGATCAGTTTGAGAAACCTTTGAAATACAAATTTATGTAGTCTAAGGAAACTATCCCCCTCTTCTATTATACTGCCTTAGCAGTTTGTAACGCAGAGAGCTGCGCTGAATGGCCCGTGCTGCTCCTGACACTCATAGGAACTCTATGAGCGTCGGGAGCAGCGCAGGCCATTCAGCGCGGCTCTCTGCGCTACAAACTGCTAACACAGTTTCGTATAAGAGGGGGTATGTCTACCTTCTAAATTCTTTGCACATAATTATGTAATATAATACAACAAAGGCAATTTTGTCATTTGAGCTTTACATTTTTATGCCAGTGTGCATGGTAGGAAAGTAAGTAGGTCATTATACACATTAAAAATTGTGGGTAATTTAAATACATAAATTTCCCATTCAAAAAAGAAAGTTTGTTGTGACATCCCAATTCTGCAGAAGAGATCTTTTAAATAGCGGTAAAAAAATAATAAATTCAACCATATCTAAGAAACTAGAGCTGATGCAGCCATCCAATGCAATTTTCTGAATCAGTGCCCCAAATAATCCCAGGAACAGGTCAAAAAACCTAAGGCACCAAGAAAATTTTTTTTTTTCTTAGCCTGTGTTATTAATCATAAAGGGCTCCTTTTACAAAGGTGCGTTAGGGCGTTAACGCGTGGAATAGCGCGCGCTCAAAGGCCACGTGCGCTAGCCGCTACTGCCTCCTTTTAAGCAGGCGGTAGTTTTTCGGCTAGCGCGTGCTAAAAACACTAGCGCACCTTTGTAAAAGGAGCCCAAAATGTTCAACATCTTAAAAGATGCATCAAGCTTAGGGCTTTGAGAAATTTGAGCCCAGAGTGACATCGTTGGTCTGTCAGAAAATGATGCATAAATAAATGAATCGGAAGTGATTTAGATGCTGTGAATGCATGTATTTCTGGCATTTAGGCAGGAACATTTACACCAACTCTGTGACTGCTGGTATAAGGCCTCATGCCTAACTTACACGTGCCTATCTACCCTGTTAGGCTAATATTGTTATAGAATTAACCGCCCACATATCTACCAAAAGAATTGCCAGTATTTATCAGAGAAATGGTGAGCCTTTTTTCCAGGGCTGTGGACTCGGAGTTGAGGAGTCGGAGAAAATTTCTAGTACCTGGAGTCGGAGTCAGAAGTACAAAAAACTGAGGAGTCGGAGTCAGAACATTTATCTACCGACTCCATTTTTGAACTTGGCATACCAATCACGAGCAATCCTTTCAGCTATAGCACCCACTATATACACAGCACAAATGTTGCGAGCAGCTTCTGCGGCCTTAGAACCTTGATGAAAAGCAAAAAGAAGGTGGTGTCGAAAATGTTCATTTCTCTCAACTTGACATTCCATTTTAACGATTTGAAAATTAACCAGTGCTTTGGAGTCGGAGTTGGAGTCGGAGGAAATTTCGCGTACCTGGAGTCGGAGTCGGAGTCTGAAGTACGAAAAACTGAGGAGTCGGAACATTTATCTACCGACTCCACAGCCCTGCTTTTTTCTTCTACTCATTTTTTGCTCCAGGTTTTGATGTTCATGAAATAAAAATTGATAAATTCCTATGTAAAAAGACCTACCGTAGAAACTCAGGGGGTCTTTTACTAAGGCGCGCTAGCTGATTTAGTGCTCGCTAAATGCTAACATGTCCATAGAATATAATGGGCATGCTAGCATTTAGCACATGCTAATAGCGCGTGCAAAATCATCTAGCACGCCTTAGTAAAAGACCCCCTAAAAGAATGAATAACGATTTCTACATATCTTACCATTATGAAGTCGTTCAGGAGTTGTCTCAAGTCACAGAACATGCCCACGACAAGTCCATTCTCGAGACGCCCAAATCATCAGCTTTGAAACCAACAATTGGGATACAGGCAATGGCCAGCGACAATGACACCTGGCAGCTGGTGACCTCTTCCACAGGCAAAGGCAAACAAAGGAGATCCCCCCCTCTTTTTCAATCTCTTCATCCTCCTCTTTTTCTTCCCAACAGGCCACCAGGATGGTCTCGGGGCTAAAAGGTCTCTCATACGAAGAAAGACTGAACAAATTGCAGCTCTATACTCTCGAGGAGCGTAGGGAGAGGGGAGACATGATTGAGACATTTAAGTATATCACGGGACGGGTCAAGGTGGAAGATGATATCTTTCTTCTCAAAGGACCCTCGAACACAAGAGGACATCCGCTCAAACTCAGGGGAGGGAAGTTTCGTGGAGACGTCAGGAAGTACTTTTTCACGGAACGAGTGATAGAGCATTGGAACAAGCTTCCAGTATAGGTGATCGAGGCCTGCAGTATCCCAGACTTCAAGAATAAATGGGATACCTATGTGGGATCACTGCGAGGGTCATACCAATGAATAGGGTCGCTAGGATATTGACTTAATAGAGCAGGTCAGTAGAGTTAAGGGGGCCAGTAGACTTATAAGGGTGGGTCAATGGTGTGGGCAGACTTGATGGGCTGTAGCCCTTATCTGCCGTCATCTTTCTATGTTTCTATGTTTCTAAATGCGTTTTGACCTCTGGAAGGCAAATAGTGAAAAAACCTGAATAGCCGCTTTTTATTTTGCAATGCACATGACTCTGAGTATCTCTAAACTATCTGAAAGGAGATGCTGGCAAAGAGGAGAAGCCAGCAAACACACTTCTCTGACATCCTGCGTGTGAAGACACAAATACCTGTTAGTGGTTTGCCTTTGGGAACCCTCTTTTGCTAAGGTGTGTGTTCCGCCACTTATTTCTGCCCAATGGGATGATCAGTGACACTCAAAAAAAGCACACAGACTATATAAAGCCTAAACAATAACACTTTATTACATGCATAGATAAATATAAAAATAGAATAACATCACCGTATTTCCGGACATCACTATCCCTCACAATCTGGAATCCACAGCGATTGATAGGAGAGGAGAACCGAACCGGGCTGTCCCTTTGTTGCAACGAAACTGGATTCAAATTCTATGGGCTGAGTTTTTCTCTTTTATAGAGAAAAACTGCTGCCCTGTTAGTAAGACAGCCTATTCTGTTCTTTTGTTATCTGTTTTGACGACACCCAGGTCAAAAGAGGTCAAGATAGCAGATTTCTCAGTTCTTTTGATGTTACTAGCCTCTTAGTAAGACAGCTGGTCCTGGTCTTTTGATATCTGTTTTGACAACACCCAGGTCAAAAGAGGTCAAGATAGCAGATTTCTCAGTTCTTTTGATGTTACTAGCCTCTTAGTAAGACAGCTGGTCCTGGTCTTTTGATATCTGTTTTGACAACACCCAGGTCAAAAGAGGTCAAGATAGCAGATTTCTCAGTTCTTTTGTGATCAAAGAAGTCGGATCTCAGATAAGCAAGGTTATTGTAGAGACCATCAGGTCTTATTGTTCTTTGGAGGTCATTAATGAGATGTTGTAGGGACTGGTAAACGGCTGGTCTTGCTCTTTTGTTCTCTGTTTTGATAACACTCAGGTCTGTCCTTACTGATGTTATTTGAGCGGTACACAGGCAACTGAAGTCAGGGAAAAGCTGCTGGGTTCTTAGTAAAGCATTTGATGTTGTCAAGGTAACACTAAGGTTAAGGAGGTTAGGTAAACAGACTTGAGGAGACATGTATGCTAAGTTTATTTACCCCCGGGCCCTAGGCCTAACATTCCACCCCTGGATCCTCAAGTTTGTATTTCCGAATAAGAAGTCATCCGAATAGAGGGAGAGAGTGTTCGTTTGTATACACAATAGGTAAATCCACAATTAAGAAATGTTAACATAAGGATAACTAAACAAATATAGATTAAGGGATGAAGAAACACTTTTCTTGCTGTAGCACTCCACCCGGTAAAAGCATCCCACCAATGGTGTGCAGTAGTAGCTTCAATATGATCTGCCACTGAATGCAAGTTAGTATTTAAAAATTCAGTATCTATTTTATGCTGTAGCAAGGTAAGGTTACGTTGCTGGTTTGCTTTATTTAGAATTGCTATATTTTGCATGGCTTTCTTTACAGAGGGTAATAAAATAATTGGAGTAAGTACATCGGCAAAAGAAAGATTAACATTTACATTTGATATCCAGGGTTCATAAAAATGATAAGTTGCATTATTTGCCCACTGCAACACACTAACATTCTGTAAACATACTGAAAAGGGAGCTTGAATAGCAGGAATCACAAGTTCAACAGTACTGCTAGCAACACAGACATATTTATGTAATATTTCTTGTATAAAAGTGTAACCTTGAGGTTGAACGGTCCATTGGCACAGATTGTAGGTATGTTGTAGAGAACATGGTTCATAGATCGCATAAGGAGATGGACAAACTTGTCCATGTTGAATTTGTTTACAATTTTTTAACACGTATGTTTTGTTCTGTTCATCTATTTGTTGCCCATAGTAAGTAGGAAACCATAATTGGGGTCCTAATACCAAAGGCATCACAGTGAAAGGACACATTATGGTAGAGTTCCTTACATCAAATAACGTAAGCAACCCTTCACAGGAGAAATCAGAACATTGTTTTATATCAAAATTCCACCATGTTCTATCTAAGGGCGTGGTTTTATTAAATAATACAAAAATCAATGAGGTATTTCATAATTGTAACTGCTGGATAAAATTAAGTCTTTGTTGTATAAAAGACAAAACACGAATCTCACAAATAGTCCAATGTAAGGCTGAAGAAACATTACTATCTAAAGTATATTGCTGTATTATAGTATCATTAACAACATGTAACATTAACTGATCATATCGTAAGGTTAGTTCATGATTATGTACAGTATTTGGCATCCATTTACCTTCCCATCTAAATACATCCGCTACTCCGGAGCCAAAAGATGCTTGTTTGCCAGCCAATATTTCAGAATCAATAGTATTTACAATACCTAATGTAGTTCCCGCCCCCCCTAATAGTTGATCCAGCCATCTTCGGGTCCTACATTTGGGTAGAATAGGAAAATTAATTTTCCATTCATATATCATTTCCTTATGTTCTAAACTGGTATTTTTGCATTCTCTAATATTTCTTACTAAAGAGGCATTTAATGAAATAGGATTAGTATGGATAAATGTCATAATAATTACCATGTCAGTGCGGTTTTCAATTTTGGTTGCATTCCTACAAATTAGTCCCTGTGCCCTGTTAATGGGTAAGGATAAATTCCAAAATGTAGTGCTAGTAAACTTTTGTGTTTGTATGATATCTCGAGCCACTTGTTTACTAACTATATTTTGGGGAAAAGTATAGTTAGTACATTGGATCCCAGTGTGATTTCGAATGGTAATGCTAATTACAGAGGCATTCATCACCCAAAAAGGAGTTTTATAATATTTAGTGAACCCGGTATCTGTGTCATATCGAATGACAGGGGAAGGAGAAAATGTAAAATTCCAAATGTTACACAGGGAGTTTTCGCTGCATGTGAAATTATCTTGTTTTCTCATTGAAGTAGCATTTTTCCACTGGATCATGACGACAGTGGTTGGACGGTCACTCTTCACTGGCATTATTGCAGTTTGTCCGTACCATACCAAAGATAGAATGGTGATACACTTCCATGTTAGGTCCTGTGGAAAGAAAAAGCATCTTTATTCTCTCCTAAAACATTGGTCTCGAGGAGCGAAGATTGGACGTTCATAACCATCCACTAGTATTTGTACAATACTATCTTTCCCTGCAGCTATTACGGTGGCTCCTACTATAGGTTGGAGTGGTTTCTTCCACCAGATTCTCATACCAGCTTTAATTACATTAGCTGCCCCAAAGCCTGGTTCACTTCGGCCATAATGGTGCAGGGGTTTATCAATTAACTGTGGAGCTTCCATTTTAATTGCAATAGTTATCAATTGTGCAACACGATCCCCCTTTTGGAGAATGATAGCTTCTTTTCCAAGGTTTAATAACAATATTCCAATTTTGCCCCGATAGTCTGAATCAATGACACCCCCCATTATAGTTACACCTTTAAGAGCCAAACTTGATTGCGGACAAATCTGTCCATAATATCCCTTTGGAATAAGCACCCCCAAACCAGTTTGAATAGGTTTCACTATTTGTGGATCTAATTTGCATTCATTAGGGCAATATACATCTAGTCCAGCAGATCCATCAGTGGCCCTTATAGGAAGCTGTACTCCAGGTCTAACAGTCCAAAACTGGAGGGTACAAATTTTGTCACTTGCTTCAAGTGTGGAATACAGCATCCTATTCAGGGGTGTAGTATGTGAAGCTATGGGTCTATTGTTCAAAATTTGTAAGGCTTCCGTTAAATGTTCCCTCCACCTACGCAATGACTGATATCCTAATCTCTTTAATTGGGTTTTTAATAATCCATTCATTCTTTCTATCAGTCCTGAGGCTTGTGGATGATAGGCTACATGTAGTCTCCATTGAACATTGTTATCATTGATCCAATCCCTAATCATATTACCTGTAAAATGAGTCCCCCTGTCTGACTGTATTTCTAGAGGGTGTCCGTAATATAAGGTAATTAATCCTAATGCTCTAATTGTGTTTTCTTGATTGGCTTTCCGGCAAGGATAAGCCACTAACAACCCTGAATAGGTATCTACCATGGTACACACATATTGACATCCTTTAGACAATGGTAGAGGGCCTATATAATCTATTTGCCAAATCTGACCTGGTAGCCTGCCTCTGGCTATTTTCCCAAAAATTGGGGGCATCTGCTGCGCTGATGTGAGAGCTAGTTTACATAAATGACAATTACTGATTACTGTCTTTACCATATCTACAGTACAATGTATTCCTCTATCATGTGCCCACCTAATAGTTCCCTTCTCTCCAAGGTGTCCGGACTTTTGATGTGCCCATGTTGCCATGGCCATTTCGGAAGCAACATCTGTTTCCATGACCACAACGTGCGGGGTGGAAGAGTTTTGTTCTTCTGCCAACTCTGTTTCAGTGAGTTTGGATGCGCTATCTGCAACAGAGTTGAAAACAGTGTCAAGCGTATCTTTCACAACATGTGCATCTACATGGTACACTGTTATTACGGTAGTATTGGCCCATTCCAGAATATCTTGCCAAAGTCTGGCTCCCCAGACTTCTTTATTGTGAATTGTCCAATTGTCCTTTTTCCATTTCATCATCCAAGTTGTCATTCCATTTGCTACTGCCCATGAATCAGTAAAGATATGGCATTGTTGTCCTTGTTCTAGCCGTATGGCCTGCCACACTGCATATAGTTCAGCATATTGTGAGCTCTCTCCTTTTCCGGTAGTTGTTAGCAGTTGCTTTGTGACTGGATTAAAGGACACGCCCTTCCAATGTCTCAGTTGACCCTGGTATTTGGAGGAACCATCTGTAAACCAGGTATGCTGTTGTTGTGTCTCAGTTAGTTCTTGATATGTTTTTCCCCACCGAATGGGACTTTCACATATGTCGTCCACTTGCAATGGGGTATCTTCTGTGGGCACATTAAATACTTTTTCATGCAGCATCGTTACTCCATGTAGGCCTGACTTAGCCCTCTGTTGGATGTACCATTTCCATTTTATGATACTCTGTTCCTGGGCATGTCCAATACGATGAGTTTTTGGGTCACTCATGATCCATGTCATAATGGGTATTTCTGGTCGTATCATTACTTCGTGTCCTATGGTCAACTGTTCTGTTGCTACCAAAGCCCAGTAGCATGCTAGCAGCTGTCTTTCAAAGGGTGTGTATCGGGTCCCAGTTTCTGGGAGAGTCCTATTCCAGAATCCCAAAGGCACTCGTCGTCCAGCTTGCTTTTGCCATAGGCTCCAATTAGCATATCGCTCCTGTACACTCACTTGCAATTCTACTGGACCCTCCTTTAATGGCCACAAATTCATGGCTTGCTGAATAGCTTCCTTTGCTCTCTGGAAAGCCTGCTCCTCGTGTTCAGTCCAGACAAAATCATATTTTTTCCTTGTGATTTTGTACAGAGGAGACAGGATTTGCCCCAAGTGTGGAATATGTTGCCTCCAGAATCCAAAAAGGCCAATAAAGGCCTGGGTTTGTTTCTTACTTTGGGGAGAAGGGAAGTTTACAATTTTCTGTTTAACTTTCTCTATCACTTCTCGACACCCTTTTGACCATTTAATTCCTAAAAATACCACTGTTTGTGCTGGTCCCTGCACTTTCTTTGGATTTATTTCCCACCCAGCCTGTCTCATTGTTTCTACTACCAATGCCAAAGCATCTGCAACTTCCTTTTCTGTATTACCCTGGATCAAAATGTCATCAATATAGTGTGATAGTTCTACTCCTTCAGGTAAGGTACAGTTATCTAAATGCTCTGCTATAATCTTGTGACAGAAAGTGGGACTATGTAAATACCCTTGTGGTAGTCTGGTAAATGTATATTGTCTCCCTTGCCAAGTGAATGCAAATTGTTCCTGACATTGCTCCACTATAGGAATAGAGAAAAATGCATTGGCTAAATCAATAACTGCATACCAAGTACCAGTTCGTGATTGAATTTGTTCAACCAGTGTTATCATATCGGGAACAGCGGCACTTAAAGGTGGCGTGTGTTTATTCAATTCTCGGTAATCTACTGTCATTCTCCAACTTCCATCTGCCTTATGGACGGGCCATACAGGATTATTGAAGGCGGAGGTAACTGTTTTTATTACTCCCGCTTTCACCAAATCCTGTATTGTATTGGTAATTTCTTCGTGCCCTCCCGGAATGCGATATTGTTTCATGTTTACAATTTTTGTGGAGATTGGTACTACTATTGGAACAGGTAATTTTCCCACCACTACTGATCTTATAGGAATGGCTGGTGATTTGCCAAAACTATAAATTCCATCAGAAAGCTGTAAGGTTAGCCCTTTCAGGATATCTATCCCTATTATATACTCAGGAATCTCAGTGATCAGTACAGTATACTCCCGGATTGGTAATTGTCCAATTTTTAATCTCAGTTTTGTCTGTACTGCTTGTATAATTTTCCCCCCCAATCCTGATATTTGTATTCTAGGGCCCCAAAATTTTTTAGGGTTCCCATATATAATAGATGCCTCCGCCCCAGTGTCCACTAGAGTTTGTACCATTTGCTCCCCAGATTTCCAATAGATATTTACCTCGACATGTGGACGCTGTTCTAATTTGGTCCAGGCAAACACTGAGGCTTGGCATTCACATCATTGATCCTCCCACCACTTCCACCCTTTTAAATCAGGATAAAGAGTGGAAGCAGTTTCCTCAGGAGGAGCAGTTGGCACCGGCATATCCTCACTCTTGCTTACTTGGGCTTGAGACATAGATTTCTTTCCTAATCCTCTACTTTTGTACATTTTCCATAAAGTCCCGGTATCTTTCCCATCTATTTCTTCCCTCTTTACCCCATCTTTTATTAATGCCAAAAACATATCCCTTCGGGATACTCGATTAGCCCTGTTTGAATTGGATTGTCCTTCCCTCTTTTTATCAAAAGTAGTTTGAGGTCCCCAGTCTCCCAGATCTCCTAACTGTCGGACCGCTTCCAAGACTTCCAAAATAGACCTGTCTGTTTGATTGATCAACAGAGTCATAATTACCTGTTTGTATGCCGGTGCAGCATACCTGATAATTTTATTTCTCATGGATACAGTAAAAGGTAATGACATATATGTGTCAGCGTGACCTATTACTAAAGCTACCTTCATAGCCTCTTCCTTAATTCTCATTTGTGCATCTTTCAATGTATACCAAACTTTATCATTGGAAGGCCAGTCAGATTCAAGGGGATATCGCCTCGTGACACTCTTACCAATTACCTCTAATAAAGACCATTGGTTGTAATTTGTCGGATCGGGATCCTCCCGTAGCGTATCTTGTACTGCTGCTTCTTGACTAATTCGAACAAATTTAGGGGCGTCTGTGGCATCTAACATAATCCCTGCTGCGCCCAACTCCTGTACCCGAATTACCCATTGTATTAGTGGCTCCCCGGGCCGCTGTGTAAAGCGTGCCATAATATCCATGACTTCTTGCTGAGTAAAGTCCTCCATAACATCATTTCTAGTTAGATTTTCTCCTGTCTGCAGATTTCCCTGTAATCTTCGTCTCCTCACTGGCTTTGCTTCTAAACTTTCTGCCTGCTTTCCTTCATTACATATATCCTCCTCACTGGTATTAGAATTGGAATCCCAAATATCCCCATCCCATTTATCTGGATCCCAATCATCCGGAGGATGGGAAAGCAAAGTCCTAACCTTTTTGGCACTCACTTTCCCCCTCCGTTTTTTGTATTTATATTGAGCACAACGCACGGCTGCCTTTTCGGCTACATTTTGATAGGTGTCCACCTTATCCATTAACAATTTATTTTGATATTGTAACATTGTGATGGCATTCTGTTGCTCACACATTTTCTTTTCCAGCTCCCCTAACTTTGATTGTAACTCATGTTTAGCTTCATGCAACTTCCTCCATGCTGCTAAAATCATCCATCCTCGTCTAGAAATTCCCTCTCGCTCTTTTCCTTTTGTAATTTTCACCTTTTGTAAAGAGGCACATAATTCATGTGGATCCCCACTTCCAAAAGTCCAGGATTCACATAATCCTGCCTCGACAGACCACTCAGTGGCTACTAATTTATAAATGCTGTCATCCCAACCCGGAATGGAGAGATTGGGGGCCTGCCCCTCAACCCCATGTTTCATCTGGTGCCTTTTTGACCACATCGATCAACCCCACTTCTGGTACCAATTTGTTCTGCCACTTATTTCTGCCCAATGGGATGATCAGTGACACTCAAAAAAAGCACACAGACTATATAAAGCCTAAACAATAACACTTTATTACATGCATAGATAAATATAAAAATAGAATAACATCACCGTATTTCCGGACATCACTATCCCTCACAATCTGGAATCCACAGCGATTGATAGGAGAGGAGAACCGAACCGGGCTGTCCCTTTGTTGCAACGAAACTGGATTCAAATTCGAGGAGACATGTATGCTAAGTTTATTTACCCCCGGGCCCTAGGCCTAACAGTGTGATACTTTTTAAGGTGCTTATTTTATTTTATTTTTTTAATATGCAGGTCGTGCACTAATGTTGCCTAAAGCGTGTGATAACTGCAAAACTTTAAGGCAGGAGCACTTCTCGTTTCCTGTTTAGGAGGTGTTGTGCTCCTGCTTTAAGTCTGTGATATTCAGTTTGCATGCTCTTAATCAGCGCACGCTAGCCAGATAGCACACGAACACCCACTCTGCACATAACACATCCTCCCTACAAAAATATTTTTTTTAAACTCAGTTAACATATGCTTAGCGCTTGGAAACAAGCAAAATACTGGAAAATGCTTAGGGGCTGATTCCTTATAGGACACCAGACTCGATGGCTGCCAAAGAAGCGACTGAGAATCGTGTACCAGCGTCCTAAATGGAATCGCGCCTGCCCTAACGGACAGATACCAACCCCCTCCCCCCAGTTCTCTAACCTGCGCCCATATCACAAGCCCCCTCTCACCTCCCAAGGATGTAAATGAAACAGTACATATCTGCCTGTATGTTAGCCTCAGACTAGCCATACCTGTATTGTAATGCATATCAAATTCTTCAACTGTACTGTAAATTGCCTTGAACCTCTGTAGACATAGCGCAACTCATAAATCCAAGATTAGATTGGTTAGATTAGTAAAGGAGTAGCCTAGTGGTTGGTGTAGTTGACTATAGAGATGGGGACTTAGGCCCATTTCATACTCTAAATGCTACACGTAGAGTAGAATTTATGAGCCTTCCAAAATCTACCTGCACAGACTATTGTGTGGTATACAGTTGGGATCAGTAGGTTTTGGGTGGCTTTTGGAGGGCTCATCATATACTATAAGGAGGTTATGGTGAGATGTGTTCCTCTGCCTTTTTTATGTGAAGTTCACTGCAATGTCCCCTAGGGTGCCCCACTGCTCTGTGTGGCCAATCTACTAAATATGCTGGCCCCTCCTACATCCCAATGGTTTGTTTTGTGCATTTTTTGTAGCATGTGTTTGTTTTCTAAAATGGTTGAAAAAGATAGCTGCACATCTGAAAAATGGCCAGTTTCGAAAAAACAAGATAGACATTATGCACTTTTGAAAATGGACATTTTTGGTATTGGACTTTTATGCGTCTTCCGCAAAACGTCCAAACTTTGATTTGAACATCATATCAAAAATGGCTCTCCATATCATATGACAATAAAAAATTTAAAAATTAATAAGAAAAGAAATTGGTCTATTGTTTCAATCTCTCTTACGGTGGTTTCTCAGAGAGCATTGTGTTTATGCTGTTGGGCAGTGGATGCGGCTTCTAAGCAGTGTCTGGTAAGGCTACCTTTTAAGGGCCGTTTATTATTTGGAAAGGACTTGGGGAAATTGGTTAAGGATTTTGTTGATTCGAAATCTCAACGGCTGCTGGAAGATAAACCTAAGGGTTTTTATGAGGCTCCTCCTTCCCGCTCCCGTTTCCAGGACATCAAGCGTTATAGGCCGGGTAAACCCTCTCACAGTTAATCTTACAGTTCCAAATCTAAGTATTCGCAAAAACAGTTCTTTCGTTCTTCCAAAGCTTCTGCCTCCCAGCCAGTCTGGCCCCAGGCTTCACAAACCCCACAATGACGGGGTGCAGACTCCCTCCACTGACTATATTGGGGGACAACTGTCTCTCTTCCTAGTGGAGTGGGCCAAGATTGCATCTGGTCAGTGGGTTTTAGATATTATTCAAGAAGGTTACAAGTTAGAATTCTCCTCTCCTGTCGCAGATTCTTTCTTGGTTTCCCCATGTTTGGGAGCAGCCAAGAGGGAATCTAGAACTCGGGGCGGTAATCCCGGTTCCTCCAGGGCAAAGAGTCCAGGGCAGATACTCTATTTACTTTGTGGTGCCCAAGAAAGGGGGTTTGGTCAGGCCTGTTCTGGATCTCAAGAGGGCCAATCAGTTTCTCAACACTACAGCTCCAAGGACATTTTCCAAAGTGATGGTGATGGTAGCAGCCTTTCTCCGGAGGGAAGGAATTCGGGTGCATCCTGTTTGGATGACTGATTAATTCAAGCATCTTCTCGGCAGGAGAGCTATCAGGTAACACAAAGAGTGATTTCTCTTCTTCAATCTTTAGGTTGGGTCATCAATTTCCCCAAGAGTTCTCTGATCCCATCTCAGTCATTAGAGCATCTGGGGGGTCTAGTTCAATACATCACAAGGGAAGGTTTTTCTGCCCAAATGCAGGGGCGAGAAACTTCAGTCTCAAATTTGTCTCCTCCTCCAGTCTCTCCTCTGGTCGCCACCAGTCCCACTGGTCACTTGCCAGTCTTCCTCAGTCACTCACTCCTCTGGGCACTAAAACATCCAGCAGGCCCTCGGTTGGTTATCAAGCTTGAGCCCCCCTTGGACTCCAAGCTCTACCAAGAAGGCCAGTCTAACAGGCTTACCAAGGGTTAGGTTGAAGCCAGCATTCCTCCACTTGAGGGTCACCTGGCTCCCAAAGGAGCCCTTGTTTTTTTACAGCTCTTATTCAGAACTGTCTTTTTCAGCACCTTACTTCATTCAGGGTGAGTGGACAGCTCCTAAGTGCCTTTGTTAGATCTCTATGCAAGTGAGCTCCACACACCACTGCTTAGGCTTCCTCTGCTGGCTTGCGACAGGAACTTCACCATGTCACACTCCTCCATCTTGTACTTATCAAAAAACAGCTTCGGTCTTTAGAACGTAGGTGGAGAAATGGAAAAACCGAGACCAATCTTGATAAATTTAAAGAACATTCAAGACTGTATAAACCAAAAATAAATCAGGCAAAAATGAAATATTACTCAAGTCAAATTGAGAAAGCTAAAAACTTTTCTGCACTTTACTCTATATTAAAATCGATAACTTCTACAACCAAAAGGCAAAGTCAGATAAACAGCCTGCCCACTGCCCAGGAACTTGCAACTTTCTTTATAGATAAAGTTAATAACATCAGGAAAAATCTTACCTTAAATAAGCAATCAATATTAGATCAAGAGCAAACTGAGCTAAGGTCCTATCCTCAAAATGCTCACAATTCAACTTACCAAATCTTAGGAAGATTGAATCCCTCATTAAGACCATCAATATTAAGGGTTCCCAAGTCGAAACAATCCCCTCCCCCTTCCTTAAACGATATTTTTCTATTTTCAGTCCGTTCATCCTCGCCTTAATTAATGAAAGTCTTCAGCAAAGCATTATGCCCAAAGCCTGGAAGGAAACCATTATTCATCCCATTATTAAGGATCATAAAACTAGTC
Organism: Geotrypetes seraphini; assembly: GCF_902459505.1. Lineage (NCBI taxonomy): Eukaryota > Metazoa > Chordata > Amphibia > Gymnophiona > Dermophiidae > Geotrypetes > Geotrypetes seraphini. The sequence continues at coordinate 60,256,471 of NC_047090.1, read as the reverse complement.
CTGAGGATAAATCAAATTACAAACCAATCGCAAATATACTCTTCCTAGCAAAGCTGACAATCAAATATCAGAGTGCATAAAAAACAACAACATTTTACACCCAAATCAAACAGGCTTCAGGCAACATCACTCTACGGAACACTCATTGATTGGCATGTCTACCTCCATACTTTGCTATCTGGATCATCATAAATCTGTTCTTTAATTTCTATTGATCTTTCATCTACTTTTGACACAATTGACCATAACTTTCTTTTAGATAGACTGCAGTCTGTTGGCATCACGGATCAGGTCCTCTCTTGGTTTAGATCCTATTTTGCTAATTGATCCTCAATTGTGTCATTTAACAATACAACCGCCAAAAGTTTCTCGGCAACACATGGTATTCCCCAAGGGTCCATTCTTTCACCACTTTTGTTCAGTATTTTTCTTGCACCCTTGATGACTCTTTGCCAATCTATTGGTTTTAATATATTTGCTTACGCAGATGATATTCAGCTTTTACATCCGCTAGACTCCAATAACCCTCTGGAAACAATAGCAATCAATAAGAAACTCAAACAGATTCACCAATGGCTCAATGCTAACAGATTAGCTCTCAATGTTAATAAATCAAATGTTATGCTCTTTCCCTGGAAAGATGGTCCTAAGCTTAATTTTCCAATCACTATCAAGGGTTCCACTTTACAGTCGATCAGTAGCATTAAGATTCTAGGGGTTATTTTTGATTATAAACTAACCACATTAGTAGTATTGTTAAATCAACTTTTTTCAGACTACGTCAAATTCATTCAGTTTCGAAATTCTTATGTCGAAAGTCACTTAACACATTAATTCATTCTTTGGTAATTTAAAAAATCGACTATTGTAATGCTCTATTTAAGGGAATAGCCCAAAATGAAATCAAGTGTTTACAAATTATACAAAATGCCTCAATTAAACTTATAATGAAAGCTAAGAAATTTGATCATGTGACACCTCTCCTTAAGAAAGCGCATTGGCTCCCAGTTGCTCACCGTATAACATACAAATTAAGTCTGTTAACTTTCAAATCTCTTCTTTACAAAACTCCCGCCTTTATTCATAAATTGATTCCCTACACCTCAACAAGAGTACTGAGGTCAAACGACCAACATCTATTAACAGTTCCCTCGCTCAAAATCATTAATACATGGTGGCAATTCATCTTCTCTGTTATAGCCCCCCATACATGGAATTCCCTCCCTATTTATTTAAGGGAAGAACATAATCTAGACAGATTTAAGGGCAAGTTAAAAAGCTTTCTGTTTAAAGATGCATTGGATAGCTAGAAAGCTTGCCTAGGAACCTCAATTGAATCCTATTTCATAATTTTTTTTGAAGGACATTGCTTTCTCCCTTCCTATTGTTTTATTCTCATACGTGTATTTCTCTTCCCATCCTCTCCTTTTGTTTCAAAATGTTTTTGTTAGGTTAGTTCTAAGTGTTTGTTCTGTTTCCCCCTAAAATTTTGTAATTTTATTGATTTGTATATCGCTTAAAATTTTGAATAAGCGATTAATCAAATTTATAATAAACTTGAAACTTGAAAAGGGTTGGTGTTCCCTCCCTCAGACAAGAAAAGAGAAAATAATCCTGCATGTCCAGCTCTAACAGACTACAGTTCCCTCTCTCTCTAAGGCGGAGCTAGTCCGCTTAGCCTTTCAAAAACCTAGCCTCCCTTCCCTTGTACTGAGGGCTCCTGTAGCCTCCCTCGTGGGCTCCCCTATGGGGCCCCATGTGACATCCTCATCCACTGCAGCCATCACCTTTTCTCCTCATCTGGGGTTGTCTGTTCTTCCGGGATTCCTCTTAGGCGGTCTTGGAATCCCACTACTCCAATCGTGATTAGCAGTTTTGAAATCCCACCACTACCACAAAATGTGATCATGTGATTGGACCACGCGATCAACACCCATCATACTTTTCCATCCCCAGGCATTTCTGGTCTTCTTCTATCACCAGGTACTGCTTGACAATAACACAACATACACGTCATTCATACACTTCTAAAACACATGACCAGACACTTCCTGGTCTCTACCGAGTCCTCCCTGGACTCCATTCCTATCCAGGTCCTCTCCATCTCTTTATTGGCGCTCCAGGTCTTTGGGCAGCTTCTGGTACCATTTACTGGTCTCTCCACTAATTGTCGCTGGCCCCGTTGGTCCATCCGTCGGTTACTCACCAGTCACCTTTGGTCAATGCACTCAGGGTCTACAGGCTGCTTTTCTAGGATCTTCTGGCAGGTTCCACTACCATTTACTGGTCTTTCTGCTGGTCGCTGCCAGTCCCTCTACCAGTCACTCACAAGTCTCCTTCAGCATTGGACCTCAAACTCTTCCAGCTGCTTGTGGGACCAGCACCTATCCCTCTGCTCCCCAGCCTTTTGGGTCTCCACAGGTGATGGACACCATTGGTCCCTCTACCAGTTATCAAGCTTGAGTACTTCCTGGACTCCAATCTGTTCTGGGCACTCTGGCTGCTCCTTCTTCCAGACCCACTCTGTCACTCAATCGTCTTTTCCTGGACTCATGCCCTAGGACTCTCCCAGTCCTTCAGTCATCTTTTCCTGGATGCATGTCCTGAGGACTCTCCTGGTCACTCCTGAGGACTCACTCCAATCCCTTAGCCACTCTCCATAATGACTTTCCTAGTTGTTCATTCCCCTGATCACTCACACATCCACCAGACCATCTGCCAGTCATCAAGCTTGAGCCCCCCATGGATACCAAGCTCCACTGGGCAGGCCATTCTAGCAGACTGCGCAAGGATTAGGCCAAAGCCAGCATTCCTCCTCTTGAGGGTCACCTGGCTCCCAAAGTAGCTCTTGTTTCTCTCAGCTCTGAGCTTGGGAACTGTCCTTTTCAGCACCTTACTTCACTCAGGATGAGTGGACAGCTCCCAAGTGCCTTTGCAAGATCTCTATGCAAATGAGCTCAGGCTCCCTCTGCTGGCTCGCAACAGGAACTTCACCCTGTCACAACTTTCTATGTGGGGAAAGGTACTGTACACATCAACCTTAGAAAGAATTAGAATATCTTGAATATTTGTATGTATTCTTTAGTTTAGATCGACAATTTAACCCTGAGGCAGGCTTTTTTGGAATCCAAAACATGGACCGTGTCAGGTCCAAAAACAAAGGAGATGGACTCTGTACTGATATATATATTAGGTTTTAATTCTTGATTACATTTAATAAACTTCATTGTTTCTAAGACTGATGTGTACAGTCCCTTACCCCACTAGTTGCTGTAGTTTACCTGCTTTACCTTGTTTCTGTGGATTGTACAATTTTTTATGTGCCACTTTGAAACAATCAATTTGATATTCCCACAATATCCCTTCCTCCCCCTCCTCTCCCCTCTACGAAGCTTCTTCCAGCTTAGGACTGCTAATATCTGAATCCACTCAAACCTCTCAAATCATTAAGTACCTGACATCTCCCTAGGGTGGCCAACTTTTGGTCATAAATTTCAGAGAGATTTAGTCATGACAAATTTTGTGTATTTATAGTAGCACGGCATAACTCCAGTAAATGTTCATGGAATGGATAATATTAAACAAAACTAATTTTTTTTTATTATTAAATCTTTATTGATTTTCAATTTAAATTCAAGCATAACACTTGTACAGAAAGCAATAGTCATAATAACATAAAATTAATTATGCATCCAATAAAGAAAACATTATTTAACTATCTATGCTCAAGTCCTCGTTCTAGATCCAAGTTATAGAAATAGCAAAAAAATAAAAGAAAACAAGAAAAAATAAAATTTATAGCAAGATGCTAAAAGCTATAGCACTGAAAATGAGATCTCATAACTCCATCCAGATGAGACATTGCCACAAAAGTTGTCAATTGAGATAGTTCAAAGAATACATACTTGACAGAGCGGTAACACACTATACATTTACGTGGATGTCTCAAATAAAAGGTAGCCCCCAAAGATGTAACCCCAGATTTCAGAAGAAGAAATTCACGGTGACGCTTCTGTGTCTCCCTTGTAAGATCAGGAAACATCTGTACTTTACAACCAAGAAAAACTTTTTGTCTATTTTTAAAGTAAAGTCTTAATAACCATGTTTTATCTAGCGGAAGCGCCACAGTTATAATCAAAGTTGCTGGTAATGCTAAGTCCTTATCAGAAGTCTCTAATAATTCTGAAACATTTAAAGTTTGTTGAACCAAATTTTTTTGCTGCTCTACAGAAGCTTTCATCGGTAAATAATAAACACGTGAAAATGGTGGTAACATTTCATCTGATACTTCTAAAATTTCCACTAAATATCTCTTAAGCATTTCTCTAGAATTTACCATCTCAAGTTTAGGGAAATTAATTAACCTTAAATTATTACTACGAGAATTGTTCTCGAGCATTTCAACTTTCCTTCTCAAGTTGGTATTATCTTTAATCAGAGTCTCTTGAAGATGTTTAGATGTGAAGATTTCCTTTTCAATTTTCTGTTTAGATGTGAAGATTTCCTTTTCAATTTTCTGTATAGATACGTTTGAGTTAGTCAATTCTTTTCTTAAATCATTCAGTTCTTTTGTATGTTTTGTAATTTCCCCTTCCAAGTATTGAAATTTAGGGGTAATAGACTTTGCAAAACCAGCAATTAGGTCCCATAAGGAGTCTAAGGTTACCACTGCAGGTATAACCAGAGAAATTGAAGTTTGTAAGATAGTAGAGTGCTCACCATTCTGTGGGTATTCTTCAGGGCATGCCTCCTGGCTATCGCCCCCTTGTAAAGTTGAATTATCCCCAGGCATATTCATTAGGGCTCCTTGACTATGAGCCCCTACCTCCAAACCTTCTCCCGGATCCAATCTTGCCTCTGAGGGAGAGAACACCACGGACTCCGGGGTTTCCCCACCCCTGGGAGAGCTGTTGACCTGAGGTTGTGTGGGCGGCGTCCTTGCATCGGGGCTCAGCATAACATCATGCCCTAGATGAATAGCTACGGGTTTGCCTCCCTGTGTCCTCAGCAGGCCACCATCCAACGCCTGAGAGACCTCCTGCATTCACCTCAGGAGTTGCTCTATGTTGCCAAGAGGGCGCCACGAGGTAGCAGCAGCGCTCCGGCCTCTTCTCTTGGGCATACTTGTAAGTATCCACAAAAGCCCGTTCAGGGCTCGACACAAAGAAAATTTCTTAGGTTGAGGAACAAACCCGGCGCGTCTAGCTTGAAGCAGCCATCTTGGACCCGAAACAAAACTATTAATTTACATTGTAGATTACATACAGATCACAATATAGAATAAAACATTTACATATTTTCATGTTTTTTAGTCCTAACCTATATGTATTTGTCCAGTGGTCATCTCTAATTTTTAAGTCAGGGTCACTTTGGATCCAGTAAGCTGAAGGAGAGTCGCCACTAATTCCCACTATATGTGATGTATTAATTCAACCAGATAGCAAATTTAACTATCTGGGTGTTGTGATAGACTCGACTCTCAGCTGATAGATTGTGAGCCCACCAGGACAGATAGGGAAAATGCTTGAAGTACCTGTATATAAACTGCTTTGAGTGTGGCTGTAAAACTACAAAAAGGTGGTATACAAGTCCCAGTCCCTTTCCTTTTCCACTTTAGATTAAATCTCTTCAGTTGTGCAGAAAGATTTTCACTTATTGAGACAGATTAGATCAGTTACATATTATTTTGATCAGGATGCCCTACAAAACCTGATATATACAGTCTTTACTTCAAGATTGGACTATGGTAATGTAGCCTACTCTGGGCTACCAAAGACACAAATCAAACTATTGCAGTCTCTGTAGAGCAGTACTGCTTGGGATTGCAGATGTTTACAATCAAGTGAATCAAGTTATTGATAAAATTCCATTGGTTGCCTGTGAAATTCAGAATTCCATTTAAGATACTTTGTTTAGTGCACAAATCATTATAGGATCATTAGCTCCCCCCCCTACCTAAATCAATGGATAGTGCTCTACTCATATACACCACAAAGATGCTTAAGATCATTACAAGATTATAGGCTTTTCCTGCCACATATCTCCAAAGCATACTGAGCTTCCACAAAAGATAGGGCTTTTTTTCTGACTTACTGGAATACTCTGGAATACTCTGCATCAGGAAATTTGGGGAGAACATAATTAAAAACAAAAAATAAGGCCCTATTGAAATCATATTTTTTAGGGTGGCTCTTAACCTATGAGTTCAGTGTACAAGTATCTGTCTTGTATTCTTTAGTGCATTATCCTAGAGTGTCAGTCAAGTGTGATTGTGTTCTTGGTTGGTTGTTTAGGTCTTTCCTATGATTTTATGGAGTTCCTTTCATTTTTCTATAAATAGCACATATTTTTAGAATTATAAACCACTCTGGTCTGATAAAAGTGAGCAGTATACCAAGTTTATGAATAAACGTCTACATGTTGCCACTTAATAACCTCATGTAGTTTGACAGTTAACTCTTTTTGAATCAGAATCACCACAATCGCTTTCTTTGCCCTTGCTAGTGAAGGCACCTTGCTCTGGCCCGCTTAAATCACTTAACTCTCAGATACAAAATTAGATTGTGAGCCCTCTGAGGACAGGGAAATGCATTCAGGTGCATTGTGTAACTTAGCACTGAGCTATTACTGAAAAGGTGTGAGGTAAATCCAAATAGATTTTTTGCAGGGTTTCTCAAACTGTGGGTTATGACTCAATTGGGGTCACTAAACCAGTACCTGAAGTTATGCCCTGGCAGACAGTAAATAGAATTCCAGTGCAAAAGGCATATGAGTCTTGAACCAGTGAGTTAATGCTGGTTGCTCTCAGGTAAGTGGCTTGTTTGGTTCTACTTTGTTGAGAGTATGTTGCTATTGGCATTGATATTTTGCATTTTAATTATTGCAGAAAAGATTAGAATGAGCTTGGTTGGGGAATTTCCTGTATCCCATCTCCTTTTTATCTTATAGTAATTATCAACTGCTTTGGTATGAACTGAGGGGCTATAGCACAGCCCTAAGATGCAGGAGGGAGAGCCGAGAGAAAAAAAAAATGAAGATCATGCCTTCTACTCCACTCGTGACTAGAGGTGAATAAATTACTGGTTCAAGACACATATGCCTTTGTGCTGGAAAGAAGATTATCGAGGTAAGAACCTAATCTTCCCATATCATCAGCCCGTGCTTCTGGGGTCATGTGCTTTCTGTGACTGCAACAATGGAGCTGTGACCATATAAAGTTTTATAAGCACTGTTTTATAGTGTGCATCTGGTGATGAAAGCCTCTGCTCAGAACACAATTCTGAGAAGTTTGGTGTTTTGTTTTCAGAAAGTGACATCAGACAGGAGGATCATGGCATTGTTTGTGATGTCCTCTTTTGAACAACTCAGCTTCCTTTTAGCAGTGCTTTCTTATTTACTGTTGTGTTGTAAAATGAACAGTGAATGGCTATATCTGATCTAAAAATTACAAAGCAGCCACAGCTGGACAAATTGAGGCCAAAAGTGCATTGTCTTTAGAGGCCCCTATATAACACACTAGCATCAAAGTAAGAATATTGTTTTCATAACCCACAAGAGAGCTGCATTATGGTGATAGGTAATGATAAAATGTTCTCCATGATCCATTGTAATTATTTATTATTAGTGGGCATTTCCTTGGCTTAATGCCTACAAATGGATTTGTTTTGTGCTTATGTCAGACATGAATCTTGGGTGCAGAGTGAAATGGCTGTTGTGTGTGTTTTCTGCTGTAGTTTTTTGCTGCGTAGGCTGACTTTTTTTGGGGGGGGGGGAATGTTGCTTGCTGTTTTATGGTTCTAGCTGGGAAATAAAACTCCAGAAGCTAGCTTATAGGGTTTGTTTGTTTTTTTTGTTGCTGTTATCTGAATTCCAGTTTGACTAGTCAGGTTCCTCCAGGTGGTTCAGTTATCTGCCACAGTGTCATTGTACTGAAGCTGTATCCTGTATGATCAAGTTTGATCTTGTTTTCTCAGCTTCTTTTTTAATCTTGACAAGTTACAATTTCTGAGTGCATGTGAGGGTAGAAGATTTCATTCCTATGGAAAATGCAAAGAAAACAAAACGGCTGTGGAAGTTTCAAGTTACTTTTGGCAGACCTGCAAGCTTATTTTCAAACAGAAAGTCCTCAGAAGCTTCCTTTTGAAAATCAGGCTCAGCATTCACATCAAAGGCAAATAAAGCTGCTACCAATAAGCATAAAAAGTTTTATTTGACTACAACTATGAAATGGCACTGGATATCAATGACCCAACATATTTTGGTACATTTCACATTTCAACTGTATTTTAATATACTGCAAATAAAAAAGTCTATACCTGTATCATGAATCTGGATGCAAAACCTGATTCCTAACCTGATACCTAACTTGTACACGCCACTCTTTATAGAAGGTATACCGTCAAAACCGCACCAAACTTTGGCACGCTGACAATACTGCGGTGACATTTGTGTAGAGGACATATGTGCGCCGCCGCTTACACCGCTTTTAAGCCTTTCCATTAGCGCTGTGAGGGGGTGTGGGGGGGGGGGAACTACGTTTACAAGTCCTCGTGCTCCTGTTGGGAGGGGGGTTGGGGGGAACCCTCCAAGTACACTGAAAACTCCCGTTTTCCTTTCTGTTTTTGCTGTTTGGGAGTTCTCAGTGTAGGGGAGATGCAGGGGAGGGTTCCCCCACCCCCAATGGGAGCGCGAGGACTTGTAAATGTAGTGGGGAGTTCCTCCCCACACACACACACACACATCCCCTCACAGCGCTAATGGAAAAGCTTAAAAGCGGCGGAAGCGTCAGCGCACATATATCCTGCATGCAAATGGCGCTGTGGGATTGTCGGTGCCAAAGTCTGATGTACTTTTGACAGGTCACCCTATAGAATCACACCTAGTGGTGGCTGAGTTCGCTAGGCATCCTAGAGGTAGACACCGGTATATTAGGCCAAGCTTTACCTGACCTAATTTCCTGGTGCCTACCTCAGACGCCTAGCAACGCCTAAGTCAACCATGCCTATTCTCCACCCCTAATCATGCCTACTTTTCAGATAGACATCATTAGGCATCACAGGGCACCTTGACTTAGGTATCATTAGGTGCTGCGCAGTATTTCACACCCAACCCAAATTAACAATTAAAATAAGTATTTTTTAATAGGTTTTTAATGGTATGGTCAGTTACCATGCCATTTAACCCATTAAAAAAGGTGCAGATTTAAGTTAGGCATTGCTAGACATCCTCATTGTAGGCACCTCTTATAGAATCGGGCCCAAACTGCCTTAAAGCATACACCTAACAACATGAAACATGGTCATGTTGGTAGAGGCGCTCTCTGAGTAAAATTTTCAACTAAAAAGATAAGTTGTTATACTATTTTAAGGATCCACTTTAATATGAACATTGCACACAAAAAATTGTTTTCTAATGATCCGAAGAAGAGAATGGCTTATGCGATCTCTAAATGAAATGCATAAAGGAGAATGACAACCCTACAGAGGATCTAAAAAAAATTGTATACTAATTATTGCATGGGTTTGTCGGATATTGATGTGATAATAAAAAAGATGCATTCTATTGCATAAGTGACCTAATTTGTTATGGGAAGGGAAGTTGAAGGTAAAACTGTTTCCCTAAAGCATGTTCTGATTTATCTATTAAGGAGACTGATTCTAGCAGATATGATGGTCCTTGGCCATATAAAA